>NC_090271.1:248554211-248885878 GCF_040414725.1 Anabrus simplex
TAATCATGCCAACCAGTACACCACAGATGCGAACATTCATCTTTTTAGTATCTTTATTATAACACAGCGTATTTCTCTAAGGAAATTCTTAAATACAATCCTTAGAGGTCGGGCCTGTTTTCCTGTGCTGTAGTCAGAAGCGTAATCTTAAACAGTTTCATTCATTTTAGTATAAGTCGAATGTGAGGCAGTGATGGATGAGAACACGGTTTCACGCAAGAAAGATGAAGAACTTGGGAGGCAGCCAGCCGGGCTTGCGAGAGACAATTTATTTTACTGGCAAGCATAACCCGTCCGTTTCCGTAGTGTAGTGGTTATCACGTGCGCCACACACGCAAAAGGTCCCCGGTTCGATCCCGGGCGGAAACACAGTATGATTTTAACTTCCTTATGAGAAAATGCTTTTTTCAATTCTCAATATGAATGATGAATTTGAAATAGGAGAGCGCTCCTATTCCCAATACGTTTCTTCTCTGGTACATCTCGGTGTAGTCTTATTTACATAACTAATGGACGGAAAAATTATGCTTTTTAGTTATTTGTGTAGTCACTATGTGTTTCGTTACTTCCATATGTTAGGGTCTGGGGTATATTTTTTCCTGGTTTTTGGTAAACAAATGCACATAAAACACACAATGTAATCATGTCATTACAGCATTCCTGACGTTACCATGAACAAATAATTATACATGCTGTTCATGGTTTTCCAACATTAAAAAAATAGTGTATTGGCTTTGCGTCCCACTAACTATTTTTATGACTTTCGGAGACGCTGATGTGCGTGATTAAGTCCCGCAGGAATTATTTTACGCTCCACTAAATCTAACATGGCGAGGCTGACGTTTTTGAGCCAGTATCGAACATGCCAAGCTGGGGTCAGAAGACCAACACCTCAACATTCTGAGCCACTCAGCGAAGCTTTCAATTATTTAAAGGAAATATTTGATCACTCATTTATTTAGTAAATGAAAGTAAAATTCCTTAATAATGGTGCAATATAACATATTTAAACATCGTAGTCATAATTTATTATTATATTGTATTAACACAATAACGTGACATTTTCAATATCATCACTATTATTGCGTGTTCCCTGTTGCTTCATAAACAGAAACTGGACTACTCTCTCTAAAAGGTATTTGGAAGCTTCTATCATAAAGAATTTTGCTCGTGGCGCATTCGTTCCATATACAGTATCTACAAATATACATTTATTTTCTTTAAGTGTCGGTAGGATTTACTGGCACGCAAAATAATTCCTTCCCGACTGTCTACCAGGAAGAGGCTGACGAAGTTGAGCACCATAAAAATCTATCAGTAGCTGGCACACCCGGATTATTGTGTTCCATTCCCAGTTCTGCCTAGGAAGTGGGTGGGGGCGGTAGAATGAAACCCAGGGTATCACTTTATTGTCATAAGAGGGGTTCGTAACTAGGGAGAGTGCATTGGCGGTCATGGGACACTTAGCTGAGTCCTGCCATTTCTTCCACTTGCTTGTGCCATTTTTGTTAATTTCCTTTAGACTATCCGACGTCCCTTCGCAACTCTTTTATTATTTTCCAAACCCAACGGTGTTAGGTTAGTTTGCGAAGCCTAGGGTGTCTTTCACTTTCACCCCCTTCGTGATCCTTGTCTTTCTTTGGCGGGATCTTCCTTTTCCGAAGTGCCGGATCACTTCCGTTTTCCCCCTTTCATAAGTGTTAATAGAGGATTGTCGTCCGGTCGTACTTCGTCTTAAAACAATAATCACACCACCAAAAAACAAACGGCTCTGACACGAAATTTGAAAAGTGTTATAAAGAGTGGAAAGGGGTCCACTCAGCCTCGTTAACTGAGTAGAGGGAGTTCATTTTCCACCACAGCCATCCTCGAAGTGGTTCTGTATGATTTCTCACTTCTCCTCCAGGCGAACGCCGGGATGGTACTTCACTTAAGGCCACTGCTACTTCCTTCCCTCTCCCTTGCCCAACACTATTTTTTTACGTTGGGCCCCCGTAGCCCGCTCCCCCGGCGTGGCAATCGACACAATCTACATTGCCTCCGACATGCTATTAGTTCTAAGTAGAAAGAGATAGCAGGGAGTGTTGGAAGTGATACAAGGACTATCTGCCTGTTTCCATGTTAAACACGTTACCAGGCGATTTTGTATTGGTAGGATGGTGTTAAGGTATGGTATTGAAGGGTCAGGGAAAAACCACATAGGCATAAAATAGAAAGAGCCTACATGTAAAACCTGACATATTTTGATAGCACATGCAAGGATGTGGGCTGGAAAAGTCCAGATGTTTTGTTAGTTAGGAGTATGTGTCTTGCAATCATAACCATTTACCTAGCTTTTGTCAATTAGTATGGGGAATCAGTCCTTCTTGTCACTGCCTGGTGCGGCTCGGGTCAGCTGGCGTCTGGACTTTGGGCCACAGGTTAGTCCCTTGGTCCAGCAGCCAGCAGTCCCTGGTGCCAAGTCTCCTTTTAAGGAGAAGGGGAGTAGTGCCAAGCCTTACTTATTGTAAGGGGCATCTTCTTTCTCGCCTGACGACGTCCCTTCTTTGCGGTGTTGGTGGCACACACTTGTCTCTGTAACTATATACATATTGTGACCGTATAGTCACAGGAATAATTATTTCGAAGTATATATTGAAGAAATTAGTAGGCTTGTAGCTTCCTTTGTGTGGATGCTGGCAGTAGCGTCATATTGCATAACACTTCGCGACGTAGAGGCGCCTAGATCTCCCAGTGGGTGGCTTAAAAAAACTCCCGAACTGCGCGCGTATCATGGAAAAAGGGGAAGAAGAATACAATTTTGCTGACTCCATATTGAAAACATATGCCAACGCACAGTGATGCCAAAGCTATGGGGCGATTTCAGGGGTGTTTTCAGCTCAATAAAGGCTAAACTAACCAGAAAACATACGGCAGAGTAATAAGAGGATTATTGGATGAATGGAAAAATTGAAAATCAAGGTAGAATAATCTCGCCTACGAAAATGCACCTTCATAAGGTTACGTAACCACCACGGCTTGCCCACGCCTACAGTGTCGCCAAATACTATTAGCGAATACTACCCCCACCCCGATTGTATTGGAATTAATTACGACAAATCCACCGATCATCCTGAGTTCCGCATCATAGCGTGTATTTCGGAGTAGTTGGCCACACAAATTGCCGCACCGCTGGGATTCGTAAGCCTTGTGGATCTGGAAAACTAAAATGTGTTGGAGGAAGATGTCTCCCCAAGCATTCCCCACCCGAGAGAGCCTTTATATTTGCCTGCACATATGAGGGTGGACGCCAGTCTTCGAGGAGTCTACGAGGTGACCACACGGCCGATTTGTGGTCGGGCTTTCCTTTTCTTTGTATAGAAATGTTGATATAAACGGGAGTGCAAATATGTATAATTTCTCATACGAATTGTCGGTAGAGAACTTAACTGAGCGATAGTGCTGTATGAATTACAGATTGTTCGCAACGCGCCACAAAATTACGTGAACTACGTCGTATGTTCGCATCGCGAAACTGTGACGCAGTGATGTGCCGAATCTCGGACGGAGAAAACGATTCTTCAATTCATCTCCCGTGGTAAAGAGAGTCCGTGGTGTGTGAGGAATAATTTGAATTTTGCGAAGGTAGACATGTAAAAAGGTAGCACGAAATTCCGTGTAATATGATATAAACAGAATTCAAGTACCAAGTTATCGTGCTGAATGACGGCGTAATTGTAGAAGTACAGAGAAACAGACGTACGAGACAGGGTTTTGAAATAAATATAGGAACCCAATGTCACGTTAATTCAGTTTAATAAACTATTGCAGTGACGGAACCGTGATTTCTGTAATCTCTTTGTCGGACTGAGGTAGTATAGCTGCGTCCGGCATCAAATTAATAAATATGCAACTTTCATTCCGCAAAAGATCGCAATCATACCAATAAAAGGGAAAATTTGCCTGTAACGCGAGTGGAGGAAGTTTTGTGAAAAAAGGGTGTAAACAGTGTCATTTCAGTGTTCAAACCCCAACGCTATGGATTATTCCAGGAGCATCATGGAACGTCTTGAACCAGCGATCTCCCACTTCAGCAGGATGGGTTAAGACCTACAAGGCAGCCCTCTTCGGGGCTCGAGCGACGGACGATGGACAACGGACCAACATGTTGAGTACAAAATTATGATCTTATGATATGGATATTCCCTGTAGATAAATCATGTCAGAATATAGGAATAGCATGGGATGAGTTTATATTGAATAATTAAAGTAGTGATTAGAGTGGTCGGTATTTTATTTTAGTTTAACCTTTTAAAGTTGTTTGGGAAGGAAACAAATTAGGAATAGAGTATGAATGTCCCATCTAGTTGTCTTTATTGCACGAGCATGATTATATCCTTGTTTTATGAGTACTGTCAGAGGAGACGGGGGGAAAAGGCTAATTAATTTCGTTGAGGTAATAAAGGAGCCTTCGTTCTTGGAGAGATATATGAAAGAAGACAGGTTAAGATGACGCAAGAATCATTGCCATATATCCTGTGAACCAGATAAAGTTGGATAGATGAAGTACTCGTTTTAATGTAAAGTAGTTGTATTTTATGCATGATAACTTAAGGCGTTGCTGTCCAATATGTGTGTGAAGAGTCATGGCACCGAGGTACAAATGTCCACCCTACCAACTCTAGCTAGTGCCCCGTTAAAGGAAATGTTTTTTTTTGTGTGTGATTGCTTAAATACCTTTTTGGTAGTCCATTTTATTTCATTTAAATTAATCAGTTTGGTCGGATAATCTTATGCCGATCTATTAAAGAATTATAACTTCATGTCAGGTACATAGTCCGTATTATTATTATTATTATTATTATTATTATTATTATTATTATTATTATTATTATTAGTATTATTATTATTAGTATCATTATTGTGATTATTACGACTATTGTTATTAGTAAATTCTGTGAGGTTATTAAACTCTAGTTTGCTAGCCCGTGGATTGTGGTAGTTTTATTATGAGAGGCACGAGGATGGAACTCCGGACTCCTATAAGAGAGAGAGAGAGAGAGAGAGAGTAAAATCATGTAACGGCCCAAAAGTTGAGAGATTGGTCTGATGAAGAATACCTGAGCGGGTTTGAGCATAATTCTATGCACCTGTTTGTATTTGTTATATTTTGTTCGCGTGAATAATTTGGCCCACTGAATAGGCTTTTGTAAACGCGCTAATGTTGGGTTGAAAGAGAAAAGCATGTGGCCGGTGTGCCGGCGGTTGACAAGGAAATTTATGGCATACTTCCCCGGGAGGGTCGAGCTCGCTTGACGGGTCAAACCAGAACTGCTGAAAAGGCAAAATGTATGGCCGTCTTTCTCAAGGATGGGTTCTTCCTCGAACCGCCTTGTGCTCTGCTAGTAAATGTTTTTTTTTTGTTAATCGATTACCACATTCTAATCAGGCTAGGTTGGGTGAATGCAGTAACACTTAGTTCATACACATGGAGAAGCGATAGATAGGGTCTTGATTTTTCAGGTTCCCCGACTCGAGAGACCTGTTGGTCTCCCGTTCGTACCTCGGACATGACAAAAGGGAGTCAGTCACACAAACGACGGCTAATGGTAATCCAGATGCAGTTACCATGTATGGAAAATGTTATAATATGTGTTTTCTCTTCCAGGTGTGATAATAGTGTAAATAGGATGTTGTTTTGGTGCTAATTGATTTGTTTAATTGAGGCTTCGTGAAAAATCCTTTGGTAGTTCGTTTGAGTGGAGGGGTCAGGCCCTAGAATGTGTATAGTTAGTCCTCAAATGAGGTGATTAGCAGTAACTAGAATTGTGTGCATTTCATGTTTTTGCGAGAGGTTGTAACGCCGTGAAGTTGTTTATCATTTTATGATTTTTTTTAATGTCTTTAAATATTATATTTCTCGTGTTATGTTCGATGTAGGTGGCCACTCTAATCTTAGAGTAAATTAGTATAACTTGCTGTGTTTTAAATATGTAATTTGGGAATTAATCCCGGGAATATTTATATCCGTAAGGTCATAGTTCCCTTATAATTTTTTTGTAAAAAGATTGGTTCATTATAATAGTGTTTACCGTACTCAGCAGGTAAAATAATCGTGTCCGTAAACTCGAAACCAAGTTGATCAACCAAGAGTGTAGTAAACGCAACTCAAATTTCTCCGAGTTGTTTGAAGTTAAATGTGAACACCCATGTGCTTAATCCGAATAGGTGATTGTTTTGTGTTATAAATTTCAACAGTGTATGTCAATAGACCACATATTGAATCTTATAATGATGGGGATAAAAACTTCACTTGGGTGGCAGCCCGGACATGGTTGTCCGTGGTTGGTATTAAAATTCTATGGATGTAATTTAACGTTGAAGTTCAAGGTTATAGATTGTAAATATGTTCAACGGGAGTGAATTAAATAATCAGAAAATTTATTCGTGCCTATTTTCTTGCCGATAATTAGCATCCAGAACCTCTTCCGTTCATGTTATGCCTTTAAGTTAGTTGTAAGGTATTTTTTTTTCTCTATTTGCCGCGAACGGTCTTCGGCCCTGAGGAGTCCGTGTTCAGACCTCAGGAACGGGAGAGTAGCTTAGATCTGGCTGAGTCGTATGGTCGATGACCTTTCATGTGAGTGGATTAAGTATACAATCCCAATGAGGGGAAATCGGCACAGACCAAAAGATCCCTTGACTATCGACTTCCGTGGAGCATGGTCCCATGTGTTCGTGACCCGACAGGGTCACCTCTTTGTTGGCACATGGTACCATGAGCTATGGGGGATGGTGGGAAAGGTCCCATATGGCGCCCTTCGTGTTGGCATTTTCGGCATTTCCAGTAGGTTTTTTCGGTTTTTTTTATTTTTTGAAAAATGGGCGCATGGCATGGTAATGCCAGAATTAAAAATTTGTAGGAATGGCCAATTATGATAAAGGACTGATTTAGTTCATATTACTGGATGCACATGATTGGACCAATAGGTGAAAATGAATGACGAGTGACAATAAATTTTAATACGTATTTTTACGGCGAGGATTGTCGTATGTCATGGTTATTATTATTATTATTATTATTATCATTGTTATTATTATCATTATTATTATTATTATTATTAGTATTATTATTATTATTATTATTATTATTGCTACGGCAATAGCCATGACGGTCATTCATAGCAATTGACGTACCCAGAAAGTAATACAAGGATTCTATTGAATCTGGGAAACAAAGTAGTGATTTTCCCGAATCTGAGGGAAAACGAATATTGATACCCTTCAGGTAACCATATTCATGGGTATTAGTCAGGAGGTACTACTTGCAGTAGGCCTCAGTGCTAATAGTGAGTGTTTATTCATGTGACGAGTTAGATTCTCTGTGGAGTAGCCAAGGTGACCTCAGGCCTTTGAGCTGATTCTGAAGATGCAGTAGATTAGGCTTCAGACGGAAAGTCTTGGGACGGTATTACCCATTGTATCAGGTGTATCTGCCTCAATGCTGGAAGGATGACCTAATTTATTGGCATATACCACCTGTGTTGGTATTTTATTTTCGGATAGCTAATGTATTCAAAATTCTATCGTTAAGTATTATGGCTACATTCTTTAATTTTGATTATGCTCCCGGTGCAACAGGGGTGTAAAAGTTAGGCAACTTCGAGTTAGCGTTTCCTTTTTGTGGCTACGTTTTGGACTTAATTCTATTAAATTGTAGAAATCTTCGAAGTTGAGGGGGGAAACAACCTTGAAGAAAACTTGGTTTCGAGTTAATTGACCCAGGTCCTAAGTTCGAGTCTAAAGGGGGGCTCATTTAATGAAAATTGTGTTCGTAATGGAATTAGAACAGATGAAAGAATGGATGCAGGAGATGATTCGCGTTAATAGCGAAAACATTTTGGCGAAAATTAATCAGAATAGTGAGGACATTCAGAAAGACATGCAGGGTATGAAGGAACTGATGCGTGAAAATAACGAAGACATGCAGGCGAAACTAAATGAGACTAGTGAGGACATTCGAGAAAGTATTACGGAAAAACTGAATCAAAAGAGTGAGGATATTCAGGGAAACATAAAAGAAATGATAGATAAGGTACAGGAGGAATGCAAGGAAGGGAGAGAGGAGATCAATAAACGGCTAGGTGACTTTGAGGAGCGGTTCGAGCGAATGACTGAACGTCAGAACGAACTAGTCGACCAACTTAAAGTCGATCGAGAACGTTGTGAAAAGGTTACCGAGCAATTAGGAGCGCGAGTAGACGGTGTAGAGGAAAAACAGGAAAATTTCGGCAAGATGATCAACACAGCGGTTGAGCGTGTAGATCGCATTGAGGCCCAAACTATCAGTATGGCGGAGCAACTCGAGGAACACATTAGAGCGACAGTGGCATATCAGGAAACTACCAGTAGGGAGATTGAAGCAACTAAGGGGGAGATATGTCAGGCTCAGAGTAAACTGTGTGATGTGCAACATCAAGCCGTGGCGGTGCGTAGGGAATTTGCTGAGTCAATAGAGAAGCAGATATCCAAAGTCAAAGAAATAGCGACCGAAGAAATAATTTCGATCCGAGAAGAGGTTCATAAGAGGGACGACCAAATATCGGATAGGATCGAGGATTGGTCCCATAAAATCCAGAAGGCGAAAATTAGGGTAGATACCCATGAAAACCTCATCCAAGAGTTGAGAGAAGAGGTAGGAAAATTGAAAGTACGGGAGGATTTTCACGGAAAGGGAAAGGAGTTCAGTCCGATAAAATCGAGCCCCGTTAACCCTTTCGAAATGAATATGGAACCGGAAGGAACAGGTCTTTTTGCTAGGATCAATACCAGTCAGGAACAACTATCTGGAACGCAAATGCACAATTCGACGTCAATTCCCATTGAACCAATACCCATTTACAATATGATGAAGATAGCGGAAGATAAGCCGAAACGGTTTAAACCTGGGGGAAACATGACTCCAAAGAAATTTTTGCTCGAAATGGACGGATATATGGCCGATAATCGGATAACGCCAGAGCGAAAATTGAGGGTTGTGGAAAGGTTTTTGGAAGACCAGGCCCTCGTTTGGTTCCAAGCGTTTCGGTACTGCTTTGATGGATATGAGAGTTTTAAAAGGGCATTCCTGGATAAGTATTGGGGAATGCAGACTCAACAGGGGTTGCGATTGGAGTTGTACTCTCGTCGGTACTCCATGACTGGATCAACGCGCTTCTGTGAGTACTTCACTGGGCAGCTAGTTAAGATGAGAGAACTAGACAATCCCCCGGCAGAAATTGAGCTAATGGCAGCCATTAGTAAGCAATTTCCCGCCGACGTTCAACGCATGTTAATAGCCGCGAACGTAAAGACGGCGGTGGAAATGGAACAGGTGTTGCGGCACCTTGACCAAACGTCCAGTGGGCAGCATATACGAACTAGGCAGACAGAGATGGTCAACGTTTTGGATTGCCAAGGGAGTGCTAATTCAACCAGCCAGAAAGATCAGGGAACAAGTACACGGGAGCTGTACGCTGGGAACCGAAACCCAAGAGAGGCGAGGTGGAGGTCTCGACCATGGGAAGAGTCCAGACGTAAATATGATAGACCGGCTTATAAGCAAAATGGTAATAATAGAGAGCGTCGACCATATCCAAAATGGCAACCGCGCAATGACGGAAATTCCCAACAGCGTAGGGAATACTACCAGGGCGACCTTCAGGACAGAAAAAGGGAGTCACAACAGTACGTCCGGGAGCTAAGTGCATCACAAAATGTTAAGGACATATGGGAGCAGCCCATTAGGCGATTAACTCAGACGACCGAATGTAAAGGGGCTGAAAGCCTTGCATTGCAACAACACAATGCAAGTCAAAGTAGATT
Source organism: Anabrus simplex (assembly GCF_040414725.1). Classification (NCBI taxonomy): domain Eukaryota; kingdom Metazoa; phylum Arthropoda; class Insecta; order Orthoptera; family Tettigoniidae; genus Anabrus; species Anabrus simplex. Next base: position 248,564,055 of record NC_090271.1, read on the forward strand.
AGATCCCCGTGCGCCAGAATATGAGGCAACTGAGGGAGATCGTCTAAAAAAAAAGCCGAAGTACTAGATGAGGAGATAGCCGAATTTTCGAAGGCTATCGACCCTCAAACATTGTCATGGACAGTGATCACGATCGACACGTGGGTGGTACAATCTGATGAGTTATTGGAAGATAAGTTTCAAACCGACATCAAGGTCGTGAGGGAATTGCCTGTGATTTATATCAGAGTCCATGGGGTCCGAGTTCGTTGTCTTGTGGATACGGGAGCCAGCGTGAGCGTCGTTTCTAGAATACTATTACAAGAACTTCAATCCAAGAATGAAATCCCGGTTATCCCAATATCAAATGTCAAAGTTCGTGGGGTAATTCCTGACAGGACCACGATCTGCAATAGTCAAGCGTATTTGGATCTGGAGATTGGGAAGGATATTATTTCCCACCCGTTTATCGTTTTATCCAAAATGGAATATAATGTTATCATCGGTTCAGATTTCCTAAGGGAATATAAAGCCCATATCAATATGGAAACAAACGAAATTTGTTTAAAGGTGGAGTCGGCCCAAACTGAGATAAGGTTAAATGATTTTGAAGACTTAGAAACCGAGGAAAGGATTTGGATGACGCAGCTCTGTTCAGGAAACACGGAGGGAGAGGAAAACTGGATAGGATTGGACGGAATGTGCCACAAAGTTTTTGAGGAATCTGGAATGACAATCGCCGCATTAGAAACAGAAGAGGAACCATCGTTGGATTCAACCATTCAAGGAAAAATTCATGAAGCCAAAATTGGGGAAAATGAGAAGGATCAATTACTCAAAATTTTAGAGCAATGCAAAGAAGTTTCCGGTTCACGACCGGGGAAGATCCCAAATTTCCAGTATACCTTGGTAGTAAATAGTTGGGAACCTTTTAAGCAACGCCCGTATCCGGTACCAGAAAGGTATCATGACAAAGTCAGTCAAATAATTAGCGAGATGGAGGCTAGTGGTTTGATTATGAAGTCCCCAACACCTTTTTTGAACCCACTCGTAATCGTGGAGAAAGCGAATGGGTCCCTTCGCGTTTGCCTTGACGCGAGGGCCATTAATAAGCGCTTAGTCCCCGAGTATGATCAAGTCCCCTGTATCAAGGACATCCTGAAGAAATTTCGGCATATGAAATTGTTTTCTGGGGTCGACTTAACTTCCTCTTTTCATCACGTAGAGTTAGACCCGAAGACCAAAATTTTGACTGGGTTTATGTTTGACCAAACGACGTACGTCTTCAAACGGCTTCCGTTCGGCATTATGAACGCGGGATCCGCTCTTATCCGAGCCCTCGATCGAAATCTTAGCGACGAGGTAAAAGCATTCACTGTAAGATATATTGATGATATTCTGGTGGCGTCTGAGACAGTCGAGGATCATCTCGAGAAGATCAAGAAGCTCTTGCTCGATCTGGATCGAAACAACTTTAAAGTCAACCTTTCAAAGTCACAGTTTTGTCAAAGGAGTATTTTATTTTTGGGACACGTGATTGATGCCGATGGCGTGATCCCAAACCCCGTAAAAATTCAAGCAATCCAAAACTTTCCAAGACCAACTAGGGTCAAGCATGTTCGGCAATTTCTAGGGATCTGTAACTTCTTTTCTGATCATTGTCCTGGGTATACCGAAGTCGTAGCACCCCTCCAAAATTTGCTAAAGAAAAATAACCGTTGGAAGTGGAACGAGGAATGCGAAGCTGCTTTCGATAAGACGAAGGAACTCCTCGCCAACAGCGTCAAATTAGGTTACCCAGATTATTCAAAGAGATTCATCGTGCAAACGGACGCATCGAAAATTGGGGTCGGTGCCGTGTTGTACCAAGAAGACCCAGAGGCACGACCAAAGATCACGTATCTGGCATTTATGAGCCGAAAATTGAGAACTCACGAGCTCAAATACACAGTGACTGAACTCGAGATGTTGGCCATCGTCACAGCCCTAGGTCATTGGCGGAAGTATATCTACGGCTTCCCCATTGTCCTACGGACGGACCATAAGGCGTTAACGTTCATGCTCAAGTCGACAATGACGAGCGAAAGGGTCAATCGTTGGTGTCTTTTCGTCCAGCAGTATGACTTAACAGTAGAGCATTGTGCTGAGAAAAACAACATTATCGCGGATGCATTGAGTCGAAACCCGGACCCCAGCGAAACTTCCATTTTCCACATCCAACTAGAAGATGAAGACCAGGCCACGCTAGAGAAGTTGAGGACTATAGGGGAGGAGCAAGAAAGAGATCCGGAAACAGGGAAGTTGATCAAGTTCTTCAAGCGGAAGATACAACCAGGTACCGCCGAGTACTCAGAAATAGAGAAGAAGGCAGAACGATACAATTACTTCAATGGGATTCTACACAAATTTGTCGATGATAACCACACTCGATACAGGATTGTAGTGCCGCCCGTATTACATGAAGACTTAATCTGGTTGGCCCACCGAGCCATTGGTCACGCCGGGATCGACAAGGTGGTATCTACGTTAAAGGAAACCTTCATTTGGCCAAATTTGAGGAAGATTGTCCGCCGTGTATTGATGACGTGCGATATATGCCAGCGGGTGAAACACAACACCTTTTTGCTCAGACAACTGCCACGACCTTTGTTGCCGAAGGAGCCCAAAGAGCTCTTCGCGCTAGATTTTTACGGTCCTTTGCCCAAGGCACGACGCGGAATGCAGCATATTTTGGTGTGCGTCGATGTTTTTTCAAAGTTCATCCAACTTTGCCCTGTACAAAAAGCAAATACCCGAGCCGTCATAAATCAGATAAAGAATAAAATCATTCCGAGGATGGGTAAACCGGAGTGTATTTTAACAGACCACGGTTCCCAATTTACCTCCGGAGCTTTTAAAAGGGATATTGAACGGCTAGGGGTGAAGCATCATTTGAGTTCGATTCGCCATCCCGAATCCAATCCAGCTGAGCGGATCATGCGGGAAATAGGCAAATTCTGCCGAATCTACTGTTCCCGTCAACATTGGCGATGGGTGGACGTCCTCCCTATCATTGAGGAGTGTGTTAATGGGACAGTCCACGAATCAACTGGGATGATCCCAAGCGTCGTTCATTTCGATGAAGTGCCCAAGAGACCCTGGGTGAACGTGATCCAATGTCCCCAAGACCCCCGCTTATCCGCGGAACTCTGCATCCAAACGACGGCGGAATACTTGAAGGAACAGGCGGAAAAGAGATTACGACGTCTGCGTGGGAAAAGGTACCATCGTCCGCTACGAGTTGGTGAACTCGTCCTTGTTAAACGACCAGCGATCTCCGATCCCGCAAATAAAATATATCACAAGTTTGCGGAGCTATACATTGGGCCGTATAGGGTCATCGAAAATCTGGCTAATAACTCGTACAAGGTCCAGAGTATGGACGGCACAACTGAGACAGTGTACAACGCCGCAAATTTGAAAGTATACCATCCTCCAGGAAGCAGCAGAATCGACGCCAATCAGGTAGATGAGAACGTCGAAGAAGAGGGAGATGACCTGGAGAGAGACGAAGATGAGGATCCATTGGACGAGGAAGAGGACGTTCAAGAGGATGCAATGGTCCACGTGATGTGAACGGTCGAGCAGGAGAACCAAGATGGCCAGTGTTGTGAAGAATGCCTAGGATTGTATCAGAAGCGTGAAGCCTTGGGACGGATATGTTTCCTTCTCAAAAGAGAAAATGCCTGGCTGAATTTAGAGACTCAAAGATTAAGTACACACAGAGGAGACGTTCCTTAAAGCAAGATTTTAAACCAAGAAATTCGTAACTCCGTTCCAAATTTCTTGAAACCAATGGAGGGGCAGATGTGACCGTATAGTCACAGGAATAATTATTTCGAAGTATATATTGAAGAAATTAGTAGGCTTGTAGCTTCCTTTGTGTGGATGCTGGCAGTAGCGTCATATTGCATAACACTTCGCGACGTAGAGGCGCCTAGATCTCCCAGTGGGTGGCTTAAAAAAACTCCCGAACTGCGCGCGTATCATGGAAAAAGGGGAAGAAGAATACAATTTTGCTGACTCCATATTGAAAACATATGCCAACGCACAGCGATGCCAAAGCTATGGGGCGATTTCAGGGGTGTTTTCAGCTCAATAAAGGCTAAACTAACCAGAAAACATACGGCAGAGTAATAAGAGGATTATTGGATGAATGGAAAAATTGAAAATCAAGGTAGAATAATCTCGCCTACGAAAATGCACCTTCATAAGGTTACGTAACCACCACGGCTTGCCCACGCCTACAGTGTCGCCAAATACTATTAGCGAATACTACCCCCACCCCGATTGTATTGGAATTAATTACGACAAATCCACCGATCATCCTGAGTTCCGCATCATAGCGTGTATTTCGGAGTAGTTGGCCACACAAATTGCCGCACCGCTGGGATTCGTAAGCCTTGTGGATCTGGAAAACTAAAATGTGTTGGAGGAAGATGTCTCCCCAAGCATTCCCCACCCGAGAGAGCCTTTATATTTGCCTGCACATATGAGGGTGGACGCCAGTCTTCGAGGAGTCTACGAGGTGACCACACGGCCGATTTGTGGTCGGGCTTTCCTTTTCTTTGTATAGAAATGTTGATATAAACGGGAGTGCAAATATGTATAATTTCTCATACGAATTGTCGGTAGAGAACTTAACTGAGCGATAGTGCTGTATGAATTACAGATTGTTCGCAACGCGCCACAAAATTACGTGAACTACGTCGTATGTTCGCATCGCGAAACTGTGACGCAGTGATGTGCCGAATCTCGGACGGAGAAAACGATTCTTCAATTCATCTCCCGTGGTAAAGAGAGTCCGTGGTGTGTGAGGAATAATTTGAATTTTGCGAAGGTAGACATGTAAAAAGGTAGCACGAAATTCCGTGTAATATGATATAAACAGAATTCAAGTACCAAGTTATCGTGCTGAATGACGGCGTAATTGTAGAAGTACAGAGAAACAGACGTACGAGACAGGGTTTTGAAATAAATATAGGAACCCAATGTCACGTTAATTCAGTTTAATAAACTATTGCAGTGACGGAACCGTGATTTCTGTAATCTCTTTGTCGGACTGAGGTAGTATAGCTGCGTCCGGCATCAAATTAATAAATATGCAACTTTCATTCCGCAAAAGATCGCAATCATACCAATAAAAGGGAAAATTTGCCTGTAACGCGAGTGGAGGAAGTTTTGTGAAAAAAGGGTGTAAACAGTGTCATTTCAGTGTTCAAACCCCAACGCTATGGATTATTCCAGGAGCATCATGGAACGTCTTGAACCAGCGATCTCCCACTTCAGCAGGATGGGTTAAGACCTACAAGGCAGCCCTCTTCGGGGCTCGAGCGACGGACGATGGACAACGGACCAACATGTTGAGTACAAAATTATGATCTTATGATATGGATATTCCCTGTAGATAAATCATGTCAGAATATAGGAATAGCATGGGATGAGTTTATATTGAATAATTAAAGTAGTGATTAGAGTGGTCGGTATTTTATTTTAGTTTAACCTTTTAAAGTTGTTTGGGAAGGAAACAAATTAGGAATAGAGTATGAATGTCCCATCTAGTTGTCTTTATTGCACGAGCATGATTATATCCTTGTTTTATGAGTACTGTCAGAGGAGACGGGGGGAAAAGGCTAATTAATTTCGTTGAGGTAATAAAGGAGCCTTCGTTCTTGGAGAGATATATGAAAGAAGACAGGTTAAGATGACGCAAGAATCATTGCCATATATCCTGTGAACCAGATAAAGTTGGATAGATGAAGTACTCGTTTTAATGTAAAGTAGTTGTATTTTATGCATGATAACTTAAGGCGTTGCTGTCCAATATGTGTGTGAAGAGTCATGGCACCGAGGTACAAATGTCCACCCTACCAACTCTAGCTAGTGCCCCGTTAAAGGAAATGTTTTTTTTTGTGTGTGATTGCTTAAATACCTTTTTGGTAGTCCATTTTATTTCATTTAAATTAATCAGTTTGGTCGGATAATCTTATGCCGATCTATTAAAGAATTATAACTTCATGTCAGGTACATAGTCCGTATTATTATTATTATTATTATTATTATTATTATTATTATTATTATTATTAGTATTATTATTATTAGTATTATTATTATTAGTATCATTATTGTGATTATTACGACTATTGTTATTAGTAAATTCTGTGAGGTTATTAAACTCTAGTTTGCTAGCCCGTGGATTGTGGTAGTTTTATTATGAGAGGCACGAGGATGGAACTCCGGACTCCTATAAGAGAGAGAGAGAGAGAGAGAGAGTAAAATCATGTAACGGCCCAAAAGTTGAGAGATTGGTCTGATGAAGAATACCTGAGCGGGTTTGAGCATAATTCTATGCACCTGTTTGTATTTGTTATATTTTGTTCGCGTGAATAATTTGGCCCACTGAATAGGCTTTTGTAAACGCGCTAATGTTGGGTTGAAAGAGAAAAGCATGTGGCCGGTGTGCCGGCGGTTGACAAGGAAATTTATGGCATACTTCCCCGGGAGGGTCGAGCTCGCTTGACGGGTCAAACCAGAACTGCTGAAAAGGCAAAATGTATGGCCGTCTTTCTCAAGGATGGGTTCTTCCTCGAACCGCCTTGTGCTCTGCTAGTAAATGTTTTTTTTTGTTAATCGATTACCACATTCTAATCAGGCTAGGTTGGGTGAATGCAGTAACACTTAGTTCATACACATGGAGAAGCGATAGATAGGGTCTTGATTTTTCAGGTTCCCCGACTCGAGAGACCTGTTGGTCTCCCGTTCGTACCTCGGACATGACAAAAGGGAGTCAGTCACACAAACGACGGCTAATGGTAATCCAGATGCAGTTACCATGTATGGAAAATGTTATAATATGTGTTTTCTCTTCCAGGTGTGATAATAGTGTAAATAGGATGTTGTTTTGATGCTAATTGATTTGTTTAATTGAGGCTTCGTGAAAAATCCTTTGGTAGTTCGTTTGAGTGGAGGGGTCAGGCCCTAGAATGTGTATAGTTAGTCCTCAAATGAGGTGATTAGCAGTAACTAGAATTGTGTGCATTTCATGTTTTTGCGAGAGGTTGTAACGCCGTGAAGTTGTTTATCATTTTATGATTTTTTTTAATGTCTTTAAATATTATATTTCTCGTGTTATGTTCGATGTAGGTGGCCACTCTAATCTTAGAGTAAATTAGTATAACTTGCTGTGTTTTAAATATGTAATTTGGGAATTAATCCCGGGAATATTTATATCCGTAAGGTCATAGTTCCCTTATAATTTTTTTGTAAAAAGATTGGTTCATTATAATAGTGTTTACCGTACTCAGCAGGTAAAATAATCGTGTCCGTAAACTCGAAACCAAGTTGATCAACCAAGAGTGTAGTAAACGCAACTCAAATTTCTCCGAGTTGTTTGAAGTTAAATGTGAACACCCATGTGCTTAATCCGAATAGGTGATTGTTTTGTGTTATAAATTTCAACAGTGTATGTCAATAGACCACATATTGAATCTTATAATGATGGGGATAAAAACTTCACTTGGGTGGCAGCCCGGACATGGTTGTCCGTGGTTGGTATTAAAATTCTATGGATGTAATTTAACGTTGAAGTTCAAGGTTATAGATTGTAAATATGTTCAACGGGAGTGAATTAAATAATCAGAAAATTTATTCGTGCCTATTTTCTTGCCGATAATTAGCATCCAGAACCTCTTCCGTTCATGTTATGCCTTTAAGTTAGTTGTAAGGTATTTTTTTTTCTCTATTTGCCGCGAACGGTCTTCGGCCCTGAGGAGTCCGTGTTCAGACCTCAGGAACGGGAGAGTAGCTTAGATCTGGCTGAGTCGTATGGTCGATGACCTTTCATGTGAGTGGATTAAGTATACAATCCCAATGAGGGGAAATCGGCACAGACCAAAAGATCCCTTGACTATCGACTTCCGTGGAGCATGGTCCCATGTGTTCGTGACCCGACAGGGTCACCTCTTTGTTGGCACATGGTACCATGAGCTATGGGGGATGGTGGGAAAGGTCCCAATATATATACACTTATCCTATTATATATACATTAGTACTTTTCCTCTGGAGAGTGCGGGCGTTTTTCCGCTCTTGTGTCCTGTAAAACAAGTTGAAATCTTCCAATCCCCGCACAAGGCACCTGTTCAGCACAGCACATGAGGCCGCCTGGACGACCTACTGGCCCTCCCCTCCGGTTGAACCTTCGACCCAAAGTCTCACGCTCCAGGACACTGTCCTTGAGGCGAAAGAGGTGGGATCCCTCACTGAGTCCGAGGGAAAAATCAACCCTGGAGTGTAAACAGATTAAGAAGAAGAAGAAGAACAAGGAGAAGAGGTGGATCTGTCTTTCCTGTGCTCTACTAACTATGTAACCTTTAAGAATCGCTTTCATTTAGGTGTAAGTGGAACGCAGCTGTCAGGTTATCGCTGAGCACTCGGTATCACGCAACATAGTTGAAGAACTAGGAAGGCATTCAGGCTTGAGAGACACCAAGCGTTCAGTGCCATTTCGTCCAAGTGCCATTTCGTCCAGCAACAAATTTACTTGAAAAACGTGCCATTTCGTCCAGTTCGGTTTTACAAATTATCATACAAGTTTATGAGTGCCATCTCGTCCAGACGAAATGTTGACAAGGGTTGAGGCAGTGCAGGTAGTCAGAGGTCAATGACCCCTGTGCTTACTTGTACAATCACAGGTTGTGGGATATCCACAACTGGTTGTGGGATTTCACATCCACCCCTGCTGTGAAAAACCATTCCTCCCCTCCCCACCTTTGTTTATGAACAGATACTTCATTCGTTCGAATGATCTCTATGAATTAATATCTTTGTTAATTATGGAGTTTTCAACCACCACAAGGGACCAACCTAGTTTATTACTTAACGGGTATCGGTATACGGTTAAGAATGAGAAGTGCGGTGAAGTTTTGTGGCGTTGTGTTAACCGTTCTGGAAAAGTGTTGACTATAAACCGTGAAATTATTAAAGAAGAGATCCATAATACGTATGTTCCTGATGTGGCTGCACAAGAAGTCCACAAGGGTATGGCACAGGAAAGATGATGATGATGATGATGATGATGATGATGATGCTTTTTGTTTAAAGGGGCCTAACATCTAGGTCACCGGCCCCTAATGGTACGAAATGAAATGACAAATTAAAAGCCCAAAAATATCCACTGATCACAATTCAAAACGTGAGGACGAAGATTGGATGGATGGATGGATGGATGGATGGATGGATGGATGGATGGATGGATGGATGGATGGATGGATGGATGGATGGATGGATGGATGGATGGATGGATGGATGGACGGATGTGAATTTAAAACGATCAGTGGAACCGACCCTCAGTGCCTCACATGCACGGAAGCTGGCGTATAACAATAGTATTACTGACCAAGGGACTTCTTCTATAGCACAATACTGAATCGATGATACTTGTAGTCGAAAGGGGTCCAAAATCCAAGCCAGCGGCCCCTCACAATGGTACTTATCGCTAGGAAAGTAGAACCATGGTATTTGTCATGTTGCGGTACTAATCAAGACTAGCGTAGACTCGCGGTATTCCACACAGTATGGTACTACTCACAGGTAATGAAATTCCCACATGTATTACAGACCTACGTTATTTCGCACATTGCGGCGCCATTAACAGGCAACGCAAACCTATGGTGTTCATCACATAAGTGTACTAACCACAGGGACTCGTACTATCCCGTGGTGTTCCTCATATAGTGCTACTAATCACAAGTACTGTAAAAGCCGTCACGCTCTCGTTTGCTACTAATCACAAACCTATTTGATACCCAACATAGTAATACTACGCGCAAGTAAAAGCGACCCATGGTGTTCCCCACGTGTTGGTACTAATCGCAAGTAGTTTCATGGTTCTAATTTGATCATCCCTTGGTTTCCTCTTTTAGTCGCCTCTTACGACAGGCAGGGGATACCATGGGTGAATTCTTTGTCTGCGTCCCCCACCCACAAGGGGTGCACAGGGAAAGAAAGAGCCCACGAAGAAACTGATAAATCCATTTCACAGGTAGGTTTATATTTTTTATTTGTGACAATATTTATGCCCCAGACTCTAGGACTGCGCCCCACTGGCTTCTAAATAGGCATATATTAATTTAAATTGGGTTTGATCTCCTTGCAAATCCTGAGGCTGAAGGCCGAAGGAAGTAAACTAGCGAAGCGAGTTTACATTCTGCGAGTGATCTTGCTCGACAAACAGACAGAAATTGAGATAAATTTCGATTCGGCCTCTACGATGCGTAATACATGAAATTATGCCAAAATTTCACTATTCCAAGTAATGTACAGACATAACTCTTATTTTATTTATATAGATAGTATAGTTAGTTCCTTTTGGTTTCAGATTTTTTACGACGAATTCAAACCTCTTCTACAATCCGGATTTGAACTAGTTACCAGAATTCCTCAGTTATATAACTGCAAGTCTTCTCTGCATAGACAGTGAAGGGATGCTCAGGGAATTGAGGCTGAACCCAATCATCGAGATGAAGTTGAGTTGGATTCAGAACGTTTGAATATGGCAGATGGAAATAATTTCTTACTAGCTGACGACTGTGATGGTGAGCGGATACTTATTTTTGCCAGTTCCACAGAAAAAACTGCATTAAGAGAAAATAAGATTTTTTCCATGGATGGCACCTTTAAGAGTGTTAGCAAACAATTTTCTCAGTTATACACCATCCATGTAGATTTAGGAAGCACTGTGGAAGAAACAAACGTAACCCCCGTAGTTTTCTCATTACTTCCTGACAAGAGAAAGTCAATTTACATTCACCTGTTTAACGCCATTCTTCGGGTGATTCCAGACTGGTCCCCTGAGACAGTAACCGCAGATTTCGAAGCTGGAGTGATCGAGGCAATCGACATTGTATTTCCTGCTGCAGAATTTCATGGGTGCTTTTTTCATTTTTCACAAAGTCTATGGAGGAATGTACAAAACCTTGGGCTTGCCAAAGATTACAACACACGCCAGGAAATACGAGACTCCGTGAGAATGTGCGCTGCTCTGGCCTTTTTAAAGACGACAGATGTGGAGGAAGGCTGGCTACACATCCACAGTGTTGCTGTAGCACATGAGAAACTCAATAAGGTTTCTGACTATTTCATTGACCAGTGGTTAGAAAACCCTCATTTCCCAATTGATGCATGGAATTGTACCGGAAGGCGGCATCGTACCAACAACGCTGTGGAAGGATGGAACCTTCGCTTGAATGCAATCGTAGGCAAACCACACCCTCGAATAAAACACCTAATTATGACACTAAAGAAAGAAGCAGAATATTCTGCCACGATAATTATGAGGATTGACCTAAATTTAGAATGTCTAAAGTGGAGAAACAAGTACATTGTAATGAACAACACAATAGAAAGAGCCATTGAAAAAATTGGAGAAGTCACGAGACATTGAAAAGTTTTTGAGGAACGTCTTCAAGATAATTAAAATGGATTAAGAGGGACAAAAAAGTTACTGATTTGCATCATCGGACAACGCATTAGCTGCTGCATACATTGTACTCACTGTATATATTTGTAAATAGACACAAAACTTGACAGGGCTGAAAGGCCGCTTTACCGAACTCGATAGCTGCAGTCGCTTAAGTGCGGCCAGTATCCAGTAATCGGGAGATAGTGGGTTCGAACCCCATGTCGGCAGCCCTGAAGATGGTTTTCCGTGGTTTCCCATTTTCACACCAGGCAAATGCTGGGGCTGTACCTTAATTAAGGCCACGCCCGCTTCCTTCCCATTCCTAGGCCTTTCCTGTCCCATAGTCACCATAAGACATATCTGTGTCGGTGCGACGTAAAGCAAATAGCAAAAAAAAAAAGCCGTTTTTTGCATTGGCAGATTTGGTTTGTGTTTTTATTCAAATCTCTGTAGTAATGTGAAAATTGGCTGAACGTGACTTCATAACAGTCTCCAGGAACGCAGTTAATAGTGAGTATATTGTCTTATATTTAATTCCGTTAGGAATTTCTTGTCCCGTTAACTCATCATCATCATCATCTGTTTACCCTCCAGGGTCGGCTTTTCCCTCGGACACAGCGAGGGATCCCACCTCTACCGCCTCAAGGGCAGTGTCCTGGAGCTTCAGACTCTTGGTCGGGGATACAACTGGGGAGTATGACCAGTACCTCGCCCAGGCGGCCTCACCTGCTATGCTGAACAGGGGCCTTGTGGAGGGATGGGAAGATTGGAAGGGATAGGCAAGGAAGAGGGAAGGAAGCGGCCGTGGCCTTATGTTAGGTACCATCCCGGCATTCGCCTGGAGGAGAAGTGGGAAACCACGGAAAACCACTTCCAGGATGGCTGAGGTGGGAATCGAACCCACCTCTACTCAGTTGACCTCCCGAGGCTGAGTGGACCCCGTTCCAGCCCTCGTACCACTTTTCAAATTTCGTGGCAGAGCCGGGAATCGAACCCGGACCTCCGGGGGTGGCAGCTAAGCACGCTAACCACTACACCACGAAGGCGGACTTAAAACAATAATCACGCTACCAAAAGCAAACGGCTCTGCCACGAAATTTGAAAAGTGTTATAAGGAGTGGAAAGCGGGCCACTCATCCTCGTTATGTTAACTGAGTAAAGGGAGTACGATTCCCACCACAGCCGTCCTCGAAGTGGTTCTCTATGATTTCTCACTTCTCCTCCAGGCGAATGCCGGGATGGTACTTCACTTAAGGCCACTGCTACTTCCTTCCTTCTCCCTTGCCTAACCCTTGATTTTTTTTTACGGGGGGCCTCCGTAGGCCGCTCCCCCGGCGTGGCAATCGACACAATCTAAATTGCCTCCGACATGCTATTAGTTCTAAGTAGAAAGAGATAGCGGGGAGAGTGGGAAGTGATACGAGGACTATCTGCCTGTTTCCATGTTAAACACGTTACCAGGCGATTTTGTATTGGTAGGATGGTGTTAAGGTATGGTATTGAAGGGTCAGGGAAAAACCACATAGGCAGAAAATAGAAGGAGCCTACATGTAAAACCTGACATCTTTTGATAGCACATGCAAGGATGTGTGCTGGAAAAATCCAGAGGTTTTGTTAGTTAGGAGTATGTGTCATGCAATCATAACCATTTACCTAGCTTTTGTCAATTATTATGGGGAGTCAGTCCTTCTTGTCACTGCCTGGTGCGGCTCGGGTCCGCTGGCGTCTAGACTTTGGGCCACAGGTTAGTCCCTTGGTCCTGCAGCCAGCAGTCCCTGGTGCCAAGTCTCCTTTTAAGGAGAAGGGGAGTAGTGCCAAGACTTACTTATTGTAAGGGGCATCTTCTTTCTCTCTTGATGACGGCCCTTCTTTGCGGTGTTGGTGGCACACACTTGTCTCTCTAACTATATACACATATATACACTTATCCTATCATATATACATTAATACTTTTCTTCTGTAGAGTGCGGGCCGCTTTTCCGCTCTCGTGTCCTGTAAAACAAGTTGAAATCATCCTATTCCCGCACAAGGCGCCTGTTCAGCACAGCACATGAGGCCGCCTGGACGACGTACTGGCCCTCCCCTCCGGTTGAACCTTCGACCCAAAGTCTCACGCTCCAGGACATTGCCTTGAGGCGAAAGAGGTGGGGTCCCTCACTGAGTCCGAGGGAAAAACTAACCCTGGAGCGTAAACAGATTAAGGAGAAGAAGAACAAGGAGAAGGGATGGATCTGTCTTTCCTGTGCTCTACTCACTATGTAATCTTTAAGAATCGCTTTCATTTAGGTGTAAGTGGAACGCAGCTGTCAGGTTATCGCTGAGCACTCGGTATCACGCAACATATTTGAAGCAACTAGCAAGGCATTCCGGCTTGAGAGACACCAAGTTCCGCCATTTACTGTAAGAGGGCCAACTTTGGATTCCGTAGTGTAGTGGTTATCACGTGCGCCTTACACGCGCAAGGTCCCCGTTTCGATCCCACGTGGAAACAAAGCAACTTTTGGCTTTTTGTGAAAACCTGCTTGTTTCAATTCTCGAGATAAATGGCGAATTTGAAAGAGGTGAGCACTCCTATTCGCAACATATTTCGTCTCTGGTGCATCTGGGTGGAAGTATAGTTACAGACGAGCTTGCTAACTAATAAAGGGAGGAAATTAAGGAGTTTTTATTATTATTATTTGTAAAAGCACTATGTGTTACATACTTCCATGTTTTAGGGTCTGGAATATATGTTTCCTTTTTTTTAGTATATAACTTAAACAATTCATCAAATGCATTGAATGCATTTATGTCATTACGGCATTCCGGATATTAGCATAAATAATGAATTCAATATGCTGCTCATGGTATTATATCATTTAAAGAAAAATTTTGAGCACTCTTTATTCAATAAGTGAAAGTGTAATTCTTAAATAATGATGAAATGTAACATTAGAAATCCCTAGCCATCATTAATCATTGTACGGTATTATAAATTTAACGTGACATTGTTCAACATCAACACTACCGAGCACGTTGACCATGCTGTTAGGGTCGAGCCGCTGTGAGCTTGCATTCGGGAGATAGTGGTTTGGAATCTCACTGCCGGCAGTCCTGAAGATGGCTTCCTCTGGTTTCCCAATTTGCAAATTAGGCAAATAATGGGGCACTACTTTAATTAATTTCACGCACTCTTCCTTCCATCTCCTAGCTCTTTCCTATCCTATCGCCGCCATAAGACGTATCTGTGGCTATGCGAATTATAGAAAAACATCATCACTATTATTACGTGTTCCTAGTTGTTTCAGAAACAGCAACAGAATTCTCTCTCTAAAATGTTTTTGGATGTTTCTACTAAAAAAATCTTTTTGTGGCAATTCATTTCTTATATCTCAAAATAAACATATATAAGTTTGGGCCTATAGTTTCTTTAGTTGTCTGTAGCGTTTCTTTTTCTTCTCAATCCGTTTACGCTAAGAGTTAGGTTTTCCCTCGAACTAAGCCAGGGATCCCACCTCTACCGCCTGTACGGCAGTATACAGGAGCATGAGATATTGGGAAGGGATACAAGTGGGAAGGAATAACAGTGCCTCACCCAGGTAGCCTCACCTGCTATGCTGAACAAGGTTCTTGTGGGGGGATGTGAAGATTGGAAGGGATAGATAAGGAGGAGGGAAGGAAGCGGCCCTAGCCTTAAATTTGGTACTATCACGGCAATTTCCTGGAGGAGACAGCGGAAACCACGGGAATTGAACCCTCTCTGATTAACTGACCTCCCGAGGCTGCGTGAACTCCGTTCCAGCCCTCGTACCACTTTTCAAATTTCGTGGCAGAGCCGGGAATCGGACCCGGGCTTCTGGGGGGTGGCAGCTAATCATGCCAACCACTACATCACAGATGCGAACATTCATCTTATTAGTTTCTTCACTATAATACAGTGTATTTCGCTAAAACAATTCTTAAATGCAATCTTTCTCTGTTCAGCATAGCAGGTCGGTGACCTGGGCGAGGTACTGGTCATACTCCCCTGTTGTATCCCACGACCAAGAGTCTGAAGCTCCAGGACATTGCCCTTGAGGCGGGGTAGGTGGGATCCCTCGCTAAGTCCGAGGGAAAAACCGAACCTGGAGGGTAAACAGATGATGATGATGATGATGATGATGATGATGAAATGCAACCTTTAGAGGTCGGGCCTGTTTTCCTGTGCTGTAGTCAGAAGCGTAATCTTAAACAGTTTCATTCATTTTAGTATAAATCGAGTGTGAGGCGGTGATGGATGAGCACCCGTTTTCACACAAGCTGGATGAAGATCTTGGGAGGCAGCCAGCCGAGCTTGCGAGAGAAGTTTATGTTACTGGCAAGCATACCCCGTCCGTTTCCGTAGTGTAGTGGTTATCACGTGCGCCTCACACGCGCAAGGTCCCCGGTTCGATCCCGGGCGGAAACACAATATGTCCTTTTCTTCCTTATGAGAAAATTGTTGATTATATTCTTGATGTGAATGATGAATTTGAAATAGGAAAGCGCTCCTGTTCCCAATACGTTTCTTCTTTGGTACACCTCGGTGGAAGGGTATTTACAGACAAACTTGCTAACTAATAGACTGAAAAAATATGTTTTTTTAGTTATTTGTGTAGTCACAATCCGCCTCTGTGGTGTAGTGGTTAGCGTGATTAGCTGCCACCCCCGGAGGCCCGGGTTCGATTCCCGGCTCTGCCACGAAATTTGAAAAGTGGTACGAGGGCTGGAACGGGATCCACTCACCCTCGGGAGGTCAACTGAGTCAACCTCAGCCATCCTCGAAGTGGTTTTCCGTGGTTTCCCACTTCTCCTCCAGGCGAATGCCGGGATGGTACCTAACTTAAGGCCACGGCCGCTTCCTTCCCTCTTCCTTGCCTATCCCTTCCAATCTTCCCATCCCTCCACAAGGCCCCTGTTCCGCATAGCAGGTGAGACCGCCTGGGCGAGGTACTGGTCATTCTCCCCAGTTGTCTCCCTGGCCCAAGTGTCTGAAGCTCCGGGACACTGCCCTTGCGGCGGTAGAGGTGGGATCTCTCACTGAGTCCGAGGGAAAAACCGAACCTGGAGGGTAAACAGTTGATGATGATGATTGTTTGCATTTTATTATAGGTTTTTGCTCTCTAAATGTATGTAGGATTGAAGATAAGACAGTTGAGAGTTTGTCTTTCATCTTAGACGACTTGAATAATCCGACGTGTTAAAAGCCCCAGGCCTTATGCAATGTTTATGATGGAATGATAAAGCAGTTTCCTTTCAAAGATAACAGTCCGAAAGTATTATATTCAAGAAGATGAACTTGTATTTTGTACGGATGTTTCAAATCTTCTACGTCGATTGGGAGAGAAATAGTATGATCCGAGTAACTGGCGTGTTTTTATTGACTCTTCCAAAATAAGTTTTAAGGCTGTTTTGCTTCATAATACAAATGGTCTGGCATCCGTCCACTTGCACACTCCACAAAAATGTCTGAAACATACGAGACCTTAAATTTGGTGCTTGAAAAAATTAAATATCATGAGCATGGGTGTAAAATTTGCGGTGATTTGAAGATCATTGGATTGTTGCTGGGACAACAAAAAGGTTATACGAAATTTATCTGTTTTCTATGCGAATGGGATAGCAGGGCACGGGGTAAACATTGGGATACAGTGAATTGGACAGAAAGGAAACAACTACAACCAGAATCCAAAAGTATCTTGAATGTAAGTCTTATTGACCTTGAAAAAATTCTACTTCCACCCTTGCACATCAAATTTGGATTGACGAAACTGTATGTCGAGGCATTACATAAAAGTAGCCTATGCTTCCAATATTTATCCACTAAATTTCCCTCATTATTAGATGCAAAAATCAAAGAAGGCGTATTTGATGGACCACAGATTCATAAACAGATGGATAAAATTTTCACAGACACGATGACTAGAATTGAGAAAGAGGCATGGAACGCATTCAAAGATGTAATGACTAAATTCCTTGGCAACATTAAGGACCCTCAATACAAAGAAATTGTAAGGAAAATGTTAGTAAAGTTAAAGAACTCGGTTGTAATATGAGCCTTAAGCTTCATTTCTTAGCTTCACATCTCGATTATTTCCCTCTAAATTTAGGAGCTATCAGTGAAGAACAAGGTGAAAGGTTTCACCAGGATCTCAAAGATGCAAAACGACGCTATCAAGGACGTTGGGATGTGAATATGATGGCCGATTACTGTTGGTTGATTACACGGGACGACCCTTCTAGAGATCATTCAAGAACTTCAAAAACCCGGAAATTCCACGGAAAACGGGAAAAGACAGAGGTGTAAATCTAACCTGCACATAATGTAAGTAACAAAATTATTTATGTTTAATCATGTAATTTTTATTCAGGGTACGGTTATATTAATTTAAAAGTAACTGTACAGTCGAAACTAAAGAGGCGCTTTATGCTTCAGTTTCACGAATGTCAATATACATTAAAAATATAATACATACTATCTACTTGCTTACAAAGCAGCATTTATGTGTATTCAATGCATGAAAAATATGATTACGTTTTGCAAGCTGAAATTTACATTAATACATCAAATTTAATCAATACTAAGTATCAACAATTTTACGTAAGAACAAAATATCATTTTGTAAAATTGCCACCAAACCAGACGTGATTCGCCAAAACTAATATTTTTCTCGAATTATGCGTTAAGAAATTCACAAAACTCACCTTGTTTCGTTTTTACCGCACAAAAATGTTTTATTTTGCAGGCTAGCGTTACACATGCTGTTCATGGCTTTCCAACATTTTTAAAAATAGTGTTATTGGCTTTGCGTCCCACTAACTACTTTTATGATTATTGGAGACGCTGATGTGCGTGATTAAGTCCCGCAAGAGTTCTTTTACGCTCCACTAAATCTAACATTACGAAGCTGACGTATTTGAGCCAGGATCCAACATGCCAATCTGGGTGATTAAGTCCCGCAAGAGTTCTTTTACGCTCCACTAAATCTAACATTACGAAGCTGACGTATTTCAGCCAGGATCCAACATGCCAAGCTGGGGTCAGAAGGCCAGTACCTCAACATTCTGAACCACTCAGCGCGGCTTTCAAATATTTAAAGTAAATTTTTGATCACTCATTTATTTAGTAAATGAAAGTAAAAATCCTTAATATTGGTGCAATATAACATATTTAAACATCGTAGTCATAATTTATTATTATATTGTATTAACACAATAACGTGACATTTTCAATATCGTCACTATTATTGCGTGTTCCCTGTTGCTTCATAAGCAGAAACTGGACTACTCTCTTTAAAAGGTATTTGGAAGCTTCTATCATAAAGAATTTTGTTCGTGGCGCATTCGTTCCATATACAGTATCTACAAATATACAATTATTTTCTTTAAGTGTCGATAGGATTTACTGGCACGCAAAATAATTCCTTCCCGACTGTCTACCAGGAAGAGGCTGACGAAGTTGAGCACCATAAAAATCTGTCAGTAGCTGGCACACCCGGATTATTGTGTTCAATTCCCAGTTCTGCCTCCGAAGTGGGTGGGGCGGTAGAATAAAACCCAGGGTATCACTTTATTGTCATAAGAGGGGTTCGTAACTAGGGAGAGTGCATTGGCGGTCATGGGACACTTAGCTGAGTCCTGCCATTTCTTCCACTTTCCTTTAGACTATCCGACATCCCTTCGCAAACTCCTTTATTATTTTCCAAACGCAACGGTGTTAGGTTAGGTTGCGAAGCCTAGGGTGTCTTTCACTTTCACCCCCTTCGTGATCCTTGTCTTTCTTTGGCCGATGTATTCCTTTTCCGAAGTGCCAGATCACTTCCGTTTTCCCCCTTTGATAAGTGTTAATAGAGGATTGTCGTCCGGTCGTACTTCGTCTTAAAACAATAATCACGCTACCAAAAACAAACGGCTCTGCCACGAAATTTGAAAAGTGTTATAAGGAGTGGAAAGCGGCCCACTCAGCCTCGTTATGTTAACTGAGTAAAGGGAGTTCGATTCCCACCACAGCCGTCCTCGAAGTGGTTCTCTATGATTTCTCACTTCTCCTCCAGGCGAATGCCGGGATGGTACTTCACTTAAGGCCACTGCTACTTCCTTCCTTCTCCCTTGCCAAACCCTTGATTTTTTTTTTACGGGGGGGCCTCCGTAGGCCGCTCCCCCGGCGTGGCAATCGACACAATCTAAATTGCCTCCGACATGCTATTAGTTCTAAGTAGAAAGAGATAGCAGGGAGAGTGGGAAGTGATACAAGGACTATCTGCCTGTTTCCACGTTAAACACGTTACCAGGCGATTTTGTATTTGTAGGATGGTGTTAAGGTATGGTATTGAAGGGTCAGGGAAAAACCACATAGGCAGAAAATAGAAGGAGCCTACATGTAAAACCTGACATCTTTTGATAGCACATGCAAGGATGTGGGCTGGAAAAATCCAGAGGTTTTGTTAGTTAGGAGTATGTGACATGCAATCATAACCATTTACCTAGCTTTTGTCAATTATTATGGGGAGTCAGTCCTTCTTGTCACTGCCTGGTGCGGCTCGGGTCCGCTGGCCTCTAGACTTTGGGCCACAGGTTAGTCCCTTGGTCCAGCAGCCAGCAGTCCCTGGTGCCAAGTCTCCTTTTAAGGAGAAGGGGAGTAGTGCCAAGCCTTACTTATTGTAAGGGGCATCTTCTTTCTCCCTTGATGACGGCCCTTCTTTGCGGTGTTGGTGGCACACACTTGTCTCTCTAACTATATACACATATATACACTTATCCTATCATATATACATTAATACTTTTCTTCTGTAGAGTGCGGGCCGCTTTTCCGCTCTCGTGTCCTGTAAAACAAGTTGAAATCTTCCTATCCCCGCACAAGGCGCCTGTTCAGCACAGCACATGAGGCCGCCTGGACGACGTACTGGCCCTCCCCTCCGGTTGAACCTTCGACCCAAAGCCTCGCGCTCCAGGACATTGCCTTGAGGCGAAAGAGGTGGGATCCCTCACTGAGTCCGAGGGAAAAACTAACCCTGGAGCGTAAACAGATTAAGGAGAAGAAGAACAAGGAGAAGGGATGGATCTGTCTTTCCTGTGCTCTACTCACTATGTAACCTTTAAGAATCGCTTTCATTTAGGTGTAGGTGGAACGCAGCTGTCAGGTTATCGCTGAGCACTCGGTATCACGCAACATATTTGAAGCAACTAGGAAGGCATTCCGGCTTGAGAGACACCAAGTTCCGCCATTTACTGTAAGAGGGCCAACTTTTGATTCCGTAGTGTAGTGGTTATCACGTGCGCCTTACAAGCCCAAGGTCCCCGGTTCAATCCCGAGTGGAAACAAAGCAATTTTTGGCTTTTTGTGGAAACCTGCTTGTTTCAATTCTCGAGATAAATGGTGAATTTGAATGAGGTGAGCACTCCTATTCGCAACATATTTCGTCTCTGGTGCATCTGGGTTGAAGTATAGTTAGAGACAAGCTTGCTAACTAATAAAGGGAGGAAATTAAGGAGTTTTTATTATTATTATTTGTAAAAGCACTATGTGTTACATACTTCCATGTTTTAGGGTCTGGAATATATTTTTCCTTTTTTTAGTAGATAGCTTAAGCAATTTATCAAATGCATTGAATGCACTTATACCATTACAGCATTCCGGATATTAGCATAAATAATGATATTCAATATGCTGCTCATGGTATTATATCATTTAAAGAAAAATTTTGAGCACTCTTTATTCAATAAGTGAAAGTGTAATTCTTTAATAATGATGAAATGTAACATTAGGAAAACCCTAGCCATGATTAATCATTGCACGGTATTATAAATTTAACGTGACATTGTTTAACATGAACACTACCGAGCACGTTGACCATGCTGTTAGGGTCGAGCCGCTGTGAGCTTGCATTCGGGAGATACTGGTTTCGAATCTCACTGCCGGCAGTCTTGAAGATGGCTTCCTGTTGTTTCCCATTTTCAAATTAGGCAAATGATGGGGCAGTACTTTAATTAAATTCACGCACTCTTCATTCAATCTCCTAGCTCTTTCCTATCCTATCGCTGCCATGAGACGTATAAGTGGCGATGCGAAGTATAGAAATACATCATCACTATTATTACGTTTTCCCAGTTGTTTCAGAAACAGCAACAGAATTCTCTCTCTAAAATGTATTTGGAAGTTTCTACTAAAAGTAATCTTTTTGTGGCGATTCATTTCTTATATTTCAAAATGAACATATATAAGTTATAGTTCCTTTAGTTGTCTGTAGGGTTTCTTTTTCTTCTCAATCCGTTTACGCTAAGAGTTAGGTTTTCCCTCGGACTAAGCGAGGGATCCCACCTCTACTGGTTTACGGCAGTATACAGATATTGGAAAGGGATACAAGTGGGAAGGAGGAGCAGTGCCTCACCCAGGCAGTCTCACCTGCTATGCTGAATAAGGTCCTTGTGAGCGGATGTGAAAAAATGAAATATCGTATGGCTTTTAGTGCCGGGATATCCCAGGACGTGTTCAGCTTGCCAGGTGTAGGTCTTTCTATTTGACACCCGTAGGTGACCTGCGCGTCGTGATGAGGATGAAATGATGATGAAGACAACACATACACCCAGCCCACGTGCCATTGGAATTAACCAATTAAGGTTAAAATCCCCGACCCGGCCGGGAATCGTACCCGGGACCCTCTGCATCGAAGGCCATTACGCTGACCGTTCAGCCAACGAGTCGGACGGGGGATGTGAAGATTGGAAGGGATAGATAAGGAGGAGGGAAGGAAGCGCCCCTGGCCTTAAATTTGGTACTATCACGGCATTTTCCTGGAGGAGAAGTCGGAAACCACGGGAATTGAACCCTCTCTGATCAACTGACGTCCCGAGGCTGCGTGAACTCCGTTCCAGCCCTCGTACCACTTTTCAAATTTCGTGGCAGAGCCGGGAATGGGACCCGGGCGTCTGGGGGTGGCAGCTAATCATGCCAACCACTACACCACAGATGCGAACATTCATCTTTTTAGTATCTTTATTATAACACAGCGTATTTCTCTAAGGAAATTCTTAAGTACAATCCTTAGAGGTCGGGCCTGTTTTCCTGTGCTGTAGTCAGAAGCGTAATCTTAAACAGTTTCATTCATTTTAGTATAAGTCGAATGTGAGGCGGTGATGGATGAGAACCCGGTTTCACGCAAGAAAGATGAAGAACTTGGGAGGCAGCCAGTCGGGCTTGCGAGAGACAAGTTTATTTTACTGGCAAGCATAACCCTTTCGTTTCCGTAGTGTAGTGGTTATCACGTGCGCCTCACACGCGCAAGGTCCCCGGTTCGATCCCGGGCGGAAACACAATATGTTTTTAACTTCCTTATGAAAAAATGTTTGTTTCAATTCTCAATATGAATGATGAATTTGAAATAGGAGACCGCTCCTATTCCCAATAAGTTTTCTCTGGTACATCTCGGTGTAGGCTTATTTACATAACTAATGGACGGAAAAATTATGTATTTTAGTTATTTGTGTATTCACTATGTGTTTCGTTACTTCCATATGTTAGGGTCTGGGGTATATTTTTTCCTGGTTTTTGGTAAACAAATGCTCATAAAACACAGAATGTAATCATGTCATTGCAGCATTCCCGACGTTACCATGAACAAATAATTATACATGGTGTTCATGGTTTTCCAACATTAAGAAAATAGTGTTATTGGCTTTGCGTCCCACTAACTACTTTTGTGACTTTTGGAGACGCTGATGTGCGTGATTAAGTCCCGCAGGAGTTCTTTTACGCTCCACTAAATCTAACATTGCGAGGCTGATGTTTTTGAGCCAGGATCGAACATGCCAAGATGGGGTCTGAAGGCGAGCACCTCAACATTCTGAGCCACTCAGCGCGGCTTTCCAATATTTAAAAGAAATTTCTGACAACTCATTTATTCAGGAAATGAAAGTAAAATTCCTTAATAGTTGTGTAATATAACATATTTAAACATCATAATCATAATTTATCATTATATGGTATTAACACAATAACGTGAAATTTTTCAATGTCATCACTATTATTGGATGTTCCCTGTGGCTTCAGAAGGAGAAACTGGACTACTCTCCCTAAAAGGTATTTGGAAGCTTCTATCATAAAGAATTTTGTTTGTGGCGCATTCGTTCCATACAGAGTATCTCAAATATATAATTATTTTCTTTAAGTGTCGATAGGCACGCAAAATAATTCCTTCCCGACTGTCTACCAGGAAGAGGCTGACGTAATTGAGCAACATAAAAAAATCTATCAGTAGCTGGCACACCCGGAGTTTAGCGTTCGATTCCCGGTTCTACCTCCCAAGTGGGTGGGGGCGGTAGAATAAAACAGATGGTATCACTTTATTGTCATAAGTGGCGTTCGAAACTAGGGAGAGTGCATTGGCGGTCATGGGACACTTGGTTGAGTCCTGCCATTTCTTCCACTTGCTTATGCCATTTATGTCACTTTCCTTTAGACTATCCGACATCCCTGCTCAACTCTTTTATTATTTTCCAAACCCAACGGTGTTAGGTTAGTTTGCGAAGCCTAGGGTGTCTTTCACTTTCACCCTCTTCGTGATCCTTGTCTTTCTTTGGCCGATGTCTTCCTTTTCCGAAGTGCCAGATCACTTCCGTTTTCCCCCTTTGATAAGTGTTAATAGAGGATTGTCGTCCGGTCTTACTTCGTCTCAAAACAATAATCACACCACCAAAGAACAAACGGCTCTGACACGAAATTTGAAAAGTGTTATAAAGAGTGGAAAGCGGCCCACTCAGCCTCGTTATGTTAACTGAGTAGAGGGAGTTCGATTCCCACCACAGCCGTCCTCGAAGTGGTACTCTATGATTTCTCACTTCTCCTCCAGGCTTTTGCCGGGATTGTACTTCATTTAAGGCCACTGCTAGTTCCTTCCCTCTCCCTTGAAATCTTCCTATTCCCGCACAAGGCGCCTGTTCAGCACAGCACATGAGGCCGCCTGGACGACGTACTGGCCCTCCCCTCCGGTTGAACCTTCGACCCAAAGTATCACGCTCCAGGACATTGTCCTTGAGGCGAAAGAGGTGGGATCCCTCTCTGAGTCCGAGGGAAAAACCAACCCTGGAGTGTAAACAGATTTAGAAGAAGAACGAGAAGAAGAGACGGAACTGTCTTTCCTGTTCTCTACTCGCTATGTAAGCTTTAAGAATCGCTTTCATTTAAGTGTAAGTGGAACGCAGCTCTCAGGTTATCGCTGAGCACGTGGTATCACGCAACCTAGATGAAGAACTAGGAAGGCATTCAGGCTTGAGAGACACCAAGTTCCGCCATTTACTGTAAAAGTGCTAACATAGGTTTCCGTAGTGTAGTAGTTATCATGTACGCCTTAGACGCGAAAGGTCCCAGGTTCGATCCTGGGCGGAAACAAAGTAATTTTTGGCTTTCTTGTGGAAACCTGCTTGTTTCAATTCTCGAGATAAATGGTGAATTTGAAAGAGGTGAGCCCTCATATTCGCAACATGTTTCGTCTCTGGTGCATCTGGGTGGAAGTATAGTTACAGACAAGCTTGCTAACTAATAAAGGGAGGAAGTTAAGGAGTGTTTATTATTATTATTGTACCGGTTGGTACACCTATACGCCGCACATTTGAATATTCCGCCTTAAAGTACGCCTCTACAGCTGAAACTCTGAATTTTAAAACTGAATCTGAAGATGTCACTGTGTTAATTTCGAATTGTTTTTGTTTACTAATTATCAAGAAGTGTGGACATTCTCTCACAGATGACTCTACCAAAAACTATTATCATGCACCCTGGTACGAAGTGATGGAACTTTTCTTGAAGATATTTTATACTCATAAGTTTTCCTATACCGGTAACTAAATTTCCTTCTTTCATTTGTAGGTTGGCAATATAAATCTTTCTTTCCGCCAGTTTTGAACTTAGCCAATCCCGAATTTCTTTAATTAATTTTGGACCAATCGTGTCCTCCTTCCTCAATTTTGGATCTGTAACTTTTAGACAACCAATAAACGTCTGTGGGTGTGTCTTAATTATTAATGAAAGGTCTCGAATCTTCCACTAGGGTATAAAAACTGCTGATTTTTCGGGCTCTCCGCCACTTCAACAACATCTAGCGTAGTGTATGGAAGTATAGCAGGGGGCGGGTTGCGCCTCTTCCTTCGAGCAGCAGCTCTTCAGCGAAGGTAATGGACTTTTAACATCCTTATTCCTTTTTTCTCAGCAGTTTAACCCCCGGGGAAGGTTCGAAAGCTTTTCAAAGTATCCTCTCTGTTTAAAAATGTAACTTAGTGCCGGCTTATATAAACATTTTCCTATTACTTTAACTGTAAATCGTGGATAGAGTGTGCTTTATCCTCTCGAGCTCCCCTTCAATTTGAATTTGAGGTGACTACGTTTTCATAACCGATTTTCTTCTCTTCATTAATGTGTTAAAATTTTTCTTATACGAGTCACCTCTATAGTATGGGAATAGCCCCTGTGTGTCGGCTTAACGCCACTTAGGTTTTAACAAGCTTTCATGTAGGAGTGCAAGTACACGCCTCCCTTCATATTGATTTTTTGGGGGCCATTTAATTAATATGTTCCTTTTTCACGAAGGCCCAGTAGATTGGGTACTAGATACCCCTGTTTCTGGATAGGTGTGCCTTGAGGGCAGTTGATAGTAATGATGGTTGTTGCCTTTGATAGGCTTGAAAGATTGAGAGCGGTCAGCTCTTTCTGGTATTTTGAAAGGTGCCTCTAGGAGGCTTGATATTACTAGGCCGGAGCAAGTGCTCCATGTAATTAGGGGGTTTCTGCCCTTCGGTATTTTGTGGTTGTGAGCTGAGAGCTCAGAGATTGTAAAAGGTGGGGCTTGAACCCCAGATCATTAATTTGTCCCTAAATCCTTGCTTTTCTGGTCTTGTACCTGATTGACATGTTAAGTTTTCAAATTCTATGTAAACATATGTTAAATCTTGTAGTCTATTGAAAATATAACCTTTATTTAAATTTCTAATTCATCTTTCGGACTTGTAGTTAGACCCATTCCAGCCCGCGCCTTCTTTCACCTCTGCTGATCCACCAAAACACGTTAACAATTATTATTACTTGTAAAAGCACTATGTGTTACATACTTCCATGTTTTAGGGTCTTGGAATATATTTTTCCTTTTTTTAGTATATAACTTAAACAATTCATCAAATGCACTGAATGCATTTATGTCATTAGGGCATTCCGGATATTAGCATAAATAATTAATTCAATATGCTGCTTATGGTATTATATCATTTAAAGAAAATTTTTGAGCACTTTTTATTCAGTAAGTGAAAGTGTAATTCTTTAATAATGATGAAATGTAACATTAGAAAAACCCTAGCCATCATTAATCATTGTACGGTATTACAAATTTAACGTGACATTGTTCAACATCAACACTACCGAGCACGTTGACCGTGCTGTTAGGGTCGCACAACTGTGAGCTTGCATTCGGGAGATAGTGGGTTGGAATGCCACAGCCGGCAGTCCTGAAGATGGCTTCTTCTGGTTTCCCAATTTTCAAATTAAGCAAATGATTAGGCAGTACTTTAATTAATTCTACTCACTCTTCATTCCATCTCCTAGCTCTTTCCTATCCTATCGCCGCCATAAGACGTATCTGTGTCGATGCGGCGTATAGAAAATCATCATTCATATACAGTATAAGTTATAGTTTCTTTAGTTGTTTGTAGGGTTTCTTTTTTCTTCTCAATCCGTTTACGCTAAGGGTTATGTTTTCCCTCGAACTAAGCGAGGGATCCCACCTCTGCCGCCTTTACGGTAGTATACAGGAGCATGATATATTGGGAAGGGATACAAGTGGGAAGGAGGAACAGTGCCTCACCCAGGTAGCCTCACCTGCTATGCTAAACAAGGTTCTTGTGGGGAGGATATGAAGATTGGAAGGGAGAGATAAGGAGAAGGGGAGGAAGCGGCCCTGGCCTTAAATTTGGTACTATCACTGCATTTTCCTGCAGGAGAAGTGGGAAACCACGGGATTTGAACCCTCTCTGATCAACTGACCTCCCGAGGCTGCGTGAACTCCGTTCCAGCCCTCGT
This sequence comes from Anabrus simplex, assembly GCF_040414725.1. Classification (NCBI taxonomy): domain Eukaryota; kingdom Metazoa; phylum Arthropoda; class Insecta; order Orthoptera; family Tettigoniidae; genus Anabrus; species Anabrus simplex. The sequence continues at coordinate 248,591,585 of NC_090271.1, forward strand.
ACCACTTTCCAAATTTCGTGGTAGAGCCGGGAATCGGACCCTGGCCTGTGGGGGTGGCAGCTAATCATGCCAACCGCTACACCACAGATGCGAACATTCATCTTATTAGTATTTATTATAATACAGTGTATTTCCCTAAGGAAATTCTTAAATGCAATCCTTAGAGGTCGGGCCTGTTTTCCTGTGCTGTAGTCAGAAGCGTAATCTTAAACAGTTTCATTCATTTTAGTATAAGTCGAGTGTGAGGCGGTGATGGATGAGAACCCGGTTTCACACAAGCAAGATGAAGAACTTGGGAGGCAGCCAGCCGGGCTTGCGAGAGACAAGTTTCTTTTACTAGGAAGCACATCCCGTACGTTTCCGTAGTGTAGTGGTTATCACGTGCGCCTCACACGCGCCAGGTCCCCGGTTCGATCCCGGGCGGAAACACAAAATGTTTTCAACTTCCTCATGAAGAAATGCTTGTTTCAATTCTCGATATGAATGATGAATTTGTAATAGGAGAGCGCTCCTATTCCCAATACGTTTCTTCTCTGGTTCATCTCGGTGGAAGCGTATTTACAGACAACCTTGCTAACTAATAGACGGTAAAATTATGTTTTTTAGTTATTTGTGTAGTCATCATCATCATCATCATCTGTTTACCCTCCAGGTTCGGTTTTTCACTCGGACTTAGCGAGGGATCCCACCTCTACCGCCTCAAGGGCAGTGTCCTGGAGCTTCAGACTCTTGGTCGGGGATACAACTGAGGAGTATGACCAGTACCTCGCCCAGGCGGCCTCACCTGCTATGCTGAACAGGGGCCTTGTGGAGGGATGGGAAGATTGGAAGGGATAGGCAAGGAAGAGGGAAGGAAGCGGCCGTGGCCTTAAGTTAGGTACCATCCCGGCATTCGCCTGGAGGAGAAGTGGGAAACCACGGAAAACCACTTCCAGGATGGCTGAGGTGGGAATCGAACCCACCTCTACTCAGTTGACCTCCCGAGGCTGAGTGGACCCCGTTCCAGCCCTCGTACCACTTTTTCGTGGCAGAGCCGGGAATCGAACCCGGACCTCCGGGGGTGGCAGCTAATCACGCTAACCACTACACCACAGAGGCGGACATTTGTGTAGTCACTATGTATTACGTTACTTCCATATGTTAGGGTTTGGGGTATATTTTTTCCTGGTTTTTGGTAAACAAATGCTCATAAACCACAGAATGTAATCATGTCATTACAGCATTCCTGACGTTACCATGAACAAATAATGATACATGCTGTTCATGGTTTAAAAATAGTGTTATTGGCTTTGCGCCCCACTAACTACTTTTATGATTTTCGGAGACGCTGATGTTCGTGATTAAGTCCCGCAGGAGTTATTTTACGCTCCACTAAATCTAACATTACGAGGCTGATGTACTTCGTCTTAAAACAATAATCACACCAGCAAAAAACAAACGGCTCTGACACGAAATTTGAAAAGTGTTATAGAGAGTGGAAAAGGGTCCACTAAGCCCCATTATGTTAACTGAGTAGAGGGAGTTCGATTCCCACCACAGCGTCCTCGAAGTGGTTCTCTATGAATTCTCACTTCTCCTCCAGGCGAATGCCGGGATGGTACTTCACTTAAGGCCACTGCTACTTCCTTCCCTCTCCCTTGAAATTTCCTATCCCCGCACAAGGCACCTGTTTAGCATTGCACATGCGGCCGCCTAGACGTCGTACTGGCCCTCCCCTCCAGATGAATCTTCGATCCAAAGTCTCACGCTCCAGGATACTGCCTACGAGTTGGTAGAGGTGAGGTTCATGGCAGAGTCCGAGGAAAAGAAAAGAGCAACCCTGCAGGGTAAAAGGATAATAAATAAATAAATAAATAAATAAATAAATAAATAAATAAATAAATAAATAAATAAATAAATAAAGGTTTTTCATTGTATGCCTCTGTGGTGAAGTGCTTAGTGTGATTACCTGCCACCCCTCGAGGCCCGGGGTTGATTCCCCGCTCTGCTACGACATTTGAAATGTGGACAAGTATTGGAATGGAATCCACTCAGCCTCGGAAGGTCAACTGAGTAGAGGGAGTTCGAATACCACCTCAGCCATCCTCGAAGTGGTTTTCTGTGCTTTCTCACTTCTCCTCTAGGGGAATGCCGGGATGGTACCTAATCAAGGCCACTGCTTTTTCTTTTCCTATCCCTTCCAATCTTCCCATCCCCCGTGAGGCCCCTGTTTAGCAATGCAGGTGAGGCTGCCTGGGTGACGTACTGGTCATCCTCCACAGTTGTATCACCGTCCCAGGGTCTGAAGCTCCAGGACACTGCACTTGAGGCGGTAGAGGTGGAATCCCTCGCCGAAATCGAGGGAAAAACTGACCCTGGAGGCTACACATATAAAGAAGGAGAAGATGTCTTCCTCTACAACAAACCTTAAACGCAATCCTTAGAGATGGATCTGGTCCGCCTCTGTGGTGTAGCGGTTAGTGTGATTAGCTGCTAACCTCCGAGGCCCGGGTTCGATTCCCGGCTCAGCTCGAAATTTGAAAAGTGGTACGAAGGCTGGAACGGTGTCTACTCAGCCTCGGGAAGTCAACTGAGTAGAGGTGGGTTGGATTCCCACCTCATCCATCCTGCAAGTGGTTTTCCGTTGTTTCCCACTTCTCCTCCAGGCAAATGCCGGGATGGTACTGTGCCATATCATATATGCCCCAAATAGTAATTAGATAATATGGTGTAATATTGTGCATTTAATACAAGAAGGAGTCATGGTGCAATATAGAAGTTGCGTAATGCAGTATCTCGGCAGCGCGTGGCTTGAGAAATAACTTCGTATCTTTCATAGCAAGAGCGAACGTCTGGGGTACTCCGTATGATTCAGTCGGGGAATTTACGAGAGTGTTTGTGAGCGGCCGATTCAAAAGAGACCAATCACAGCCCTGGAAGCGAAGTTGCGGAATGATAGGAATATACAGAACAAATGAAGCCAGTCCTACCAACTTCGAGATTTACAGTGCTGTACTACTCTTGATTTTATTAGGCAATCTGTTATAAAGCCATACTCCATGTTTTTTTGTATGAAATAGAAGCAAGTTAGACGTTAAAAATCTACCTGTAGACAGTTACAGTACTTCATTCTGAACTAATTATGTAATTAAAATATTTCTATTGATTCAGCGCTTTGCCGAGCAAGCGGCTGAGCCATGGCGTCATCACATCAGTGAAATCCCCGATGATATTACTAATACCGGAAGTTTGGTGAACGCAGCAGTTTTTTGGATATGGGAAGCTCATTCTGCCTTGAAGTTGCTAACCGCGCGGGTCGGTGTTTATTATATTAAGCCAGTGTTATATGCAAGTAACCTTTACAGTGACGATTTTTAATCAAACAAGTATACGTATTTTTGTGAAAGCTGGAAAGTTATTTTTTGAGAATATATTAAGTTACCTAAATGCAAGTGATATAATGGAATTACGAAAGTGTATTGTACAGTAACAAAGCAATTACCTTTGCTATATATATAAGATCACGTATGATGATGCAGTATGCCATAGTGCGGTTGTGGCACGGGATTGAATATAACTAAGACGATAGTTACTGTACCGGGCGGTACACCTCTACTCTGTTTATTTAAAAGTTGCGCCAGTTGAAACTCCTCTTCTGGAGGAAGGTTGAACTTTATCTATTCTATTAATTCTCTACTTTCTCAGAAGATGTCACCACGTGGAAAATTTTGAGTTTTTGAACTGTGTCACTTTTGATGTGTTTTTGTTTCGCTTGAAGTAAGAAGTGTGAACTTTCTCTTCTAGAGGACACTACTGAAGATCAACAATAGTGCGACCTAGTGCGAAATCAAAGAACTATTTTGTTGGAGAAATTTTTATTTCAAGAGTTTGTTCTTTGTTAAATTTCTTTCTGTCATGGTTTAAGTTGGCTGTATACCCCTCTTTTTCCCCTTATTTTGGATCTAGCCAATCCCGAATTTCTTTAATTAATTTTCCACCAATAATGTGTTTCTTTTTCCTCTATGTAGGGGTTTCTTTTCCCTAGCCAATAAAAACTTTGAGGGAGGGTGTTTTATTTCCCCTAACGCCTAGAATCTTCCGCGAGAGGTTATAAACTGCTGATTTTGGGGTCTCCGGGCCACTTCTGTTCCATCTTTCAGTGTATTAAGTACATAGCAGGAGGCGGGAAGCGCCTCTTTCTTCTTCAGCCGTTCTACATCAGGTAATGGCCTATTAATAACTTCTTTTCTCGCTAGGTCGGCAGTTTAACACTCGCGGCGGGTTCGAAGCATTTCCATCATGTAACCTTTTCCTAAAATGTAATTACTCTTTTCATCTTTTTCTTGTAAGGCTACATATTGGGATAGAGAGTGCTAACCCTCTCGAGCTCCCACTCATATTTGTTTTGAGGTGAACTTATTTTCTCAAACTATTCTTCGTTTATGTAATGTAAAGTGTTCTTCTCTAAGTCACCTCTGTAGTATGGGATTAGCCCTTGCGTTAGCGGCCCAGAGCCAGATTAGGTTTTAAAAAAAAAAACAAAGTGTATTAGGAGTGCAAGATCGCCTCCTCTCAAATTGTTATTTTAGAGGTCATGTAATCAACCTTCTTTTCATGTAATAGACCTCTGTAGGTTGGGTATTTTACCCCTGTGAATACGTCCTTAAAGGACAGCTTGAAGGTAGAGTTTGGTGTGGCCTTTGAGAGGCTTAAATTTTAAGAGCGGATCGCTCTTTTGAAAATGGAGTGTCATATGCCTCGTGGAGGCTTTTCTGTGTAATTCGGAGCCAGGGGCTCCTAGGGATGAATGGGGTTTTCTGCCCCTCTGTTAAAACTTGTGTTTGTGGTAAAACTGAGCTGATCGCTGAAGTCAGGGCGTGAAGCCCAAAACCTGTAAATATTGTAACTCCCCTTGTTTTGCTACATTGTACCTGCCATGTCTGTTATTGCTTTGTTTTTGAAAAGAAAATATAACCTTGTTAAATTTTAAATTAATTTTACATGCACTATAATTTCGTAGCTTGAAACCCATTCACACCCGCACCTTCTTTCACCTCTACCTACCACGGATATATCCGTAACAAGTGGTAGCAGAGCGTGGTTGAATGGGTCTCAATTTAGCCCCTTTTGACGGCTAAACATTGCTTTGATTCGAACTCTAACAATTGTCTCAGTTGCTGGAATTTTTTGAGTTTTTCAAAATTGTTCTGTCATCATGCCCGGCCCTCGCGATGTTCTCCTCCTTAACTATTTGCGCAAAGAGGAGTTGATATACGAGTTAACTATCAGAAATGTGCAATCTGGAGGCACGGTTGCAATCGACACCAACAAGCTTAGAGAGTCCCTTGATTTGCCCATTTCCATCCCCAATTTGGGAGAGAAAGAAATTGATGACTCTCTTTCCACGATCGTCGAGAATATTACTGGGCTAGCATCTGTAGTCAGCTTTTTTGATGAAAACGATCCGTCTCCTAATCAAATTAAGCGTGTGCAAGGCAGGCTGTATCACTTTGCAAATAGAGTTAATGATCTGTTGTCTCTAAAGGTGAATGACGTTCAGAGGAAGGAAGCTAATACGCTCCTTGAAACTATTTCTGAATTGTCTAATAAGGTCACTCAAATGCTAACCGGCGAAGTTCCTCCCAAAACTGATCAACCCGCCACAGTGAACGTAGGTAGTGATGAAGAGCCTCCTCAGGGAGAAGTCAATAGGATAACCGTTGCTGCTCAAACTATCTCTGCCCCATCGAACAACGAATCTGAACGCCGTGCGTCATTGGGTAACATCCGCTCTGAATTAACTTCTTTGCCATTGAAACCTTTAACGACTATGTCACCTGGGTTCAGTAGCTTGCCTCATCCATTGGCAATGTTGCTTAGAGGTATCTCTAAGTTTTCCGTCAACACCACCAGTGATGTAATTTCATTTTTAAGATTTCTAGTGGAATTTCAGGATCATGCTCTGGTTTTTTCTCTTTCGCCATGTCAAATTTTGCAAATTATCTATCCGTATGCTATTGGTATTCTCTCTGATAAAATCGTAAGAGCCATTGCCGAGCAATCATCTATTGAGGATTTCCATGCCCATTTGCTAGCTAACTTCATCCCGGCTAGGGCCAGGTCCTCCCTGATTCAGAAGTACTATTACCGTGTACAGCGCTTGGATGAAAACTTGGCTGATTTCATTCAAGATATCAAATTCTACACTAGGGTGTTTGCCCTGCACTTTCCTGAAGATCAGATTGTGCAGGCTATTGTAGAAGGTATTTCGCCATCCTACAGGTCATATTTGTGTTTCGCGGCGTGTCCGCAAACCTTCTCTGAACTTGAAGCATTGGCCGTCTCAGCGGAAGGAGTTAGATACGCCGATTCTTTGCGTGTCGCGAAAGAACCCCCGCCTTCCTTTAGTAACACTCGGCCTCCACCTCGCCGACCAGTCAATCCCCGTAAATGTTATGCTTGCGGGTCGCCTGAACATCTGCGGAATAAGTGTCCTCTGATCAAGTCAAGTGGGACAAGGAATGGAGCAGGGTCATCACAAGGCTGTTTTAAGTGTGGGGCCTTCTCACATATCGCCAAGAATTGCCCAAACTCAAATAGCACCCCCTCCTGCCCAACTTCTGGTGCAAATTCCAGCTATTCCAATAATAAAAAGTGACTAGTGGCGTCGGCTGAGCCGACTAATCCATCTTCCCGAGACTTAGCCCCTAGTAAACAGGTTGTAAATGCAGAGAACGACCAGCCTTCAAATTCATCTTTTGAATGCCCTAAAGAGTGTCTTAGGATTGCGGCGGATACCCCCGCACCTGTTCCTTTTCTTAAGATTGAGTTAAATAATGAGCCTATAACAGCTCTCTTAGATTCAGGCAGTGTTTGTTCCATTATTTCGGCTGATTGGTATTCTAAATTGAAATCTGTTTGTAAACTCCCTGACTATGACTCATCTCCTGTTAAATATGTTTCGGCTAATTCATCTCCATTAGAAATTCTAGGTTCCTTACATGTCAAAATTCGTGTTTTTAAATTTACATGGAAGATCAAATTGTTTGTGGCCAAGCGTTTGTCTTGCCCCATCATATTGGGAGCGGACTTCATTTCTCACACTGGTCTTGTGCTCGATCTCCAGAGTAGGTCGTGCACATTCAAATTTGCGTCCAATTGTAGCATTCCCTTGTTAAAGTGTAATTCTGTATCATGTTCATCTATTTCGCCTACCCAGGATGAGATGTTGTTAGACCTTAGACATCTACCTGAGGAGCAGGCTGATAGTATTCGGAAATTGTGTCAGTCGTTTCCCGAGGTGTTCTCTGATACTCTTGGTGTTACTGACCTTATTGAATACAAAATTGAGGTCACGGATTCGATTCCTGTTCGCTTTCCACCGTATAGGCTATCTCCACCTAAAATGAAGGCTCTGAAAGAAATCATCGATCAGATGTTGAAGGACGGTATTATTAGGCCCTCTAAGTCTGCGTATTCTTCGCCTATTTTTCTAGTACCGAAACCTCAAGGAGGTTTCAGGCCTGTCATTGATTACAGGGCTCTCAATCGGAAGGTGGTGTTACAATCTGTGCCCCTTCCCGACCTTCATTCTTGTTTTTCATGGTTTCGTAAGGCCAAGTTCTTCACCATCTTGGACTTAAATCAGGCCTATAATCAAATTCCCCTTGCCGAAGAGTCTAAACATCTTACAGCGTTTGCCACGGACTGGAATTTATACGAATACAACCGCGTGCCTTTCGGGCTCCCCACGGGGGCAGCTGTGCTCACTAGGCTACTAGATAGGGTCTTTTCCGACATCAAATTTGAGTACTTATATCACTACTTAGATGATGTCGTCGTATTTTCAGAGACCTTTGAAGAACATCTGGATCATCTGCGAGAAGTTCTCGATCGCCTTCGTAAGGCTGGGTTAACTGTTAAGTTGTCCAAGGTTGCCTTTGCTAAGCCCTCTATGTCATTCCTAGGGCATATTGTGTCACCCGATGGAGTAGCAGTCGATCATTCTAGAACACAGGCCATCCGTGATTTTAAACCTCCCAAGGACATCAAAGGTATCGCCAGGTTCATTGGTATGGTGAATTTCTTCAGGAAGTTCATTCCTAATTTTGCTAATAGAGCGGCGTCCTTAAACCTTCTTCGTAGGAAAGGCATCAAATTTGAGTGGGGACCTTCTCAACAAGCCGCTTTTGAAGATCTGAAATTAGCTCTCTGTAATGCCCCTGTACTTGCTATGCCTGATTTCTCGAAGAAATTCATCGTCCAAACCGACGCATCGTCGTCAGCAGTAGCTGCAGTTCTTCTTCAAGAGACTGAACTAGGGAGGCGACTCATCGCCTATGCGTCTAGGACATTGTCAGCTCAAGAAGCAAAGTACTCCATATATGAGCTTGAAGGTTTGGCAGTCTTATTCGCCTTAGAAAAGTTCCGTCTCTATCTGGAACACGTCAAATTCGATCTGGAGACAGATAATCAAGCCTTAAGCTGGGTCTTAGGTAGGCCGCGTCGTACAGGTCGTATAGCCCGTTGGGCCATCCGTATTTCTGCCTTCCAATTCGATGTACGGCATATCAGAGGTACTGAAAATGTTGTTGCCGATGGACTCAGCCGTATGTTTCATAACGACGTAGAGACCCACGAACCGGTCGACAGTTCATCACCTTCCGAGTCCATACTATCTGGTGTTAATGCCATCTTAACAGATGCTCCCATGCTTTTTAGGGATATTGAGAAATACCAACGTGAAGATCCGACGCTGGCTCCGATAATGGAAACCCTTTCTTCTGGGGAACATGCTGTCCCTTATGTTCTAAGGAATGGTGTTCTATGTTGCCCTTCGAGGCATGATAAGTTGATGAAAGTTGTTGTTCCAGCGGTTCTTGTACCTATGATCTTCAAATACTATCATGAGACCCCATTGGGGGGGCATCTTGGAATCTTTAAAACTCGTGAAAAAATTCGTGAAATGTTCATTTGGAAAGGTATGGACGGTGAAATTCGGGAACTTGTAAAAGCTTGTAAATCTTGTTTGATCAGTAAACCCACCATGTCCACTAAAGTAGGCCTTTTGTCTTCTCATCAAGCGTCGCGCCCCATGGAACGCCTGTATATTGATTATGTGGGACCCTTCCCCCAGTCAAAGGGCAATGCCAACAAATTCATCTTTGTGTGTGTAGATGGTTTTACAAGATTTTCCTGGTTATTTCCGACTAAGCTGGCTACCGCTCAGTCAACCATTACTTGCTTAAATTCTATTTTTGCTTCTTTTGGTCCGTGTCAATACATTGTATCTGATAATGCTAAAGCTTTTACATCAAATCTGTTTCGTAAATTCTGTTTTGACTTGTCCATCTCTCATGTAACTACATCTGCTTATTACCCTCAACCATCTCTGGCTGAACGGGTTAACCGTAATCTCAGGTCCGCACTTATTGCCTATCATCATGAAGATCATTCTAGGTGGGACACGTCCCTGCATTGGTTAGCTTTTGCTTTGAATTCGGCGGTTCATGAATCTCACAAATTTACTCCAGCTTCTTTGATGTTTAAGTTCGTTCCCAACACGCCGCTCTCTAACCTCTGGTCTCTGAATGACATTCTGCCCGAGACAATAGATCCGGACAACATTAAAGATCTTTGGAAGAAGGCTAAAGCTAATCTTAAAGTATCTCATGAAAAGGTTAGGGAAAGGTATGATCGTGGACGGAGACCCACCACCTTGAAGGTAGGTGACCAGGTTATGGTCAAAAATTTTGTTCCCGCGGGCAAGCTTGCCCCCAGATTTCATGGGCCTTGTATCATTCTCGATTTTCTTACGCCGGTTACCTTATTGCTAAGTAATCCAGCCACCGAGAGGATATTTAGGGTTCACCTGTCCCAGGTGAAACCGGTGTAATTTTTGTGTTAACTTGCTTCATATTATTTTGAAAGGATATGAAGGTTATATTTTTTTTTATTTTTTTTTTTTTTGAGTTTCACTTTTAAGGCATTCTGCCCCTTCTATAGGATTTTGTTTCTTATGTAAGCATGTTTGTGAAACCTGCCCCGACCCATTAAACTGCCATCCTGTCTTTGCCACGGCCATTACCACGCTCCCGTCTCCTGCTCCACTCTACACAGTGGCTTAATGAATACCATGAATATCTGCACGCCGCTGGCCCCTCACTCTCTCTACAAGCCTGTACCCTCAAAGAAAATGATTGTCCAACACAATTCTGCCGCCTAGCTTTAATGTTTCAGCGCCCCCGCAGCCGCGCAGCGCCGTGCAGCGACTGGGGAGGGGGATGGGCCCCCTCCTCTCCAGCGAGGACGACATGTGCACGGCGAGCCGGAACTCTCCTCCCGGCCAAGGCTGATGTGCGGCGCACGACCTGCTACATGCCCGCAGCCTGTATCTGTTCACCGCGGGCGCGGCGTACTTCAACACCTCTGCTCCCCTCATAGTGCGGGCGAGCGGTATCTCAGGGTACTTGAGGGGTCCGAGCGGCCTCCGTTGGACGCAAGCTGCAACGGCCGGTCTGGCCATCCGACTCAATCTACATCAACTACATGGACAGTCACCATAAGTAATGATTACACTTGGGAATTCAACACCGTATTTGGTGGACATTGCCAAATTTTTCATCACCTTCAAGTATTAAAAGTTTATCTTCAGAAATTCAACTTCTAAAAACAGAAAGACTTTACTTCACCTGCAACAACAAATTGTGAAACTGAATCACACAACATTCTGAAAATCTTGTAATCTATTTTCATATTCACTTTATAACTTGGAACTTGTTTCAAACTGATTTCATGTGTCACCCCTGGAGGAACTTTTGGAGGGGGAGGTCTGTACCGGGCGGTACACCTCTACTCTGTTTATTTAAAAGTTGCGCCAGTTGAAACTCCTCTTCTGGAGGAAGGTTGAACTTTATCTATTCTATTAATTCTCTACTTTCTCAGAAGATGTCACCACGTGGAAAATTTTGAGTTTTTGAACTGTGTCACTTTTGATGTGTTTTTGTTTCGCTTGAAGTAAGAAGTGTGAACTTTCTCTTCTAGAGGACACTACTGAAGATCAACAATAGTGCGACCTAGTGCGAAATCAAAGAACTATTTTGTTGGAGAAATTTTTATTTCAAGAGTTTGTTCTTTGTTAAATTTCTTTCTGTCATGGTTTAAGTTGGCTGTATACCCCTCTTTTTCCCCTTATTTTGGATCTAGCCAATCCCGAATTTCTTTAATTAATTTTCCACCAATAATGTGTTTCTTTTTCCTCTATGTAGGGGTTTCTTTTCCCTAGCCAATAAAAACTTTGAGGGAGGGTGTTTTATTTCCCCTAACGCCTAGAATCTTCCGCGAGAGGTTATAAACTGCTGATTTTGGGGTCTCCGGGCCACTTCTGTTCCATCTTTCAGTGTATTAAGTACATAGCAGGAGGCGGGAAGCGCCTCTTTCTTCTTCAGCCGTTCTACATCAGGTAATGGCCTATTAATAACTTCTTTTCTCGCTAGGTCGGCAGTTTAACACTCGCGGCGGGTTCGAAGCATTTCCATCATGTAACCTTTTCCTAAAATGTAATTACTCTTTTCATCTTTTTCTTGTAAGGCTACATATTGGGATAGAGAGTGCTAACCCTCTCGAGCTCCCACTCATATTTGTTTTGAGGTGAACTTATTTTCTCAAACTATTCTTCGTTTATGTAATGTAAAGTGTTCTTCTCTAAGTCACCTCTGTAGTATGGGATTAGCCCTTGCGTTAGCGGCCCAGAGCCAGATTAGGTTTTAAAAAAAAAAACAAAGTGTATTAGGAGTGCAAGATCGCCTCCTCTCAAATTGTTATTTTAGAGGTCATGTAATCAACCTTCTTTTCATGTAATAGACCTCTGTAGGTTGGGTATTTTACCCCTGTGAATACGTCCTTAAAGGACAGCTTGAAGGTAGAGTTTGGTGTGGCCTTTGAGAGGCTTAAATTTTAAGAGCGGATCGCTCTTTTGAAAATGGAGTGTCATATGCCTCGTGGAGGCTTTTCTGTGTAATTCGGAGCCAGGGGCTCCTAGGGATGAATGGGGTTTTCTGCCCCTCTGTTAAAACTTGTGTTTGTGGTAAAACTGAGCTGATCGCTGAAGTCAGGGCGTGAAGCCCAAAACCTGTAAATATTGTAACTCCCCTTGTTTTGCTACATTGTACCTGCCATGTCTGTTATTGCTTTGTTTTTGAAAAGAAAATATAACCTTGTTAAATTTTAAATTAATTTTACATGCACTATAATTTCGTAGCTTGAAACCCATTCACACCCGCACCTTCTTTCACCTCTACCTACCACGGATATATCCGTAACAGTTACTATCGATATTTCCAAACCCGTATATGTAATTTGCATCTGTATAGTGCAAATATTGTGATCGGTACGCGTCCGGTAACGCGAAGAACGTGTGCGAATCGTCGTTATCGTTTCGTTTCAATTTAATGGTGTGTGCGAAGCACCACATTTCAAAGATGATGGAAGAAGAAAGGACCTGCAGTGTATTTGGTAACGTCATGCAGTTTGTTGCTATAATGTCGTAAATTTTGCAGACACAGCGGCCTGGAACCATGAAGAAGCTGAGACAACACCAGATAAGTTCATCTTTAAAACATTTTAGGCATGCTTAGATAGAAGAAATTAGGCTAATTCGATCCTATAGTAGTTTAACTGTAAATGTCAGTCCTTTTGTGGCTGAGCTATGTTTTCTTTTTATACTTTAATGTCATGTTTCAGGGAAGATGTATGTTTGAACCCTGATTTTTATATATTATTTTATTTCCTTTTTATAAGATGGGAAAGAGGGAAATGATTAGGTGTAAATGAGGATATATGTATGTCAAGAGGTAACTGTATTCCATTTTCTTGTAATAAGATGTAGACTCTTTTATTAAGAAGGCTGCACAGCCTAAAGCTTGTTTGGGAATAAATTTCAGTAGGGAACATTTTTTTATGTTTACAGGAGTGGATGGCAGTTGTGACCAGCGTGAAAGTGCACCGTTGAACAAGTATCTTTTAGATCGGCAATGGGAACTAGCTAATTGGTATTGTGTTATAAATTTACGAGAAAAAGGCAAGATTAGCCTGATACTGAGATTGCAATGTGTGTTAATACAGGACGTAGGTGCCTGGTACATAATAAAGGGGAAAATATAATGGTGTTAGTTGGATGATAAGAGAGAGAGGCTTGATTTTCCTTGAGTGTTCTTTAATAATATAAGAGTCGAACTCATGGACTCCGAAGTGTTAGGCCATATGTGACGTGTGTCATATATAATGGCCGTATTAAATTAGAATATGTATTTAAGGCCATGTGAATGTGTATTGTGATGCCGAGTTCGAGTTCCGAGACCTTGTGTTAGTTTAATGAACAGAGAAGTGAATGGCAGCGTTAATTTATGTTCCCAGATATATGAGAATCTCTCAGGCAGGAATTGCCAATCCAATTAGTTAGTGTATTTTCTTGAGAGGCAGGATGCTTCATAGCTGGATCATTAGAAGTGTCACTTGAGTTATAATACGGTGTGTTAAGTGAAGACCAACACATGGACAGCTGAGCCAGGAGTTCCGTGTTCTTTTTAATATGAAGGAGTTTAGCATCTTATTGCTTGTATTTCAGATAACGGATACATAGATGTTTTGTTAATTTTATTTGCATGAATTTTACGGGTTTCTTGTGTTACATGTATTATTGCTGATCATGTCATTGTCATCGTTGATAAAGACTTGTTCTTAAATATGAGTTCGGAGCTCATTTTATTGGGAAGTAGGCTTTCAAGCCATCCAATTTGTAACAGAGCGGTCTGTTAGTAAATTCAGTGTAGCCATAAGTTAGGTACCCTGGAATATTGATTTGTTGACAAGTGCTGTACATATAATTTTAATTATGGATCGGATTTAGCATAATTTTATTCTGTCGTGGTATGTCCTATAACCGTAAATTGAACGATATCCGTCAGGATTCGATAAGATGAACTTAACTGCGTTGACTCGATGCGAAGTGTGTATTTCTTCCCCAGACTGTTGTTTTTATTTTGTAAATATTTTTATTTTAAAACGGGACATTGCCCGTCCTTTTGTGACATGTAAAAATTTTGTGCTAATTATGTGCACGGCATATATTAGAATTTCTGGCATTTATTTGAGCCATATTTTTAATCGTTTTCATATTAGTTTGTTTATTTTCAATTTTCAATAATGTTTTCTTAGATCATCATCATCATCTGTTTACCCTCCAGGGTCGGCTTTTCCCTCGGACACAGCGAGGGATCCCACCTCTACCGCCTCAAGGGCAGTGTCCTGGAGCTTCAGACTCTTGGTCGGGGATACAACTGGGGAGAATGACCAGTACCTCGCCCAGGCGGCCTCACCTGCTATGCTGAACAGGGGCCTTGGTGGAGGGATGGGAAGATTGGAAGGGATAGGCAAGGAAGAGGGAAGGAAGCGGCCGTGGCCTTATGTTAGGTACCATCCCGGCATTCGCCTGGAGGAGAAGTGGGAAACCACGGAAAACCACTTCCAGGATGGCTGAGGTGGGAATCGAACCCACCTCTACTCAGTTGACCTCCCGAGGCTGAGTGGACCCCGTTCCAGCCCTCATACCACTTTTCAAATTTCGTGGCAGAGCCGGGAATCGAACCCGGGCCTCCGGGGGTGGCAGCTAATCACGCTAACCACTACACCACAGAGGCGGACTCTTAGATAATAAATTCATCTTATCCCCTGTTTTGAATTTTATTTCGGAATTATGTTACTGTTTCTCGTTCACATACCCATGGTATATTTTATCCTGAGATTTTAATATATATTGGCCAGATCATATTTTTACGAACCGAACACGAAGCTCTCCGAAGGCGCCGGTAGAATGTTGTTTTAGACGGGAACGGTACAGTACCTAACGTAAGGCCACGGCCGCTTCCTATCCTCTTCCTTGTCTTTCCATTCCAATCTTCCCATCCCCCACCAAGGCCCCTGTTCAGCATAGCAGGTGAGGCCGCCAGGGCGAGGCACTGGCCATCCTCCCCAGTTGTATCCCCCAACCCAATGTCTCACGCTACAGGACACTGCCCTTGAGGCGCAAGAGGTGGTGTCCCTCGCTGAGTCCGAGGGAAAAACCAACCCTGGAGTGTAAACAGATTAAGAAGAAGAAGAACAAAAAGAAGAGATAGATCTGTCTTCCCTGTGCTCTACGCACTATGTAATATTTAAGAATCGCTTTCATTTAAGTGTAAATGGAACGCAGCTGTCAGGTGATCGCTGAGCACGCGGTATCACGCAACCTATATGAAGAACTTGGAAGGCATTCAGGCTTGAGAGACCATAAGTTCTGCCATTTACTGGAGACGTGGTAACGTAGGTTGCCATAGTGTAGTGGTTATCACGTGCGCCTTACACGCGCAAGGTCCGTGGTTCGATCCCGGGCGGAAACAAGGTACTTTTTGGCTTTCTTGTGGGAACATTCTTGATTCAATTCTCGAGATAAATGATGAATTTTAAAGAGGTGAGCCCTCCTATTCGCAACATATTTCGCCTCTGGTGCATCTGGGTGGAAGTCTAGTTTTAGACAAGCTTGCTAACTAATAAAGGGAGGTAATTAAGGAGTGTTTTTTCTTCTTCTTCTTCTTCTTCTTAATCTGTTTATTGTCCAGGGTTGGCTTTTCCCTCGGACTTAGCGAGGGATCCCACCTCTACCGCCTCAAGGGCAGTGTCCTGGAGCTTCAGACGTTGGATCGGGGGATACAACTGGGGAGAATGATCAATACCTCGCCCAGGTGGCCTCACCTGCTATACTGAACAGGGGCCTTGGTGGGGGATGGGAAGATTGGAAGGGATAGACAAGGAAGAGGGAAGGAAGCGGCCGTGGCCTTAGGTTAGGTACCATCCCGGCATTTGCCTGGAGGAGAAGTGGGAAACCACGGAAAACCACTTCCAGGATGGCTGAGGTGGGAATCGAACCCACCTCTACTCAGTTGACCTCCCGAGGCTGAGTGGACCCCGTTCCAGCCCTCGTACCACTTTTCAAATTTCGTGGCAGAGCCGGGAATCGAACCCGGTCCTCCGGGGGTGGCAGCTAATCACACTAACCACTACACCACAGAGGCGGCCGGAGTGTTTTTTTTTTATTATTTGTAAAAGCATTATGTGTTACATACTTCCATGTTTTAGGGTCTGGAATATATTTTTCCTTGTTTTAGTAGGCTATATAACTTAAACAATTCATCAAATGCACTGAATGCATTTATGTCATTACGGCATTCGAATTATTAGTACAAATAATGAATTTAATATGCTGCTCATGGTATTATATCATCATCATCTTCATCTGTTTACCCTCCAGGTTCGGTTTTTCCCTCGGACTTAGCAAGGGATCCCACCTCTACCGCCTCAAGGGCAGTGTCCTGTACCTTCAAACTCTTGATCGGGGATACAACTGGGGAGTATGACCAGTACCTCGCCTGCTATGCTGAACAGGGGCCTTGTGGAGGGATGGGAAGATTGGAAGGGATAGGCAAGGAAGAGGGAAGGAAGCGGCCGTGGCCTTAAGTTAGGTACCATCCTGGCATTCGCCTGGAGGAGAAGTGGGAAACCACGGAAAACCACTTCGGAGATGGCTGAGGTGGGAATCGAACCCACCTCTACTCAGTTGATCTCCCGAGGCTGAGTGGACCCCGTTCCAGCCCTCGTACCACTTTTCAAATTTCGTGGCGGAGCCGGGAATCGAACCCGGGCCTCCGGGGTTGGCAGCTAATCACGCTAACCACTACACTACAGAGGCGGACATGGTATTATATAATTTAAATAATTTTGAGCACTCTTTATTCAATAAGTGAAAGTGTAATTCCTTAATAGTGGTGAAATATAACATTAGAAAAACCGCAGCCACCATCAGTTATTGTGCGGTATTATAAATATGACGTGATCTTGTTCAACATCCACACTACCGAGCACGTTGACCATGCTATTAGGGTCGCGCAGCTTTGAGCTTTCATTCGGGAGATAGAGGTTGGAATCCCACTGCCGGCAGTCCTGAAGATGGCTTCCTCTGTTTTCCCAAATTCCATATTAGGAAAATGATGGGGCAGTACCTTAATTAAGTCCACGCACTCTTCCTTCCCTCTCCTAGCTCTTTCGTATTCTATCGCCGCCATAAGACCTATCTGTGTCGATGCGAAGTATAGAAAAAAAAATGATTACACTATTATTACGTGTTCCCAGTTGTTTCAGAAACAGCAACAGAATATTCTCTCTCTAAAATGTATTTGAAAGCTTCTACTAAACATAATCTGTTTGTGGCAATTCATTTCTTATATCTCAAACTGGTCCGCCTCTGTGGTGTAATGGTTAGCGTGATTAGCTGCCACCTCCGGAGGTCCGGGTTCGATTCCCGGCTCTGCCACGAAATTTAAAAAGTGGTACGAGGGCTGGAACGGGGTCCACTCAGCCTCGGGAGGTCAACTGAGTAGAGGTGGATTCGATTCCCACCTCAGCCGTCCTGGAAGTGGTTTTCCGTGTTTTCCCACTTCTCCTCCAGGCAAATGCCGGGATGGTACCTAACTTAAGGCCACGGCCGCTTCCTTGTCTATCCCTTCCAACCTTCCCCATCCCCCGCAAGGCCCCTGTTCAGCATAGCAGGTGAGCCCGCCTGGGCGAGGTACTGGTCATTCTCCCCAGTTGTATCCCCCGACCAAGAGTCTGAAGCTCCAGGACACTGCCCTTGAGGCGGTAGAGGTGGGATCCCTCGCTGAATTGAATTGAATTGAATTTATTGATCGTGATTTACATGCCACTGGGGCTGAAAAGCCCCTTTATGTAGCGTCTTCTTATAATACAATACAGATTTATGATCACAGTAACTACATTTTTATAATATTAAAGTATTAAGCTAAACATGAAACAAAAAAAATGAAAATACAGATACCAAATCCATTAAGGTTAAGACATACATTATATAATAAGCAAGAAATTTAATCATTAAGCCCTTCTGTTATTTTGTACTACATGGATTTAAAGAATATAAAGCTAAGGAAGAGAAACAATTTCCTTCGAAATATACATATTTCTGATTGTTCGACACAAGAATGCCTGATCTCAGCCTTTTGCGTACTCCTCCAGAAAGATAGATGTTAAGAACTGCTTTAGTTGTGTACAGTTAGTGTTATTTGCGAAACGGTGAAGATTAAAGACGTTAAAGATACGTGATCCAGTGCAAACAAAGGATTTGTTAAATCTAGTGGTACGATGAAGGGGAATTTGAAGGGTGTTTTTTGTAAACCTATTACCTGGAGGGTAAACAGATGACGATGATGATGATGATATCTCAAAATGAACATATATAAGTTATAGTTTCTTTAGTTGTCTGTAGGATTTTTTTTTTTTTCCTTCTCAATCCGTTTACCCTCAGAGTTAGATTTTCCCTCGGACTAAGCGAGGGATCCCAAATGTACCGCCTTAACGCCAATGTCCAGGAGCATAAGATATTGTTTCAGGGATACAACTGGGAAGGGGGACCAGTGCCTCACCTGCTATGCTGCATAAGGACCTTGTGGGGGGATGGGAAGAGTGGAAGGGATAGATAAGGAAAAGGTAAGGAAGCGGCCGTGGTCTTAATTTGGCATCATCACGGCATTTTCCTGGAGGAGAAGTGGGAAACCACGGGAATTGAACCCGCTCTACTCAATTGACTTCCTGAGGCTGAGTGAACTCCGTTTCAGGCCTCGTACCAATTTTTTAAATTTCATGGCAGAGCCGTGAATTGAACCCGGGCCTCTGGGGATGGCAGCTGGTCGTGCTAACCACTACACCACAGTTGTTGTTGTTCAAATGCTTTCATTCCCCACCCTGAAGGGGTGGGGCGGGCCACCTAGAGGGTGTCGCCCTCTCTCTGGCCAGGAGAGATGACGGGGTTGAGAAGATGTGAGGAAAGAGGGAGGTGGGTAATTTGATGTATGGAATTAGGAGTTGTGTGCGGATAGTAGTGAATGATCGGAGATGTGTGCAAGGATTAAATATTTTGAGGAGAGTTCAATGATTGACAAGTTTTAGATGGGAGGGCTAGGATGGAATTGAAGAGTTAGAAGGTGTAATGTTGCGGTTATATTGCATAATGAGGTGGTGAGGAGTCTGAGGAGTTCAAGTTGCAGAGGAGGTTGATAGAAGAAGTTAGGTGGAGGTAGGGGTGGACGGACGGGTTGACAAGTTTGAAATGGAGGACTGGCTGGCCGGGGGCGACGAAAGGGAGTGTTGGAAGTATGGCGAAAAGGTTGGGGTGGGGAACGTGAGGGCTCCACTTTGAAGCGACGTTGAAAGATGTAGGCACCAGTGTTGATAAGTTGTTCCACATCATTGGCGGTGGGAAGGTGAATTCGGACCATAAAAGTAGGCCCGGAGGCGTTGTAAATCCTGAACGCCCGACGAGCGGGGATGCCTGCTTCCTGGAGTTCTTGGAGAATTTCCCGTTCTGAGATGGTAGGTTCTACGCCGCGGATGACACAGCTTGACATAGTGTCCAGAGGTGGTGGTTGCGACCGTTGCGAGGATGTTGCGGCGGCTGTTGCGGTGTCGTCTGGTGGTGACACGGCGGGGGAGGCTAGGATGTTGTCGGGAATTTGCTGGGGACGAGGTTGTGCAGAAGTTGTGCGGATCAGGGTATGGCGGCAGAGGAAGGGTCGTAGTCAGAAGAGGGGAAGAATGGGAGTACGTAACCGTAGTGATAGGAAGGTAGGGAATGCGAAGTGCGCAGGTCGTGGTGGTTGTTGTTGTGGTAGGAGTGGTAGTGGTTGTCATGGTGAGGAGAAAAGAGTAGGTAGAGGGGTGGCTAACTTCCAACAAGGCGTCAGCCAATTTGCTTTTTTGAAGTCGGCGAAGTAGCTGGAGTAGAGATGCTGAGCCACCCGGCCGACAAAAAAATTAAGGAGTAAGGGGAGTTCTGAGACGTACGAAGAGTTCAAGAGCTGATGCAAGTTTCGAGTTGCGCGAGAAGGGTACACCACAGACTTACTTACTTACTTACTTCAATGCTTTCATTCCCCACCCTGAAGGGGTGGGGCGGGCCACCTAGAGGGTGTCGCCCTCTCTCTGGCCAAGAGATGCGGGCGGGTTGGGGAGATGTGATGGAAGAAGGAGGTGGGTAAAGGATGTGGAGAGTTAGGAGATGGGAGAGGAATTGTGCCTATGCCTGGGTATTACACAATTGCTTTATTTAAGTCATAAGTACATGATACATAAAACATATATGATTTACGAAAGGGTGTGAGGGATAAGGGGGTGTGCAAGGGGGAGAGATGAAGTGTAGAAGGAAGTGCTGGGGTAAAGGTGCAAGGTAAAGAGATGAAGGCTGGCTGTCATGTGATTAAGTGAAGTGAGGAGAAGTCGAAGGAGTTCAAACGTTGGGATGGTTGGGGGGATGAAACCAGTCGGAGGAAGGGGAGGACAAACTGGTGGAGATGGGTAAACAGGGGGAGGGTCCGGCCGGGGTCGGCGACGAGGAAAGGTAAATCGGGTCGAAGGTTGGGGAGGCGAACGGGAGGGTTCCACACGATGGTGACGGTCATATAGCTTGATCCCATGAGTGATGAGTTGGTTCACGTCTTCGGGCGTCGGCAGGTGGAGGCGAACTAAAAACGTTGGACCATCAGCGTTGTGTATCCGAAGTGCTCGTTGTACGGGCAGTCCTTGCTGACGGAGGTGAGTAGCGATGATGTCAGTAGGAATACTTGGGTCCACCCCGCAAGCAACACAGCTGTAGTTATGAGTACGGTTGGGCGACGGTGGTGGTGATGGTGAATTGGCCATGTTTGTTGAAGTCCCAGTGTTTGTTCGCTCGGCAAGTGGCTGGGAGGTTATACACTGAGGTCTTGGTTGATCAGTGGTGGGAGGGTTAGGGAGTGTAGACATCATAAGGGGTAAAGGATGGGATAGAGTTGTAGTGGTGGTAGGGTGGGTTGGGGAGGTGGATGCAGTGGTGGTGGTGACGGTGGTGGTAGTAGTTGTGGTGGTAACAGGGTTGGTATGACTAGGGAACAACGGTGGCGATGGAGGAGGGGGTGAGGTTACGACGGGCGAAGCAGTTGTAACAGGCGTAGTAGGTTCATCTTCTGGCAGCTGGGCTAATATATATGATGGAGTAGAGGTCGCTCGGTATCGGTAGCCATGGAGGAGCGCTCCGGTTGCTTGGAGGCGATTGCGGTCGTCTTCAAAGGCAAAATACAGAAGTACATCGGGAGATGGGTCGGGGCCATCATAGAGCCGTGAGGCGCTATGGACGCCGGTCCCGCGGAGGGCAGTCTGGATGTCGTCGTTGGAGAGAGCAAGGCTGACTTCTTCGATGACACAGGTATACATGGTGGGAGGCCGACTTCCAACTAGGTGTCAGGCCGTTATGCGTGTTTGGGATCGGCGGGGTGAAATAGTAGAGGTGTGGAATCACCCGGCCGAACAAAAAGAGACCTTGCGTGGAGAAGCGTTCGTACCCAGAGCCTGCACCACAGATGCGGACATTAATCTTATTAGTATCATTATTATAAACATTGTACGAGTATTTCCCTAAAACAGTTCGTAAATGCAATCCTTAGATGTCGGGGCAGGTTTTCTGTGCTGTAGTCATAAGTGTAAACTTAAAAAGTATCTTTCATTTTAGTATAAGTTGAGGGTGAGGCGGTGATGGATGAGCACCCGGTTTCACACAAGCAAGATGAAGAACTTGGGAGGCAGCCAGCCGGGCTTGCGAGAGGCAAGTTTATCTTACTGGCAAGCAAGCACTGTCCGTTTCCGTAGTGTAGTGGTTATCACGTGCGCCTCACACGCGCAAGGTCCCCGGTTCGATCCCGGGCGGAAACACGGTATGTTTTTAACTTTCTTGCGAGAAAATGCTTGTTTCAGTTCTCGATATTAATGATGAATTTGAAATAGAAGAGCGCTCCTACTCGCAGTACGTTCTTCACTCGTACACATCGGTGGAGGCTTATTTACAGACAACTTTACCAAGTAATAGACGGAAGAAATTAGTTTTTTTGTTATTTGTAGAGTCACTATGTATTACGTTACTTCCATATGTTAGGGTTTTGGTAAATGTTTTCATTATTTTTTGTATATAACATAATATACATGCAAACAAATGCTCATATAAACACGTAATATAATCATGTCATTACAGCATTCTGGAAGTTACATGAACAAATAATAAATGTATTATACATGCTGTTCATGGTTATCCAACATCTTTAAAAATAGTGTTATTGGTTTTGCGTCTCAGTAACTACTTTTAAGATTTTCGGAGACGCTGATGTGCCGTAATTAAGTCCCGCAAGAGTTCTTTTACGCGCCACTAAATCTAGCAACACGAAGTTGACGTATTTGAGCCAGGATCGAACATGCCAAGCTGCGGTCAGAAGGCCAGCACCTCGACCTTCTGAGCCACTCAGCGTGGTTTTCAACATTTAAAGGAAATTTTTGTTAACTCATTTATTCAGTAAATGATTATCATTATATGATATTAACACAATAACGTGACTTTTTCAGTGTCATCACTATTATTGCGTGTTCCCTGTTGCTTCAGAAACAGAAACTGGACTACTCTCTCTAAAAGGTATTTGGAAGCTTCTATCATAAAGAATTTTTTGTTCGTGGAGCATTCATTCCATATACAGTATCAACAAATATACAGTTATTTTATTTAAGTGTCGGTAGGCTTTACTGGCACACAAAATAATTCCTTCCCGACTGTCTACCAGAAAGAGGCTGACGTATTTGTGCACCATAAAAATCTCTCAGTAACTGCCACACCCGCATTATTGTGTTCGATTCCCTGTTCTGCCTCCGAAGTGGGTGGGGATTATAAAATAAAACCCATGGTGTCCCTTTCCTGTCATAAGAGGGGTTCTTAACTAGGGAGATTGCGTTGGCGATCATGGGACATTTTGCTGAGTCCTGGCAATTTTTCCACTTGCTTGTGCCATTTTCTCACTTTCCTTTAGACTATCCGACATTCCTTCGCAACTCTTTTATTATTTTCCAAACCCAACAGTGTTATGTTAGTTTGCGAAGCCTAGGGTGCCTTTCACTTTCACCCCCTTCGTGATCCTTGTCTTTCTTTGGCCTGTCTTCCTGGATCACTTCCGGTTTTCCCCCTTTGATAAACGTTAATAGAGGATTGTCGCCCGGTTGTACATCGTCTAAAACCGATAATCACACCACCAAAAAGCACCCGGATCTGCTATGAAATTTGAAAAGTGTTATGTGAAGTGGATATTGGTCCACTCAGCCTCGTTAGGTCAAAGTAGAGGGAATTCGATTCCCACCGCAGCCATCCTCGAAGTGGTTCTCTGTGGTTTCTCAATTCTCCTCCAGGAGAATGGCGGGATGGTACTTCACTTAAGGCCGCTGCTACTCTCTCTTCCTTGTCTAGCCTTCCAATCTTCCTATCCTTGCATAAGGCCCCTGTTCAGCATAGCACATGGGGCAGCCCGGGCGACGTACTGACCCTTTCCTCCGGTTGTATCTTCGACCCAATGTCTCACGTTCCAGGACTCGGCCCATGAGGTGGTAGAGGTGGGATCCCTCGCAGAGTGCGAGGGAAAAACCAACCCTTGAGTGTAAATGGGTTAAGAAAGAAAGAAAGAAAGAAAGAAAGAAAGAAAGAAAGAAAGAAATAAGCAGGTCTGTGGTGTAGTGGTTAGTGTGATTAGCTGCCCCCCACCCCGGAGGCCCGGGTTCGATTTCTGGCTCTGCCACGAAATTTGAAAAGTGGTACGAGTATTGGAACTGAGTTTACTCAGCCTCGGTAAGTTAACTGATCAGAGAGGGTTCAATTCCCGTCGTTTCCCATTTCTCCTCCAGGAAAATGCGGTATGGTACCAAACGTAATGCCAGGGCCGCTTCCTTCCCTCTTCCTTGTCTATCCCTTCCAATGTAATCCAAGCTAATCTGAGGAACAGCCTGTTAGCGCAGTAAGTGTTTGAATAGATGGCATTCTGCAGCAATGCACGTTTCAGCACGCCGTTGAACTGTCATTCGAACTCTTTGCAGCATTGTCCGGCTCCGTGGTTAAATGGTTAGCGTGCTGGCGTTTGGTCACACGAGTTGCGGGTTCGATTCCCGGCGGTGTCGAGAAATTTTACCATAATTGGTTAATTTCGCTGACACTGGGGCTGGGTGTATGTGTCATCTTCATCATCATTTCATCCTCATCACGAGGCGCAGTTCGCCTATGGGCGTCAATCAAAAGACCTGCATCAGGCGAGCCGAACAAATCCTCGGACACTCCCGGCACTAAAAGCCATACGTCATTCCATTTGCAGCATTGTAGGTATTCCGGATTCCGGATTCTCTTCAGGTTTCGATGGCTTTCAAGATTTTCCAGCTGCTGAGCGTTTACGTCCTTCAAATAGCTGTATAGAAAGAAGTTCTGTGGAGTCAAAACGGGTGACAGGTCCTCCCCTTCCTATCCATCGACAGGAGTTTTGTTTATTGATATATTGGCGTTAGTCCTTGGAATGCCATACGCCCAGCATACATTTATGGTACATACATTTCGTGTTTGAAAAGAGAAAGTTATACCTTATAAATTAATATTACATTCTGATAAATATTGGAAAATTACAGCGCATAATTGTGAGTAAGGTTTGATAACAGGATGCCAACTGAAGTTGGCAGTGGGGTATTTAACTTCACCAAAGAAGAGTACAGATGGCTCTGTTGTTGGGAGAACTTCTTACAAGACAGTATGATGTGGTTCAAGTCGGCTATTTCTCCAGTTTCTTCTTAGCAGTGAGGGTTGTCGAAGACCTTAATCCTGTAAAGATGACTTTGATAGCATTCATACTCCAGACGCATTCTTATTAAAGATGAAAGTTGTTTGCGAGTTAGTTTCAATTTCTTGAACCATATTTGCGTTGGTATGGTGGGATGAATTTTAGCATAGTGCTTTGCTCTTTTAAGCTGTAATATTTTCCAGTACTCCGACCATTCCCTGTAGACCTGTTGTTTGATTATGGGCAAGAAATCATAATATAGTAACTGTTTGTAAAGGCGGAGTTCACAAGTTGTGGCTTGTTTCGCTTGCTGGTCTACTATCTCGTTCATCATTATACCAGCGTGGTCTTTAATCCATAGGAGGTGCACTTCCTGAGCTGTTTCCTGTGCGGTATAAGTTCAAAATGTCTGATATATACTAATGTGTAGACAGGTCCCAACGAGAATTTTGGAGCTTTGGAAGGGCACATCGTGAGTCAGAATGTATTAGAATTTTGCGGAAGTAACGAATTCCATAGCTAATGGCTGAGTGGACAGCTAAAATTTCTGCAGTAACAATAGACGTCTTTTGAGGTAAGTAGTACTTCTTTGACACCTGAGATGCAACACAGAAGAATGCATAACCCACGCCTTTTGTGGTCTTGGATCCGTCAGTATAAATGAGAACAAAATTGGGCCAGGTGGTACTGAGAAAAGCTGATAAACTTTCATTGATGGAAACACTGTTAGTAATTGTCCCGAGGTATCTGTGGAACAGCAGAGGTGAAAGAAGGTGCTGGGTGGAATAGGTCTCGACTACGAAATTAAAGTTAATTTAAAATTTAACAAAGGTTATATTTTCTTTTCAAGATCAAGAAATATCAAGTATAACAGGTACTCAGTAGCATATCAACAAATTAAGAATGTACAATTGCAATTTGTATAATGGATTTGGGCTTCGAGCCCAGACACGCAATCCTTGAGCAATGAGCCCAACTTTACCTATGTACAAAGTTTAACAAAGGGGCAGAAAACCCCAATCATGCCAAGGAGCACTTGCCCCCAATTACACTGTTAAGCCTGCTCGAGGTACACAGAAAATACATTTTTAAGAAAGAGCAACCCGCTCTCAAAGTTCAAGCCTAATCAAAGGCCACACCAAACTCCACCTTCAAGCTGCCCTTCGGGCACACAAGAACAGGGGTAATGATACCCAACCTACTGAGGCCTATTCAGTAAAAAAAAAAGGTTAATTACATGGCCCAAAATTCCAACTTGACTGGAGGCGTAACTAGCACTCCTAATACACTTTTACCTATTTGGCACTATGCCGTATACACAAGGGCTAATCCCATACTAAAGAGGTGACTTGTATAAGGAGACTTTATTACTTAAAAAAAAGAAGAAGCGGTTGTGAAAACAAAGTCACCTGAAGACAATAGGAGTGGGAGCTCGAGAGGGTAGGCACTCTCTATCCCAATTTATAGTTAAAGAGCCGAAGTTTTACCAAGTGTCTATTACATTTTAACGATAGGTTACATGAGAAACGTTTTCGAACCTGCCCCGAGGGTTAAACTGCTGAGCTAGCGAAAAATGAAGTTATTAAACGGCCATTACCTTATGGATGAACTGCTGCCCGAAGAAAGAGGCGCTTCCCGCCCCCTGCTACATAATCACACTAGGAGAGATGTTACTGAAGTGGCCAGGAGACCAGAAAATCAGCAGTTTATATATCCTCGTGGAAAATTCGAGACGTTTCATGAATGATTACAACCCGCCCACAAAATTTTATTGGATAATGGCAAAAACTAATACACCAGACGAAGAAGAAACACCTTATTGGTGGAAAATTAATTACAGAAATTCCTCATTGGTCAAATTCAAAACTGGCGGAGAGGGAAGGGTTATACTGCCAACCCAAACAATGACTGAAAGAAATTTAACAAAGAACAAACTTATGAATACCAAATTTCTTCAAAAAAAGAGTTCCTTCACTTCGCACTAGGGTGCACAATTGTAGTTCTTACGTAGTGTCATCTAGAAGAGAATGTTCACACTTCGTACTACAGAGCAAACAAATACAAATCGAAACAGACATAGTTCAGAACACTTCAAAATTTACCGTAGAGACATCTTCTGAGAAACCTTAGAATTAATATGCCGTATACCAAGCTACAACTGATGTTGGCCTGTTGTGATACTGCCCGGTTCCTCGTGTGAAGATTCTCCCGGAAAGTGTCCAAAACCATCTCAGCAGTTTCACCAGACGTAACTGGTGTTTCTCTAACAGGACATGTTAGGGAAAGTGACGAAGTTATACGCAAACGTTGTTCCACCATCCTAAACGTATTTGCGTTTGGTTGTTGTCTGTGTGGAAACCTTTCCTGGTACAGGCGCTGTGCTTCCTGTGCGTTCTACTTGCTTCACCGTAGATGGAAAGCATGTCAACATACTCATCTGCTGAATACACAGCGAAGAAATGACCAGGGCTGCTCGGTTACACCAAGTGTCAGGACAGTGTCATAGCCTCTTACTTGATCCTCAAAGTATAAAATCCGGGCGAGTTGGCCGTGCGCGTAGAGGCGCGCGGCTGTGAGCTTGCATCCGGTAGATAGTAGGTTCGAATCCCACTACCGGCAGCCCTGAAGATGGTTTTCCGTGGTTTCCCATTTTCGCACCAAGCAAATGCTGGGGCTGTACCTTAATTAAGGCCACGGCCGCTTCCTTTAAACTCCTAGGCCTTGCCTATCCCATCGTTGCCATAAAACCTATCTGTGTCGGTGCGATGTAAAGCCCCTAGCAAAGTTTAAAATGTGAATACAAATATATATCGCCCGTGAGATTGCAACCCACCTACCAACGCAACATGCGTCAACATGTCCGTGGTTAGGCCACTACACCACGGTGACTGTTGCCTCCCTATTATCAGAAAGTTTACTTGGTGTAAAACTGCGTCCCGTTTCAGAAATTCACATACGTTTTCTGTCAGTACCCGGTCTAGAAAGCTAAGAATAACGGCCAGGGGATTCGTCGTGCTGACCACACGACACCTCGTAATCTTCAGGCCTTCGTGCAGAGCAGCGGTCGCTTGGTAGGCCAAGGCCCTTCAAGGGCTGTAGTGCCATGGGTTTTTTTTATCAGTATGCCATCGCTTTTAACTATAATTTCATAACCAATCGAAAACTTATAATTGGCACCTACATTTTACATAACCGGATGACAGTTTGATGCATTGTGTACCGGTGGCATACATGTTTTTGCAAAAGTCGTACAGTGATGACGCAGTAAGTGCTTTATAGGCGACTGTAGCTTGGTATACGGCAAAGGAAAATAAACCATGGCCCCACTGACGTTCGTTGGGATGCCTAAAAGCAGGAACGTCAGGCGCGGCTGACTCACCCGGTATACATTTTTATATCTGGCTCGATAACATTCTCCAATGGACAGGTGTCGGAGCTACTGAACGAATTTTTAGAGTTGCACGAATAGAAATAACATGGCCAAGTAATTTGCCGACGTCAGTGACATGAAATGGCGTATGGCTTTCAGTCTCGGGAGTGTCCAAGGACATGTTCGGCTCGCCAGCTGCAGGTCTTATGTACTGACGCCCGTTGGCGACCTGCACGTCGTGATGAGGATGAAATGATGATGAAGACACATACACCCAGCCCACGTGGCAGCGAAATTAACCAATGGAGGTTGAAATTCCCGACCCTGCCGGGAATCGAACCCGGGACCCCTGTAGCCAAAGGCCAGCACGCTAACCATTTAACCATGCCGCCGGACTAATGCCAGGGAGACTTGATGTGATATAAAGTAAATCAATGATCTAAAATTCACGAGAATATAAACGCCAAAGGCGGGGGTTCGGTAAAGAAGCGGCCCGTTGGCATTTCGGGTTTAATGTTTCAAACCTAACGAGCAAATTTTACCATGTCTGAAACACAAAGTTATGTGTCAAAATATTTTTAAATTTACACAGAATAAACAATTTATCTATTTACGTTCTGTAGCCAAGGTAATGGGATGCGAGGCCTATTTATGGTGCCACACACCACATGTTTAACATCCCTGCACGAAATAAAGGCAGCCATTTCTTTCTATGACGTCACAGTTAAATAGCAAAACGTCGAAGCAAATGATTCCTTCTTTCTTTCTTAATCTGCTTATCCTCCAGGGTTGGCTCTTCCCTCGGACTCAGCGAGGGATCCCATCTCTACCGCCTCAAGGGCAGTGTCCTGGAGCTTCAGATTCTGGTTCGGGGGATACAAAAGGGGAGAATGACAGGTACCTCACCCAGGTGGTGTCACTTGCTATGCTGAACAGGGGCCTTGCGGAGGGATGGAAAGATTGGAAGGGATAGACAAGGAAGAGGGAAGCGGCCGTGGCCATAAGTTAGGTACCATCCCGGCATGTGCCTGGAGGAGAAGAGGGAAACCACGGAAACCCACTTCGAGGATGGCTGAGGTGAGAGTCCAACCCCCCCCCCCCCCTCCAATCAGTTGACCTCCCGAGGCTGAGCGGACCCGGTTTCAGCCCTCATACCACTTTCCACATTTCGTAGCAGAGCCGGAAATCGAACCCGGGCCTCCGGGGGTGGCAGGGAATCACGCTGACCACTATACCACAGAAGCGGACTACATTGCATCTAACTTACAATTTAAAATAATTCGCAAAAACCCAGTCATGAATATAAAGGATCTGTATCTATTATGCATATGAACGTCAGCGAGCTGCCCTAGAGAATGTAGACGACATTATTTTGGTTAAGAATGTTCTTCAGTAAGTTATCAACCATGCTGGACGGTAGTTTGCCAAGAGTGGAATGCAGAATACTATTCAGCGGATGTAGCTGAGCGTTCAAGCCGTTTCCGTAGTGTAGTGGTTATCACGTGCGCCTCACACGCGCAAGGTCCCCGGTTCGATCCCGGGCGGAAACATAAATTTTTATATATTGCTGTCAACTGGACTTTTTAGCTCATATTCAGAAAGAATAACTCCCATGATTCAAAATGTTAGTATCTGACAGTACAAAGAATTAACCTGGTACACATTTTGGGTGTAGGCTAATGAACTTCTCTCCTGGCGGTAGAGGTGGGATCCCTCGCTGAGTCCGAGGGAAGAAAACAACCCTGGAGAGTAAGCAGATGAAGAAGATAAGAAGTTTATTATTATTATTATTATTATTATTATTATTATTATTATTATTATTATTATTATTATTATTACCGTGGTTTGGTGGATCAGCAGAGGTGAAAGAAGGTGCCGGGGTGAATGGGTCTAACTACCAAAATCAAACTTAATTTAAAACTGTAACAAGGTTATTATCAGATCTCCGAAGTTACGCAACATTGGGCGTGGTCAGGAGTTTGATGGGTTGCCACGCGCTGTTGGTGGGGGGTAAGGGAATGGAGGAGCGGAAAGGAACTGGCCAACTTATCGCACGTAAACTCCGGCCCAGGAACAACTCTGCGGAGGTTCGGACCTGCCTTCGGGCAGAATAACCCTTACCTACCTACCTTACCTTTTTTTTTTTTCTGAACAACAAGAAACAATGCAATAGGTACAAGTAGCAAAAATTAACTCTAGGAAAGATTAGATTGGTGGTATAAACAGAACTTGGGCTTCAAGCCCTCCCTTTACATTTTCTGAGCTCTCAGCTCGCAAACACATTTTTACCAAAGGGCAGAAAACCCCTAGTACCTGGAGCACTTGCTCCCAACTTTTAACCTCAAGCCTCCCAGAGGCACTTTACACACTGGAAAAGAGCTAACACGCTCTCAGTTTTTCACGCCTATTCAAGCCAATATCAGACTTTACCAATGATTGCCATCAAGGCACGCCTTGCAACAATGACGGGGGTATCTTGTACCCAATCTACTGGGCCTTAGCAGGAAAAGAACAGGTTAAGTAAATGGCCCGGAATACCAAAAAGAATGGAGGCGTATACTTGCACTCCTAAATACACATTTTAAAACCTAACAGGCACTAGGCCGATGAAAGAGGGGCAATTACCAAACTATGGAGGTGACTTGCTAAGGAAGAAACTTACAACATTGAGGAAAAGAAGAAAATCAGTTACCAAAACGCAGTCACCTCAAACCAATATGAAGGGGAGCTCGAGAGGGTATATCACTCTCTCCCCGGATTACAGTTACAAAACTTCAGTTTTTACATAAACTGGTAGAAATTTACATATTTGTAAAGATGGGTTACATGGTAAAGGTTTCGGACCTTTCCCGCGGGTTAAACTGCTGAGCTAGCAAGAAATAAAGATGTTAAACGGCCATTACCTTACTGAAGAACTGCTGCCTGATGTTAGAGCCGCTTCCCGCCTCCTGCTACACGCCCATACACTAGGTTAGATGTTGATGAAGTGGCCGAGGGACAAGAAAATCAGCAGTTTTTATACCCTCGGGGAACGTTCGAGACATTTCATGAATAATTAAGACACACCCACAGGCTTTTATTGGGTAGCTTAAAGTTACACATCAAAATCGAAGAAGAAAGACAAGATTGGTCAAAAATTAATTACGAAATTCTGGATTGGCTAAGTTCAAAACTGGCGGAAGGAAAGATTAATATTGCCAACCCACAAATGAAAGAACGAAATTTAGTAAAGACAAAAACTTATGAGTTAAAAATTTCTTCAAGAAAGTACCTTCACTTCGCACCAGGGTGCATGATCACAGTTTTTAGGCAGTGACATCTATGAGAGAATGTCCAAACTTCTTGATAAATAGTAAACAAAACACGTCGAAATTCACACAGTGACATATTCAGAGGAAAGGTTTAAGCAGATTCAGTTATAAGTTCACTGTTTCTCCTGTAGAGGAGTACTTTAAGGCGGAAATTTCGAATGTGCGGCCTAGAGGGTTGGTTTTTCCCTCGGACTCAGCGAGGGATCCCACCTCTACCGCCTCAAGGGCAGTGTCCTGGAGCTTCAGACTTTGGGTCGGGGGACACAACTGGGGACGTTGACCAGTACCTTGCCCAGGCGGCCTCACCTGCTATGCCGAACAGGGACCTAGCGGGGGGATGGGAAGAGTGGAAGGGATGGACAAGGAAGAGGGAAGGAAGCCACCGTGGCCTTAAATTAGGTACCATCCCGGCATTTGAATGGAGGAGAAGTGGGAAACCACGGAAAACCACTTCGAGGATGGCTGAGGTGGGAATCGAACCCGCGTCTACTCAGTTGACCTCCCGAGGCTGAGTGGACCCCGTTCCAGCCTTCGTACCACATTTAATATTTCGTGGCAGTGCCGGGAATCGAACTCGGGCCTCTGGGGGTGGCGGCTAATCACACTAACCAGTACACCACAGAGGCGGACAAACACACACTACTGAAATTAAGTTTGTATTTTTTTTTTTTTTTTTTTTTACCGCCTTGCCATTTCCTGTTTGATAATTAGCCGTTCCGGGGAAAGAAGGAATTATAGTGGGGAGAAAATGTGTTGTTTTCATGAAATGAGTGGACAAAACTTAAAATATAAGCATTCTATTGTAATATTTTGGAAAATAATATATTTGATGCATTTTATTGTTCTTAGTTGGTAATACATGGCCAGTTTCATTCAGTAAAGTTGGCGGCATTTGTTTACTTACAGTTCAACTGGTAACTCAATTGTCAGGAAATTTGCCGCTGAGTTTATGTTTTGAGGGTCTACACTTTGAATTTCACAGACCAAGATGATTACATTTATTAATTAAATGTAAATAAGTCGTGAAATGTACATGGTGTAACGTTTGTGACTGAAAATAATACCTCTTTAAGATACAGAATTGAACGAAATTTGTTTTTGTAGAAAGTAGAAAATGTTTACGTTCTGTATAATACTTGCACCTTACTATCTTAAAGGTAATAATGCGAGTCACGGATGTTACATTCCTATCACCACTGATAGTTTTAGGTTAAGGCTGTCTAACTTCATGAACTATAGTCCAAGTTACATATATACCAAATATATTATTGATGTGTAGGAATTGATTTTATTAAGTCATAGAGTAAAGTGAAATTAATGCTCTTCATTCCATCTAGAATTTATTTTTTATGTTATATTGAAATGTCCTTAAAAGTGTTAGGTATACAGTAATATAAGATAACCTATAATTAGCTCCAAAATTATGTTTTCTCTTGTTGCAGATAATGCCACCTGTAAAGACTGCTCCTAGAATGACAAAAATGAGAGCTAAAAAGAAATATGAAAATCCAGAAAGAGGCTGCATATTTGGAGAAGGATAGAGAAAGAAATAGGCAAAAACGGCAACAAGAAAAAGAAAAGTATTAAAGACAAAAATGCCTTTTGAATTTGTTGAAAGAAAAGACTAATTGAGGGTGCAGGAATGAACGAAGAGAAAGGCAGAGGAAAGGAAGACCAACACATCTCTGAACCATTCAGCTCATACTATTCAGCAAGCATGCTTCGAAAAGCTGTTCACAGAGCACGTAAGGCTTTGACATTCAGCCCTCCAAGAAACCGATTTTTTTTCCGCTTTACATCTCACCAACACAGAGAGGACTTTTGAACCTTAATTAAGGTACGGTCCCAACATTTGCATGGTTTGAAAATGGGAACCACGGAAAACCATCTTCAGGGCTGCCGATAGTGAGATTCGAACCCACTATATCCCGAATTGTAAGCTCACACTGCGCGACACTAACCGCACAGCCACTTCCTCGGTACGCTATTTTTAATAATTGGAACATTGTTTCTTGTCCTTAATAATATAACTCATTACACTGGAGATTAGAACCATACTAAGAATATTTCTCTTCTTTCCTTCTTCTTCTTCTCCTCCTGCAGTATCCGCACTGTAACTTGCAGTAGTCTTTCCTGCCATATCAAGTTGCCGTACCCTAAATGTCGAACGGCAGTCGGAGGTTTCGCTTCCAGAATAAAGATCCCCGCCGACATTTTCGGTTCCCTTCTGTGATCACTTGTGCCGAAATAGGCTGTTTACGTCGGTTTTCCGCAGACTTTACACGATTTCTTCATAATCATCATCAAATGCTTTCATTCCCCACTCTGAAGAGTGTCACACGATAACATAAGAGGGAGTTTTTCTCATCCTACGCCAAATGATATACAAGAAATATTGTGCTATAAATGCATCTAAATATAAGGACGTTTGGAACGCAAGAATTAGGTGGTACTAATAGCATGGCGTTCTGAAGTATGATACATCTTGTCATACATAGTGCATTACTATAAGTCATTGTTCATTTCTTGGTGTTGAAGGGGTTTCTACAAGAATTTCTAAAGGTGTGAAGTTAAAATGAGTATTTAAGCCTGAATGGGTAGTGAGTAAATGGAGATCGAGTGTCTGATTAGCTGCAGCCTGAAGATGTGTGAAAACCAGGTGTCTATTTTATGGATGGATATTTAGCAAGGAGATTGTAACAAATCTGACAAGATTTTCAATTGTACGGTGGGGAAAAGTGAACGGATGCTCGTGGTTGGTGGGTCGATAGTGCGAACCGGGCTATTAATTCTGGGTGATTTGAGGGAGGTGCCGGACTTCCTCGACAGCGGCGAGGATAGACTGGATGGCTGCCTCCGCAAGTGTTACACCGGGCAGGGTGTAGATTGTTGGGACACTTTTGTGATGACATGATGCTGAGTGCAATGACCGCTGATTGGGTGATTTGCTTTGCACTGAGCCGTTGTGTGATTGTTCTAGATGAGGCATCTTTCACATCTGATTGACTGTGGAGGTGGAGCATGAGAAGGTTCGAGTTTCTGATGGTGGGGATGGATCGATACATCACTAGCAAGCAGTCTGTCCACGTTGGCTGGTGTTGGCAGAAGAATCCGCTCCAGGAATGTTGGACCCTCCGTATTCCGGTTGTGAAAGGGCTTCCGAGCAGGCAATTCCTCCGCACTGAGCTCGGCGAGAATCGACGCAACCACGGATGACGCAACTTAGGAGATTATAACGTGGTGGTGGAGGTGGTGGTGGAGTGGGTGGTAGTGAGAGGGATTGAAGGATAGCTGATCCGAACGGAGTTGCTCCGATTTTGGTAGCGAGGTGGTTTGCTGCTGTTTTCCCGTTGATTTGAATGATGATTCCTTTTGAAGTCTGCCTGATATCAGCGATGTCCTCTCGGCGCGTGTTGCAGCGAAGAAGCATAGAGAAGATGGCTTGAGGTGTCTGAAATTCTGGAGAAGAGTTAAGGAGGAGAAATGCATGTGTGCAGGAAGGGGTTTGTTGGAGAAATCGGAGGTGGTTGATGGGTCGTCTAGTGCCAGAAGTGTAGGAATATTCAAGCCGAGAGGAGGTGGTGTTAGTGGTGGTAGTAGATGGGGAAATATGTTGTATGGTGGTATCCACTGGAAGAGAAGTTGCGGCTGCTGTGGGCGTCTGTGGCGGTGATGCCGAGTTCACTGCGAGGCAATGCGGAGCACGCGTTCCTTCAGGGGCCGGTTGATGCGTCATCATCTGGTACTGAGTTCGCGGGTTGTCCGGATGCGTAGTTGGATTTGCTGGCAGAAAGCGTGCTTCATAATTCGGAGCTGCGTAGCTGGACATGAGAGCCGCGTGAAAGGCTACGGCGGCGGTGTCTACGGCGAATTGTCCGAAGCCGGAGTTGGAGATGGTGGTGTTGCAGGTGGTAGCTGTAGTAGTAGCAGGAGAATATGGCGCGTAGGGGTACATGATTGTGATGTACTTCAGACCCCGGCGCGATGTAAATAAGGAAGAATTGGTAGACACGGATCAAGGCTAAGCTGCTGACGAATCCTCCTAGTGGACAGTGCTGCCGATTGGCACGTCTCGAGGTGAGACCTCACTGGTTTGCGTTCGTCCACCTGACTAGTCCACAATTTTTAAGGAGCAATACGCCTCTGTGGCTGCTTTCTGTATTGCAAACAGTCGGACGGCGAAGGATGCACGATTTCTCAGCACGACGGAACACCACCTCGTTGCTGACGTGGTCTACCCGTGAGTATTTTAACATTCTGCGGGACATGCACATTTTAAAGGCAGCAGTACGAAATCTGTAGTGTCCAACTTTAACACCGTAAAGAAGGACTGAAAACAGATAACACTTCTTCTGAGGCAGCCTGGGCGAGGTAGTGGTCCTTCTCCCTAGGTGTATTCCCGCGACCCAAATTCTCACGCTCCAGGACACTGCCCTTGAGGCGGTAGAGGTCGGATCCCTCGTTGAGTCCTAGGGAAAGACAAACCATGGAGGGTAAACGGATTAGGAAAGAAAGAAAGAAAGAAAGAAAGAAAGAAAGAAAGAAAGAAAGAATGGCACAATGGGACGATAGTAAATATGTTTGTGATACAACTTATATTAAATCTGTGCATTTCCCGGTCCACTCGGACAAGGGAATAAACCGATAATGGATGAATGAAAAAGAGGGAGAAGAAAGTAACATCTAAAAATTGGGTATTGGCGCGCTTCGAAACCGAGACGCCTCCTAGTGATTTAATGTCGCACTAGCTCATCGAAGGATTTAAGCGACGCAAGGGTCTAGGATTGGGAAAGTAGCGGCCGTGACCTTGATTAAAGTATAGCCTGGTGAGAAAATGGAAAACCACGAAAACAATCTTCAGGGCTCTCGATGATGGGTTTCGAAACCACCTTCTACCAAAAGCAAACTTGCAGCTGCGTGACACGTACCGTACGCGTAATAGTTGGAAATGTGTCTTGCAGTGGTCCTGTAATAAGCCAAAAGCCAGCGAGTTGCCGCTTTTAACACTTGTCTGATCATACCAGCCAGGATCGAACTCCCTATTTAAGGAACTGGAGGATAACGACTAAACCAATTCTTCACTGAGAAGGTGGATCAATTAAGAACAGTCCGGATTCATACTACATTATACCTTAATAAACAAACAAGACCTATCTGTGTCGGTGCGACGTAAAGCCCCTAGCAAAAAAAAACAACAAAAAAACAAAAAAAAAACTCCTAGTCAATTGTGGAGCGGATAAGCTGCATCTTATACTCCACCGTACAACGTTCGTTTCCGTAGTGTAGTGGTTATCACGTGCGCCTCACACGCGCAAGGTCCCCGGTTCGATCCCGGGCGGAAACATTTTATTTTTTTAAACTGCGTTGTGACAACAGGATAGTTTCCATTCTCGATATATAGTCACTCCTTTGTTAGTTGACTTAAATCTCCGGCTATAACCCCGTAGAAAAATAAGATAATAATTTATCTTTCTTTCTTAATCCGTGTACCGTGTAGGGTGGGTGTTTTCGTCGCATTCAGAGAGGGAGACGACGTCCAGCTCCTCAAGGGCAGTGTCCTGGAGTAGGAGTAGGAGGACCAGTACCTCGCCCAGGCGGCCTCACCTGCTATGCTGAACAGGGACTTGTGGTAGGATGGCAATATTGGAAGGGAGAGACAATGAAGAGAAAAGAAAGCAGCCATGGCATTTGCCTGGAGAAGAATTTGGAAACCACGGATAATCACTTCAACGATGGCTGAGGTGAAAATCGACCCCCTCTACTTACTTGACCTCCCGACGCTGGGTTTACCCGTTCCAGTCATTGTACCACTTTTTCAAATTTCGTGGCAGAGCCGGGAATCGAACCCGGGTCTCCTGGAGTGGCAACTAATCACACTAACCGCTACACCACAGAGGTGAACCTGTCTCTGTCTTTCTCTCTCTCTCTCTCTCTCTCTCTCTCACACACACACACAGGGATAGGAGTGAGAAGGAAGTAAGCATGGCCTTAATTAAGACACAGTCCCAGCATTTTCCTGGTGTGGAAAGAAATAAACTACGGAAAACCAACTTCAAGGCCGCTAGCAGTGATATTCGAATCCATCATTTCCGGAATGCAGGTTCATAGTAATGTGAACCGAACCGCGGCGCCAACTCGCTCGGTCAAGGTACTAT
The DNA here is from genome assembly GCF_040414725.1 of Anabrus simplex. NCBI lineage: Eukaryota > Metazoa > Arthropoda > Insecta > Orthoptera > Tettigoniidae > Anabrus > Anabrus simplex. Next base: position 248,629,152 of record NC_090271.1, read on the forward strand.
AGCATCAGTTTCTTGGCTTGTAGCTTCCACACCAAAGTCTCAGTTTTATTCATGGCTGTGACAGTATGGAGCTGCTGAGTGAGTGGCGCTGATTAGCGACATTCATAGTGCGTCTTGATGTAGTTAGAGTCGTGCTACAATACCATTTTCCAGCGCAGTGTGGAAAGCTATGGCAAACTACATCACCCATCCTCATGCCGTGTACTCACCTTCATGGTGCCACCAACTGATTTCTTTTTTTGCTAATTTGTTAACGTCTCAGTAACATATCGAAGGTTTTCAGCGAAGCGGTAAAAACGTGGCAAGAAAATGTTAAGCGGTAAATAAAGCCGTTGTATACGGTAAGACAATTTGAACGTTTATGTACGGTACTGTAAAATTAAGTCCGCCTCTGTGATGTAGTGGTTAGCGTGATTAGCTGCCACCCCCGCAGGTCCGGGTTCGATTCCCGGGTCTGCCACGAAATTTGAAAAGTGGTACGAGGGCTGGAACGGGGACCACTCAGCCTCGGGAGGTCAACTGAGTAGAGGTGGGTTCGATTCCCACCTCAGCCATCCTCGAAGTGGTTTTCCGTGGTTTCCCACTTCTCCTACAGGCGAATGCCGGGATGGTACCTAACTTAAGGCCACGGCCGTCTCCTTCCCTCTTCCTTGCCTATCCCTTCCAATCTTCTCATCCCTCCACAAGGCCCCTGTTCAGCATAGCAGGTGAGGCTGCCTGGGCGAGGTACTGGTCATTCTCCCCAGTTGTATCCCCGACCAAGAGTCTGAAGCTCCAGGACACCGCCCTTGAGGCCCTAGAGGTGGGATCCCTCGCTGAGTCCGAGGGAAAAGCCGAACCTGGAGGGTAAACAGATGATGATGATGATGATGATGATGATGATGATGATGATGATGATGATGATGATGATGATGATGATGATGATGATGACTGTAAAATTAAAAAGCTGTGCTGTTACGGGAGCGCAGCTGTGATTTTCCATCCGGGGAATTATTTCCTCTTAAAACAATAATCACCACCACCACCACCACCACCACCACCATAGTGCGTTCGAATCCCACTGTAGGTATCCTTGAAGGTGGTTTTCCATAGTTTCCCATTTTAAACATTAATAACATTATTATCTTTACGTCCCACTAACTACTTTTACGCTCTTCGGAGACACCGAGGTGCCAGAATTTTGTCCAGCAGGTGTTCTTTTACGTGCCAGTAATTCTATCGTTACGAGGCTGACGTATTTGAGCACCTTCAAATACCGCCGGAGTGAGCCAGGATCGAAACTACTCAGTTGGGGTCAGAAGGCCAGCGTCTCAACCATCTGAGCCGCTCAGACTGGCGGTTTCCCATTTTCACACCAGGCAAATGCTGGGGCTCCACCCTAATTAAGGCCACGGCCGCTTCCTTCCCACTAATAGCCCTTTCCTAATCTAACGTCGCCATAATTCCTATCTGTGTCGGTGGGACGTAAAGCAAACTGTAAATGAAAGGAAGCTAAAATTGTAAGTTTACAGAAGCCTAACAGCAATAAGAATACTAATAACGATAATGGGCTTGTCCAAAAATTCAAAAAAACTTACTTTGCTACATTAACATTAATTCTGCTCAGAAATTAAACAAGTGTCTAAACAGCATAGATAAATATAATAAACAAAATGCCTAATAGGCTACCTCTGCGGTGTAGTGATTGATAGTGGTTAGTGTGATTAGCTGCCATCCTCGGAGGCCCCAGTTTGATTCCCGGCTCTGCCACGAAAATTTGAAAAGTGGTACGAGGGCTGCAAAGGGGCCGCTCAGCCACGGGAGCTCAACTGAATAGAGGGGGTTCGATTCCCACATTAGCCATCCTGGAAGTGGTTTTCTCTGGTTTCCCTACTTCTCCTCCAGGCAAATGCTGGGATGGTACATAACTGAAGGCCACGGGCGCTTCCTTCCCTCTTCCTTGTCTATCCCTTCCAATCTTCCCATCTCCCGCAAGGCCCCTGTTCAGCATAGCAGGTGAGGCCGCCTGGGTGAGGTATTGGTCATCCTCCCCAGTTGTATCCCCCGACCCAGAGTCTGAAGCTCCAGGACACTGCCCTTGAGGCTGTTAGGTGGGATTCCTGGCTGAGTCCGAGGGAAAATCCAACCCTGGAGTGTAAGCAGATTAAGAAAGAAAGAAAGAATGATATTTATACAGTACATTATTGTTATTGTTGGGGAACAGCGTGGTGTAGCGGCGTAGCTGCTTGCCCATCATACCGGCGACCGTGGTTTGATTCTTGGTGCTGCTGGGGTACAACTTTTTCATGCTACTCGAGAGGTGGGATCGCTCGCTGAGTCCGAGGGAAAAGCCGACCCTGGAGGGTAAACAGATTAAGAAGAAGAAGAAGAAGAACATCAGCGAGCTGTGCTAGAGAATGTAGTCTACAATATTTTGGTTAAGACTGTTCTTCAGTAAGTTATCGATCATACTGGACGTTCACAAAAAAGGACTCTATAATCTCAAGGAGAATGGAAGTCTGCCAAGAGCGGAATGCAGGATATTATTCAACGGATGGGACTGTGCGTCGCAGTCGTTTCCGTAGTGTAGTGGTTATCACGTGCGCCTCACACGCGCAAGGTCCCCGGTTCGATCCCGGGCGGAAACATACTTTTTTACACATTGTCGTCAACTGGACTGTTTTGCTCATATTCAGGAAGAATAAATCCCATGATTCAAAATATTAGTATCTGACAGTACAAAGAATTAGCCTGGTACACATTTTTGGTGTAGGCTAATTGAACCTCAGAACCATGTGTACCATGTGTACCCCGGAAGTGGAAATCTCCCTCGCGGAAGATTTTGGATTTATATTATTTGAAGCAGGGTGTGAAATCGGGTGAAGTGGAGGGAGGGTTTTCCTCCCCATCGACGATTTTATCTGAGAGGTTCCTTCTTCTTCTTTATCTGTTCCTCCCCATCAAAATTGCCCGGGGGGATTCTTTCATTATAAATAAAGAGCAAACTGTAGAACACACACTTAGTATGATTTTGTTTTTACTTTTTCCATCGAATACGCCTAGGGATCGAGTGAAATTACGCCTAGTTCCAAGTGCCTACTGGTTACTAATATTTTTTATTGAACTGTGTAGTGACTAATGGGAAAAATATAATTGCCTAAAAAAAGAAAATTTCTAGGGAGGGGGTAATTTACCTACCGGGAAATATATGCCCTCTCCTCCGCCGAGTACCGCCTGAAATAAAAAAGTAGTAGTTCAGCCCTATGATTCTTCTCCCTCCCCACATCATTTATTTCTGATTTCGCACCCTGATCTGAAATACTGATTTCGTTGAACATCCAGAACTGAACAGTTGGGTGAACACAAGTAAAGGTCTCACCTCTTCAGAATTGTCGAACTCTCCAAAGATACCGTGCAACCTCACAATTGTCCGAACAGTTCCAGGTAGAAGCGTCAGTAAAAAGTGCTACGCCATAAAGGTTGTAGTGAGATTGAAACCCTTGCTCATGTACTGGGATTCTGTTCCAAAGATGAACTTCAGAGGAATAGCAAACATTATCAAGTACGAGCAGCACTAGCATCCTCACTGCACTTCAGAAAGTGGAAAGGTTTGAAGATGCTCACTGCGTGTCGTCCTGTGATTCCAACAAAAATGTAGGCATCGTCGCAATAAATCCAAATCTGCGTTTGGCCTATATAAAACAAGGTATAATGTATGCTTAGAGTACAATAAGAAACAATTATATAACGGAGTGTAAAAATTAAGTCTTCGTCCAACCAACCTAAAAACAAAAAATATAATTAATTACATTGGGTTAAATTATATTTTAGTTGCATGATTTAATAATAATAATAATAATAATAATAATAATAATAATAATAATAATAATAATAATTTTATTTTGTTTCAGTTTCCAACAAAAGAAGATGAATGGATTTGTACTGGACAGCAGTTTGAAAGAAAATGGAATTTTTCAAATTGTCTGGGTGCGGTTGTTGGAAAACATGTAAAAATAACCCTGTACCGTGTACTCTTTACTTTTGATTTTCCACAAGCACGGATTACAACGGCATAGCTGTATGAATTCTATTAGAAACGCTCGAGGCATGATTGTTAAATCCGACATTATGTCCTACGAGCGAACTGCACTGTAGGAGCAATTGGTTAAAACTGACGCTAAGTCTGAAGACCCCACACACGCTCCAACTTGCTCGCCGACTTACCTGTACACGCACAGAAAAATCAGGCGCTGCCAGATTCACTTCGAGCCAAGCCTAAGACGGTACAGGGATGAAAATTCTACCACACACGGTCCGTCTTACCTGTCGTCTTAGAACTGCGCAAGTAAGACGGACGCTAATGGGGCCCTTTAGACTCTAGTGACCGGTTTGAGAACTCCATCCAACAGGCAAAGGAGATTGATAAACAGAAAAGAGATATGAATGTATGAGATGAGTCTTCCATACCAAAGTGATCGTTACAACATCTTACGATCACACTGGAAGATACATGGATTACTCTTCACTGCTAGAAGCGGTTTAACAAAATTTGTTTGTGGAATCCTGTCTAAATCCGGTTTCTCTGCAGACTTCCTGTGTGATGTCGTCGTGTCTGTGATAAAGGATTTCCTAAACATTTTGCATCACCATTTGTACTTTCAGTAGTAGAGAATATTTTACTTACTTAGAATTGATTTGGCGGTGTTATGATATCATGATTTTTATGAAATTTGTAATAATTGTTTAGCTATTCTGGATCTTTGAGGCCAGCTGTGTATACAGTCAGATGGATATAACTATTTTATCTCTCGCCGTTGATTATAAATAATCATAACGAATCAACATTCTTTACCGTAATATTTGTGAAATTAATATTCAAAACAGTCTCCTGAAACAAATGTTTTCTTAGTTTTTCTTTATGGAAGTTTTTGCTTCGGCTGATTTAAATTCTATAGTGGAATTATTTTAGTTACCTCAGAAATGTAAAGGAAACGGTATTTATCAATATTGTATTAAATTGTCTGTAACATTATCTTTAAGAAATTACCACTGTCAGAAGTTCAACACAGTTTGAACATTTTTCTTACAAGTTGCTTTGCGTTTCACCGTCTCAGATAGGTCTTTTGGCGACGATGGGACAGGAAAGGGCTAGGAGTGGGAAGGAAGCTGCCCTGGCCTCAATTAAGGTACAGCCTCTGCATTTTCCTGGTTAACATGAATTTGAAGTACAGTTGTTTGGTGTATCACGATTTTTAGAAGGATACGAATCACTTCTGAATTCTTCTTCTTCTTCTTTTACCGCTTTTCCCACACCTGTGTAGCACATGTAGACTTGGCCATGTTTTACGGCCGGATGCCCTTCCTGACGCGAACCCTATATGGAGGGATGTAATCACTATTGTGGGTTTTCCTGTGGTGGTTGCTAGTGTAGTGTGTTGTATGAAAATGAAGAGGAAAGTGTTGCGACAAACGCAAACACCCAGTCCCCGGGCCAGAAGGATAACTCAGAGTCGATTAAAATCGCCCGATCCGGCCCTTTGAACCGAAGGTCTCAACGCTGACCATTCAGCCAATGAGTCGGACAATCACTACTGAAAGAATTATCCTTCACAAAATTATCAGAGAGTTGGGGGCTAACTATAAATCACAGAGAATACATACAATTTGTAATACAAATATACGATCAAAATAACTGCAAAATATATGTATATAACAATGGTTGTACAAATCTGTAGGACATGAACTGTAGTAGTCGCTGAAGACTGTATTACTATGACCATCTATAGTAAATAACCCTTCCCTGTGAACCAAGTGAGCTTGCGTGTACGAATGAAGCAGGTAGCCGAGCGTAGGTGCAACCATATCGGATGAGTATCTGTCGAGAGACCAGACTAAAGAATGATTAATCGAAAGGGGGTGTCAGGCTTTCGTAAGCTGCAACGGCTGCAGTCTAGATGATTGACTGATATAGTCTTGTAGTAATACTTAACAAGGCTTGGCTGTGTGATACTGCTACACGGCTGAAAGCAACGGGAAACTACAGCCGTAACTAACTCCCGAGGACATGCAGATCTCTCTGTATGAATGATGTACTGGTGATGGCTTCCTCCCGGGTAAAATAATTAGGAGGCAAAATAGTCCCCCATTCGGATCTCTGGGTGGGGACTACACGAGAGGGGGCAATCATCAGGCAGATGGATACTGACATTCTGCGAGTCGGAGCGTGGAAGATTAGAAGTTTGAATCGCTGTGGTAGGTTAGATAATCTGAAAAGGGAGGTGGATAGACTAAAGTTAGATGTAGTTGGTATAAGTGAAGTACGTTGGCAAGAAGAGCAGGCTTTCTGGTCAGGCGACTACAGGATTATCAACACAAAATCAAACAGGGGAAATGCGAGAGTAGTTATAATAATGAAAAAGAAAATAGGGCAGCGGGTAAGCTACTATGACCAGCATAGTAAAAGGATTATTGTGGTCAAGATAGTCACTAAGCCAATGCCCACCACAACAGTGCAGCGCTTCCGAGAGATAGTGGGTTCGAACCCCACTGTCGGCAGCCCTGAAGATGGTTTTTTGTGGTTTCCCATTTTCACACCAGGCAAATGCTGGGGCTGTACCTTAATTTAGACCACGGCCGCTTCCTTCCTATTTCTAGGCCTTTCCTGTCCCATCGTCGCCAAGAGACTAATCTGTGTCGGTGCGACGTAAAGCAACTAGCAAAAAATAAAACAATACTGCAGGTCTATATGCATACTAGTTCAGCGGATGATGAAGAAATCGAAAGAATACATGAAGAGATAGAAGATTTAATACAGTATGCAAAAGATGATGAGAATTTAATTGTGATGGGAGACTGGAATGCAGTAGTAGGCCAAGGAAGAGGAGGTAGTACGGTAGGAGAATTCGGATTGGGACAAAGGAATGAAAGAGGAAGCAGGCTGGTTGAATTCTGCATCGATCACGATATAGTCATGGCTAACACTTGGTTCAAACACCACAAACGACGGCTGTATACATGCACAAGACCTGGAGACAATGGAAGGCATCAAATAGACTTCATTATGATTAGGCAGAGATTTAGAAACCAGGTGTGGAATTGCAAGACTTTCCCAGGAGCAGACGTGGACACTGACCACAACCTGTTGATCATGAATTGCCACCTGAAGTTGAAGAAATTGAAGAAAAAGTTCAAAGGGATGGGATCTAGACAAGTTGAAAGAAAATAGTGTGAGGGATTGTTTCAAGGAACATGTAACAGAGGGACTAAATGAAAAGGCTGAAGGAAACATAGCAGAGGAAGAAGGGACAGTTATGAAGAATGAGATCAGTAAGGCTGCTGAAGAAAAGTTAGGAAGAAAGGAAAGATAACCTAAGATACAATGGATAACTCAAGAGATACTAGACCTGATTGGCGAACGACGAAAGTACAAGAATGCAAAAAATGAGGAGGGCAGAAAATAATACATGCGAATAAAGAATGAAGTAGATGGAAAGTGCAGGACTGCTAAGTAAGAATGGCTGAAAGAGAAGTGCAAGGATGTTAAAGGTTGTATGGTCCTAGGAAAGGTAGATGTTGCATACAGGAAAATCAAGGAAACCTTTGGAGATTTTTTTTTTGCTATTTGCTTTACGTCGCACCGACACGGATAGGTCTTCAGACGACGATGGGATAGGAAAGGAAGCGGCCGTGTCCTTCACTAACGTACTGTACCCTATAGAGCATAAACAACACTGCAAGGTCGATCTTACCTTCTTACCTGTTATTTGATGAATGCGCCAGCCCAACTGCAGTCGGCAGGAAAAGGTCGTTTACAGGGTTCTTGCGAACGAGAGTAGGGAGATAAAAGAAATAATTGTTCTATACGTATGCTTACGAAATGAGGAACACAAACGCATTTACTAACATTTTGAGCCAAAGTTGTGTATTCTTAAACCAACATTTTCTTTTCTTTTATATTACAATTGATTGCACTAATAGTGCCAAAAATGGATGCCCCAAAGGCTCACATCATACATCCAGAGATAAACATAAAAAAAAATATACACTAGCTGGTTGATGTCGTGCGGGAGTCGATAAGTGAACCAAGGAAACAAATGTGTCCTTACACGGAACAGCATTGCTGTACCTACAAATAAAGTATATGATGCCAGGGTGAGAAATTGTCCTGCAGAAATAAAGCCACTAAAAGGTCCCCACACATATTTGGGAAAATGCACACAACAAAAATAGTAAGTTTAAACCTACAACTACAGGCATATCCTTTCTAATCTCGCATGAAATATATATTTTATGGATATGAACCAAGGTCCATTAAAACAAACGTTATATTTACAAAATGTACTGATTAAGCTAGTTTTCTTAGTGCCCAGTTTCTACCTAACGCACCACCATTTACAAACAAAATAAAGAAAGTAAGAGAGAAAGAAAGGATGAATGAATGAAACCGCCGTCGCATGCCTGTCTCGCCTGCGAGAAGGAATTCCTCCCTCCCGCGTCTATTTAAAAATGGCTGCGAGGCTCCCTGCTGTGCAGGCAGGGGAAACGACCTCCAAGTCTTGGCCGTGAAACGCACCCTCACAACAACAAAAATAAAAACATAGCCTAGTTTCCAAGCATGCAGAGCTCTGCTCTTGCCTCAACCTTGTCTCTACACATGACGAAGATCGCCACATAATGAGTGAGGAATCACATACATTTCTGTAACTGTCCAATGCCCGTGACTGACCGCCCTGGGTCTCGATTATACCATATGGAGTATTGCACTCTGTTATACACATCAACCTCGCCGTCAACCCAATGCGACGTATTCCTATTAACCCTCAAGTCTAGGGTTCAATCCCTTACTTGGCAGAGTACGAGGGGTCGCAAGTATACGTGACATAGCCTACGGTGTAGTTTCATTACACCCACAGTCAATCAAACTCAATACAAACACGAAGTAAACAATTAAATCCAGGTCGCATGCATGCTCTACATTATGCAGACAGATTCCCTTCCCAACATAAGGGTACTCTATCATTAATAACCCATAATTACAAGCAGATATCGTCTGATGCCGGGCACTAAGAAACATTGATTTAAGCTCGTACTTAAGCTTCCCTACGACTATGTGTACAGCAACACTATCATTTAAACTAATAAAAATGTATATGACTTACCCTAAAATATATAAAGAAAATACCTCAATAAATGGCCTAATGGGCCGTAATCCTATTCCCTACTATATTTACAAATTAATCACCGTATTTCTGCATAACAACCCCCAACCCTACACATATATATTAATTATAGTTCACTTATCTATCATCTTGGAGACCTCTTCCTCACCGTCCGGGTTGACTGCGGATGCTTAAGCAGTCATGGCGGCAGCGTTGTCCCAGATCGATCCCTTAGGTCCCGTCTTCCAGTGTACCATGTTCATGATGTCCTTTTCCGCCTGGGTAGCCCGCTGGTCGTCTTCTTGGGGTCGTGGACGGCTGTTCGTAACACCAGTCTCCTGCACACCTTACCGCTCTTCACTAAAATGAAATACTCAGTTTATTCACAGCACAGCACCTCCCGATCTATTTATTCCCTTTGACATGGGAATCAGTACTGGATATCTGGAATCTCGAAACTGACTTTACTATTCGTGCTCCACTAATCTAGTCTTCTACCTCTGACCGGAATAATACCAACTATCCTAGCTTATTGTTATTGGTATTTTATTTTATTTTTTTTTCACCCGTCGCCACTCCTCTCTCATCGCCTCATAATGAAAGTCTACACAGGTAGGACTCTTTGCGTCAAATACTAAAACACTCGTCGGTCTCACCGCACACGCCTACATATTGTCCTTTACTTAAATTGCTACCGGGAATTTTACAAATCTCGGAGCTACTGAATCAAATTACCGCCACAATACTTATTAGTCACAATCTTTGTCTTAGACAAAGGTTTCTGGCGCGAATATCAGCAGAAACGCGACGCGCACGGACAGCGATCTTATCATGGACTGAATACCTCCTTCCACCTTTCTCTGCTCTTATAGAATCCAGGAACCCACGCGACTCGCTGGGAAGTCCCGGGAAACAACTTGAGATTGGCATGTGGCCTCGAAACATTTTCTCACGGCAGTCGGCCTCCCACGTAGTTATTTATTTGATTATATATTAATAGACTTTGAGGTACCTATGGCTTCGTAAAATTCTGGCACTGATTTCCATCCTATTACTTTCCTGTAAAACCTTCAAATATAGGAATTACGACTCAATTTCCGTAGCTTGGTGAGCCTGTCTGTTCCCGCTGAAAATCTCTGTTAAGATGGCAGGTCTCTCCCCCAGACAAAATCCCATCTCTCTTTCTTTCTTCCTCACATATTCTTTCTTCGTCACACATGACCACGCCTTGCCTCGGGAATCCCCTTCAGTTCCCGCGCTTGGTATAGCATCACGCCTTTGCATTATTTTATCAGCGTTAAATATCCATTCTTATAATTAACAGAATGGTACAGTACAGCCCCAGCATTTGCATGGTGTGAAAATGGGAAACCACGGAAAACCATCTTCAGGGCTGCGACAGTGGGGATCGAACGCACTATCTCCCAGATGCAAGCTCACAGCTGCGCACCTCTAACCGCACGGACAACTCGCCCAGTGGAAACCTCTGCATAAAGGAAAAGTAGGTGTATGAATATTGAAAGCTCAGATATAAAACCAGTTCTAGGGAAAGAAGACAAGTCAGAAAAATGGCAGTAACATATCCAACAGATGTTGTGACGTACCCAATCTGCCCACAGATGTGTGACAAAATTATAACGTGGCGAGTCACTTTAATATTAGTATAAATAAATGATATCCCATTGTTTCTCCATAAACAATATCCCATGGGCGCCAGCCTTCAAGCTTATGGCTTCAAAACGAAAGTTGATAATTAATAATAATAATAATAATAATAATAATAATAATAATACGTAATGAGACTCAAGAAACTCCCAGGGGTGGGGTGACAGAACACAAATCATTAAGTACACTAACTTGGAATTTAAGGATCATTAATAATAATTTCAGAAAATACAAATTAAAGCAGCTGTTTATTAGGATGAAAAACGTGACGTAACGGCGTCTTAACGAAATCTGAACTTCCGGAAGCAAAAGAAAAATTGAGTGAAATTAACTCTAAGAAAATGAACTGTTGCGCGAAGACTTGCAGTAACTTATGCCATTAGCTCACCATTTGTGGACTCTGTTATCTTGAAGCTGATGATTGATGGATCTCTCGTACCGGGTGCGTCATCTGTTGTTGGATTCCAGTCCTACTTCTGCTTTTCCTGTCTTTAACACTTCCTACTGTACTCCTTACATAAAGTCGTAATGAGTCCTAATTTTAAATGCAAAACCACCATGGGTTATGTTCATGGAGAGAATACACTTGTATTCTTCCGTATTACGGAACAGTAGCGTAACTAAATTCATAATAAAAGCTCTCCTCCCCTATACTAGTCAAAACCGGTCTCCCGTTGACTTTACCTCTCGTCATTGAGATAACAGGTCCCAATGAGAGTAACTTTTGAGTAGTATATAATCAGATGCGAGGTGAACTAAGTTAAAATCTTCCGATGTGCAGACTTAGAATCGTCGTAAGAGTGTCTTCCAAAAGTACGAGTACCAGTGTGAATCTGAATACGAGTAAGAATGTCCTCTCCAGCTCTTGTCGGCGGGTATATAGCCGTCAAAATCTCCCTCCATCAACCATATCACATGGTCCAGTAAAATTTGAGGTCTCATCCCTTCTCCTATGTATTGCTAGGAATCCATCACGTTGCTTCATTACGTTCATTCACATAGGCTGAACTTTCCCGCTGAAATAAAGCGTCAGGTAGCGAACTTCGAAAAGTAGGCGTTCATAATGTTTCAACTGTATCTTCATAAGGTGGAGAGGGTAAGGTGTCTCGTAACCTTGATGACGTACATTTCCTGGAAATGTGGTGAAATTAGCCTGCTGACTCTGGTCACTTCACAACGGCTATTGGAAAATTTACTCCAAGCTATTATTACGAATGATGTTGAAATACTTTACACAATTATTAGTTCGTTCAGAATACGTTATAGCCGCAATACAAAGAAATGTGAAATGGATGATTAAAACCCTATATATATACATATTAATTTAAAAATGATCTACCAGTGATTAAATATATAGTACATATTATCAATTAATTACACAGTTCAATAATTTATCACATGCTGTGATGTTCCAAACATCACAATGTATCAAGGTAAAGAAGTAGATGATAGTTTTCTTGAACAATAAGAGGCTGATGACAAGGAAGACCCAATTTTGAGGTCAGAATTGGACAGAGCCTTGAGGGACCTAAGTAAGAACAAGGAACAAGGTACCGGGAATTGATGACGTACCCTCAGAATTACTGACTGCCTTCGAAGAAACCAGCGTGAGGAGGTTGTTCCGTTTAGTGTGTAAGATGTATGATACAGGAGAAGTGCCATCTGATTTTTGGCGGAATGTTGTTATACCTATTCCCAAGAAATCTGGTGCTGACAAGTGTGAAAACTACCGCACCATTAGTTTAGTATCTCATGCCTGAAAAATGTTAACACGTTTTATTTACAGAAGGATGGAAAGACAAGTTGAAACTGAGTTGGGAGAAGATCAATTTCGCTTCAGAAGAAATGTGGGAACACGTGAAAAAATCCTGATTTTACGTCTGATCTTAGAGGACCAAATTAGGAAAGACAAGCCCACGTACATGGCATCTATAAAAGACATTCGATAATGCTGATTAGACCAAGCTCTTTGAGATTCTACAGGTGATCGGGTTCAGATACCGAGAAAGGAGAATTATCTACAATCTATATAAAAATCAGTCTGCACGGATAAGAATCGAGGGCTTTGAAAAACAGGCAGCAATCCAGAAAGGAGTGAGGCAAGGCTTCAGTTTGTCCTCTTTCTTTTCAATGTTTACATAGAACAGGCAATAAAGGAAATCAGAGAATAATTTGGAAAGGGTATCAAAGTTCTAAGAGAGGAAATCAAAACCCTGAGAATTGCCGATGATGTTATTTTATCTGACTCCGCAAAAGATCTGGAGTAATTGCTGAATGGTATGGACAGAGTCTTGTGGAAGGAATACAAGATGGAAATAAGTAAGTCCAAAGCAAAGGTAATGGAGAGCGGTCGAACAAAGTCAGGTGATGCAGGAAATATTAGATTAGGAAATTAAGTCTTAAAGGAAGTAGATGACTATTTTTACTTGGTTAACAAAATAACTAATGGCAGAAGTAAGAAGGACATAAAATGCAGACTAGCACAATCAAGGAAGGCCTTTCTTAAGAAAATACATTTGTACACCTTGAACATTAATATAGGAATTAGAAATATATTTTTGAAGACTTTCGTGTGGGGCGTGGCATTGTATGGAAGTGAGGCATGGACGATAACTGGACGAAAGAGAATAGAAGATGTTGAATTGTGGTGTTACAGAAGAATGCTGAAAGGGAGATGGATAGATCGAATCACAAATGAAGAGATACTGAATCGAATTGGTGAGAGGAGATCGATTTGGCTAAATTTGACCAGAAAAAGAGATAGAATGATAGGGTACATCTTAAGACACCCAGGTCTTGTACAGTTGGTTTTTGAGGGAATTGTAGGTGGTAAGAAGGATACGGGTAGACCGAGGTACGAATATGACAAGCGATTAGAGCAGATGTAGGATGTAGTAGTTTTGTAGAAATGAAAAGTTTAGAACAGGATAGGGTGGTATTAAGGGCTGTATCAAACCAGTCTATGGACTGATGACTCAAACAACAAGAACTAAATAATAATAATGTTATAGGCTTTACGTCCCACTAACTAGGTTTGCGGTTTCTGGAGACACCGTGGTGCTGTCATTTAATTCCGCAAAATTTCTCTTAAGTGCCAGTAAATCTACCGACACTAGGCTGACGTACTTGAGCACCTTCAAATACCACCGGACTTAGGGCCGGTGTTATAATGGAGGTTTAAACTGTTGGCTCAGTTTAAACTTCGGTTTATCTGTTAGTCGTGTATTATAAAACTTAATCTTTAGTTTAACTAGAGATTAATTTTACTGCCACTCATCTACCGTTTAAAATGAAGTTTAAGAATACATAACCTTACAACATGGCAGAACGAATGGATCTCGAAGATATTTTTGAGGTGTTTGAAGAAATACTAAGCGATGACGAAGAAGTGGTTCAAATTATTGAACGACCACGGGCACTACGAGTTTTCCGAGCAAGGGGACGTCACTTTCATATATGGAATGAAAAATAGTTTTTAAATAGGTTTAGACTTACAAACCAGACTGTCATAACTTTATTTCAGTAAATTGATGCTAGAATAAACCATCCAACGAAAAGGTAAGATGTAAAAATGACTTTTTGAACTGTTTGAATGTCAAAAGTGTAAATTTTAGAAAATAAAGTAACTTCCTTCTATTTCAGAAATCATGCTGTATGACCCCGCAGTCAGCTACTAATAGCATTGCGGTTTTATGCTTCCCGTAGTATGTTTATTAAAATGGGAGATTTCGGAGGAATACATAAGGCCACTGTTTAACGAACTATATAAATATTTCTGTTCTAACTGCACAAGCAATTCTATTTCCATACAAATAAAATTAGGGCAACGTTTATTGCTTTTATTCACCATTTTACCTTCGAGAAGTAAACAAAACATTATCGTTAGTCTTCTTTTCTCGCAAGTCACTGCTACCAAGATCGTATATTTCCTTCTTCACCTCAGTTTAACTTAGGCCGGCCATTATAAGACTCAACATCGGTTTAAACTCAAGTTATAGTTTAACTCAATCTTCAGTTTAAACCCTCATTATAATACCGGCCCTTAGCCAGAATCGAACCTGCCAAGGTCAGATGGCCAGCGCCTCAACCATCTAAGCCACTCAGCCCGGCGATCTATACTTCTATTTATTGGTTTAATGCTGTGCGATATGAGATAATGAAACGTCTAATTGTTTAGTTTAATTCACTCTGTTCTACTGTAAGCTTCAGTGGTATATTACACCATTATTATTTAGCATTGCTCGGATGCAGTACATAAAAAGGGAGAGAGGGGCCCTGTGATAGTTATGTTATCAGTTTGGTTCCATCTTCAACTCTCAAAAATATGGTCACCTTATCATAGCAGCTACAACATTCCCAATGAAACAACTACAAAAGGAGTCTGCCTGTGATAAGAATGGGAGAGTGAGAATAAGTAAAGAAAATGAAACTTTTCTTCCAAGCATTGCTTAAAATGAATTGAAAATATTCCACTAATGAAGCGCATGTATGTTTGTTCGCTCATCTGCTTGTTTGTTTGTTTGTTCTTTCGTTGAGTACTGCACCTTAAGGCTGGTTGGATCCGCACCAGTTCCACAATCAGCTGTCACAAATGGCGTACGCAATCGTGAAAAGACATACGAGGGACATAGGCAGTGAGGTAATTTCCCGTCACTTTCTTCACCGAGCTAGAAGTTATGAGTGCATATCAGTCTGCTAATACCACTGAAATGCTCGCACCAACTGACCTTATGTGCAACATTTTCACACCGTTCATAACGGAGATTGGCTGCATAACGAATGGCATTACTAAATCGTTCAAACTTCAGTCACTTTCATATTGTCAAAGATAGGTTGATTTGTTCTAGCTCACACCAGAAGACATAGTGCACGATAAACACTAGGTCTCTTCAACAGACGCATTAATGAAGCCTAACAAGCGGGATTCGAGTGAAATATTAGAGGTAATTTTAAAGGTGTAATATATAAGATTTGCAGGGATCTGAGAAAACGAACAATTATCATGCGGGACAGTGCATTAAACGGCCGAGTACTACCGGGCTTTAGCTGTAAAACATTTAAATATATTATATATTTGTTGAGAAACTCAACGACTTTCAAGAAATCCTGGATTGCTAAAAGGACAGAGGACTACGGTACATAAAAAAGTAACAAAATTAAATTTGAACATTAACATCATCTGATAAACAATATTAAAATAATAAAAGATTAACAAGTAACAACACATTATATAGTCTATAGCAGTAAACGTTTGGAAATACAAACAAATAATTAAAGAACAATACATTCATTATTAGGAC
The DNA here is from genome assembly GCF_040414725.1 of Anabrus simplex. NCBI lineage: Eukaryota > Metazoa > Arthropoda > Insecta > Orthoptera > Tettigoniidae > Anabrus > Anabrus simplex. Next base: position 248,645,254 of record NC_090271.1, read on the forward strand.
ATTAACGGGAATATAAAGGGAACTACTGTGAATACAGATGCTTTTTTAAAATAAACAAAGATCGTCGTAAAGTGATTGTGTTTTTCTTAAAACGAATAACTGAATAACTGAAAGAATTCACTGTTAGCTCATTGTTGGTAATTTTAATTGGGTATCCATCGTTGATTTTAAGCTATATTTGTCGGTAGATTTACTGGCACGTAAAAGAACTCCTGAGGGACTATATTCCGGCACCTCGGCGTTTCTGAAAACCGTAAAAGTAGTTAGTGGGGGTAACAATTATTATTATTATTATTATTTTTTTGATTCGTTGTGCCCAGCTGTGGAGCGCGTTTGAACTTATTTTGCACAATGTTTCTTCTTCTTTTCTTCCCAATATTTCTTCATTTTTTCACTGTGTTCCTTTCTGCGTGTTTCTGTCCAGCCTGTATTTTTTCTTGTTGGTTTCTCTGCAAATTTATGTTTGTTTACTAAGCTTCTAAATTTCATTCTATCTTGAATGGTTTCGTCCTCAATACCCATTTCTTGTAGATCTTCATGAATTTCTGCTAACCAATTGTTGCGGATTTTCAGGGTTAGAGCTAGATTTAGAATTTTCTTTGTCAGCCTGTTGTTATCCATTCTGTGTAGGTGTCCGTAGAATTTTAGTCGTCTCTTTCTGATGGTATCTGTGATTTTTTCTGTGAATTGAAAAATTTCGTGTGGTTTCTTTTTCATCCAAATTCCATTTTCGAACTTTGGTCCTAGGATTTTTCTGAGAATTTTCCTCTCTTGTTTCTCAATGCTTTTCATTTGTGACCTGCCGCCAATGATCAGTGTTTCAGATGCATAAAGTGCCTCTGGTTTGATGACTGTATTGTAGTGTCGTAATTTTGCATTTTTTGATATACATCTTTTGTTGTATCTGTTCCATGTGATTATTATTATTATTATTATTATTATTATTATTAGTTACGCACTTACTGTAGTAATACACTGCCATCCAAAACAATATCCCCATTTAGTTGAATCCTAAGATTTCCATGTTTCACTTTGATGTACTTAGAGTTTTACTTGATTATAGACCTACTGATTTGTCAAAATCATTGATCAAATGATTTCAAATATTATTTTTCTTAAGATAATTTAGTGCTGTAGGCTGTATTTAAAAATAGATGTACAGTGAACTCAACACAATTTAAAACTATGGTTGATAAAGATCGGTTTAATTGATCTACTTCTAAATAATTTTAAAAGAGCGCCTTTACCTGTAACGTATCATTAGACTGATAGATAGCTTAAGAGTACTCTCTTGTGCCATTTTGTGCCTGCTACCAGTTGTAACGTGGAAAGGACTTCAAGGACTTATTTTCTTGGTCAGGAGTGACAACAGTTGACAGTGAGTATAAATTTGAACTTTTAAACTTTATTGTTGTTAAAACGCATTGTTTTTACATAGCTGTGGTTTCAAATACTTGTAAACGGTTTTAGCACAACATTTAACCTAAACTTTTCCATTTTAGGCTATGGGAAGAAAGAAGGATATCTCACCGAGAAAGTAGTGAATGGTTTTAGCCTTCAATAATGAAGGATTATAATCATGAAATTGCGAGAAAATTGTTCATTGACCACAAAACAGTTTAAAATGTTTCAAAAAAGCAGAGTGAGTCTGGAGTGTCAAGCTTACGACACAGATCTGGTGGTAAGAAGAGCACAAGTCCCTGACTATGCAGGTCTGAAATCTCGTCAGATTGCTTCCGAAATTCAACAAGACTTTCAGCAGAGTATTTCACATCAAACAGTGCTCAGACGACTTTAAGAGATGAATATTACGAAGAAGACTCCCAAGAAGAAATCTTGCTGACTAAGAAACACATCACAGACAGGATTCAGTTTGTAAACATGTACGAGGACTGGACTGCAGAAGACTGTGACAGAGTGATATTCTCTGACGAAAAGAAGTTGAGTGTGCATGGTAGTGATTCAGGCTTGAAACTCTGGATTCAGACAGGGGAAGAACTGAACAATTAGTAGGTTATTCAAACAAAAATGTTCTTTGAAAGTGTTACGGTGTGGGATGCGTTTTGTTCAAAAGGGGTTGGAAGGATGAAGATATGTACAGGTAGACCTACATTCAATGGTGTGAAATACTGCAAAATCAGGCAAAAGGTAGTAATGAACACACCTAGTGATCATTTCAGTGGTAAAAACCTTGGATCGTTTATTTTTCCACACGAAAACGCCAGTTGCCACCGATCAAGGGTTCAACAACAATGTTTGGCTGATCTGAATTTTCAGCGACTATGGTGGCCAGCCAACTCTCCAGACATGAACACCATTGAGAATTTCTAGTCAATACTGTCAAGAAAGCTTAGTCAGTATTGCTGTGCATACAAAATTGAGCTGATAGAAGAGAAAATCGTTCGTGTCTGGTACCACGAAATTGATCCTACGTTGTGTGAAAGTTTGGTTCACTCAATGCCAAGAAGGATTCAGTCTCTCAAGAAAGCCTGTGAGAAGTACACGGAAAATTAAACTGTTGATATTTGTGAGGTAAATTAATCTCATTGTACCCAATGTTAATTTCAATCAATAAAATTTATCATAATCACCAACCAATGTTGTTTCAAACGTACTTTACCCGTTCACTATGGAGCAAAACGAGGAAGGGGAGTATTTTCTTGAACCGCAGTGTATTTGCAATTTTACTGATATTGTAGGCTATATTCCTTACAGGAAGCGAATTATATCTCCACGCATAAGTTATATTGTTAATTTCTTACAGTATTGATTTACCGTGCCGTGTTGGAAGTGCTGAAGTATAAATCACATTTGGTTTCTGGTGTTGAATCATGTTTGCTTCCTGAAGTTATGTTCCATTACAGAAAGGAATGGAAAATGTACGCAAGTCAGCTTCTATATCTATGAGTTCATCTGATCAGATTTGTCGGGTAGTATAAATCCGCCGCAACCATAGTTGATTGCGAGTTGACATCGAAAACTTTATTTTACTAAATGCTTCTTTCTTGAAATACTCCTCCATGTGGCCATGAAGGGACACATGGGTCATTAAAAAGAAAACATAGACATTGTCAAAAATTCTAATTAATATTCCACGACTAGAGCCCACTAGAATAATAAATAATGACAGTACAAAGAAACTGAAAGTGAAAATAAAACCAAAACAAAGTGGAGTCCGGCTGAATGTTAATGAAAACATTTCACTGTGTCACTGTTAAAATATTATTGTAATTTTATTAATTATTCCATATCCATCGTCTCTTGGAGACAATGCAACGAGGCATGACATGTAACACGCTTGACAGTCACGCGTCTCATCATAGTCTGTTAATATCTATCAAGGTGACCCTTTAAAAAAATAATTTATTGCCAGATTGTGTTTGTAATGATAGTGTGGTCCTTTCTGTTGGCTAGAACGTTATCAATTATTGAACAAATCAACAATGATACTAATTGCCATGAATTGTTTGAAAATACTCCTTTCAAACTCGAAGTTAGTCGAGGACATCATTTTAGGTTCTTGGGAATTGTGCAGAACACGACGTGGAAGTTAGGCCTACCATATCCTTCACCTACCGTGCCGTTATTAGAGAGTACCTACTTTAAAAATGAAAATGCATAAATGTTTGACTAAGGTTGTTTATATGTTTATTGAGAAACTCAACGACTTTCCAGATAAGGACAAAGTTGAACTACATCAAAAAATAACAAAATTAAATTTCAATAATTAATAGCACAATATACAATCTGTAGCATAAAACATTAGGAAACACGAAAAACATAAAGAGCAATATATTTAGGACATTAAAGAGAACTCCTGTGAATACAGATGTGATTTTAAAATTTATAAAGATCCTCGTAAAGTGGCGATTACCAAAAGATTGATTCTGGACTTACGTAAGCCGAATCTGTTCCAGAAAAAAAAAAAAAAAAAAAAACACCTTCTTATAGTGCCGTGTGCCTCTACCATTAAACCCAATACTTCCATCTCTTCTAAATACTCTGTGTACCTTGAATAAGAACTTGGAACAGGAGCGACGATTGGGAATTAGAAGTGGTGCGGGATGAACAAAAATGTATAGACAACAAAAAGTACTCAGGATTGAAGTATATAGCGGCCGGGAAGAGGATGGGAGGACGGGAGCGTATACATGAAAACTGTACAAAAATAGCTACAAAATGGTAAGGGTTGACAGTCTACCAACTTAAGTGCGGTAATAATAGTTTTGAGATATTGATTTAATACTATAAATAACACTTTCACCCAAGAAACAATTATGACACATGTATTACAATTAAATAGAAGTATGGCGTGATTATACAATTAAAAATAGTTTAGTATTTGACTACGCACTAACAGACCAACAGACACTAAAGAGACTGCCAGATTGACGGATGCGCGAGGAATAGGGGATGAATCATACCTCTGCAACAATATACCCGTGCTACCCTTTCTCACAACACATGCTACTCGCTGTTGTGCGAATCCTCACTACTTGCTGTGGCGCTGTAGGAATCAGTTAGTGGCGAAGAACGATATTTTGTGCGAAATTCCGCTAAGAATTGTGTTAATAATTAAAGAAATTAAGAATTAGTTGATAAGACAACAGGGTTTGTAGAATTTCATTCTTAATCATCATCATCATCATCATCTGTTTACCCTCCAGGTTCGGTTTTTCCCTCGGACTTAGCGAGGGATCCCACCTCTACCGCCGCAAGGGCAGTGTCCTGGAGCTTCAGACTCTTGGTCGGGGGATACAACTGGGGAGTATGACCAGTACCTTGCCCAGGCGGCCTCACCTGCTATGCTGAACAGGGGCCTTGTGGAGGGATGGGAAGATTGGAAGGGATAGGCAAGGAAGAGGGAAGGAAGCGGCCGTGGCCTTAAGTTAGGTACCATCCCGGCATTCGCCTGGAGGAGAAGTGGGAAACCACGGAAAACCACTTCCAGGATGGCTGAGGTGGGAATCGAACCCACCTCTACTCAGTTGACCTCCCGAGGCTGAGTGGACCCCGTTCCAGCCCTCGTACCACTTTTCAAATTTCGTGGCAGAGCCGGGAATCGAACCCGGGCCTCCGGGGGTGGCTGCTAATCACGCTAACCACTACACCACAGAGGCGGACCTTCATTGTTAATAATTCTTGTAATTCCTAGATTCAGGCGGCTAAAATGGAATAGAAATGGATGTTCTCTCCATAAAGTGAAGGGGTGACTGTCCCCCCACCACTCACCCCTAATCGCCGCCACTGATTTTGAAAATTAGCACAAACGTAAAAGCCATTTAGCAAATAACTACAGACTGCAAACATTAAAGAATACAACAATAATAATAATAAAAGGATTGGTTTTTATGTCCCACTAACTACTTTTATACGTTTTCAGAGACGCCAAGGTGCCGAAATTTAGTCCAGAAGGAATTATTTTACGTGTCAGTAAATGTACCGACACGGGTCTGACTAATTTGAGCACTTTCAAATACCATCGGACTGAACTACGATCGAACCTGCAAAGTTAGGGCCAGAAGACCAGCGCCTCAACCGTCTGAGCCACTCACCCCAGCTTTGAAAACTACATTTTAAAACTCAGTGCCTTGAGAGATATGTGATCACGTACGGCAAAAACGAGGATGAGTTTGCAAATGGAAAATTGAAATATAGCCTATGGTGGAGTATATTATTGTAGGGGTTCGGAAGTTTATGACCTAAAGAAGTACAAAATATGCAAGAAAATATGCTCTAAAAACTAGGTAAATATGACCCAAAAGAGATAAGACGTGACTTAAGCATTTTAGGGACAGATAGAAAGTATTAGAGTATTACTAAAATTAAACAGCAGACACATTTAATTTCGCAAACGGACGGAGCTATAGTAGCTGAATTAAAACTTTATACATTCATTCAGTAGCATAGCCCTGAGGCGCGACTGTCATTCTGCTTTCCTAAAAAGTAACTAAAAATGACTTTGGTATCTGTCAGCCTACGTTCGTAGAGCATCTCTTTCTCTGAATCATGCCTTCTAAACCTGCTACCTATCTCCTTCGGGAAAAGAAAGAAATACATCTAGGCCTACTATAGTGTCTTGAAATCCTGTGATTAAAAATTGATGCAGATAACATAAAGGCCTACCTTGTTAAAAAAGACGCCTCAGTTTGAACAAAAATTCTCAAAATATAAGCAAATATGACTTTACAGTATATCACTGAAATAAGCAAAATGTGACCAAAGCAATTAAAATGGCCGAAATATTTATTTATAGCCAACATAAATTTGCTTTAAACGGGGTTAGGCTCCCATCATTCACAGTTATTTCTCAGAGTTTGGGTAAAATGACCTCAGGAATGAAATATGACTTTTCCTTAACCTTCAATTTTTAAAATATTTTATTTTAGAGGAGGGTGTTGGTGGTGATCGTTCTCTCTTAACACTTATCAGAGGGATAAACGAATAGGTGCGATCCTTCGAAGAATGAAGGTTTCGGCAAAAAGAACGGAGGTGCATAAAAAATGAAAGACTCCCTAGTCCTTGTGAATCTTACACGGTCATTGTCGAAATAGAGCGAGAGTTGACCAAGGGAGGGAAAGATGAAAGGGAGGAGACAGGCACAAGTAAGTGAAAGTAATGGCAAATTTAGCTAGAGGCCCTGCAGTCGCCAACAAAATCTCACAATTCAAGTGTCTCAAGGGTTTAGCCGTTTTACGCACCTCTAGCAACAGGCAGGGGATACCGTGGGCATATTCTACCACCCCGTACAGGGATGAAACCCAGCATACATTGAGATGTAATCTAAATTTGTATAAATTACGTAAACACAGAGTACATTGAAAATCATGTGGAAACTATGTATAAACAAAATACAGTAAAAATGCATTTGAAAGCTAAGCATAAACAACATACCATACAGCGAAAAGCAATTTCGAAAACTAAGCACAAACTCCATAGACTGAAAAGTACATTCGAAATACGAACAACTTGCAATACGGTAAAAACACATTCGAAAACTAAATACAAACAATATAAATTAACGAAACGTTTGAGAACTAAGTACAGATTGCACTGAGATGTAGCCTACACCTGAAAATAAGCACAAACAGCATAATTTAAAAAAATACGTTCGGAAACTAAGCATAGGCAGTATACATAGCAAAATAGATTCGCTGAGAATCTTTCAGTAAGAGTTTTGCTGTTGATTCCCTCCAGACCCTCTGTGGGTGGGAGACGCAGACGAAGAGTACACCCACAGTATCCCCTGCCTGTCGTAAGAGGCGACTAAAAGGCGCCACCAAGGGATGATTTAATTAGAAGCATGAAACGACTTGTGATTAGTACCAACACGCGGGGAACAACATGGGTCGCCTTTACTTGCGAGTAATACCAGTATGTTACGTACACAATAGGTTTGCGATTAGTAGCGGCAGAGAGTGGTTCACTGTGGGTGTACAGTACCTGTGATTATTACCACTATCTGCGGAACATCACGGGCTTACGTTGCCTCTGATTAGTACCATTATGTGAGAAACACCACGGGTCTGGGCTTTTCCTGTGATCAGTACCCACTATGTGGGGAACACCACGGGATAGTTCGAGTCCCTGTGATTAGTACACCTAGATGAGGAACACCATGGGCTTGCGTTGCCTGTGAGTGGCACCATCATGTGACTACTACTACTACTACTACTACTACTACTACTACTACTACTAAAACGTTTTCATTCCTCCCCTGAGGGGCGAGGGGGGGCTCTTAGCCGGTAACGCCGTCTCTCAGGCCGGGAGATTTGTTACGCTGAAGGAGCTGCACGGAGAAGGTGAGGGGGTTCGCGGCCGGTGGCCTATACTAGGAACTGTCCCGGCATTCACCTTAGTGTAGGAGAATGGAAAACCACGGAAAACCGTGCTCAGGACAGCCGACGGTGGTGACCAGCCGTGAGGTCCAGCCCTGCCCTGTCTCCCGAATGCAGAGGCGTAGAGCCACGGTAGAGCCGTGGCCACCCCTCCTCTGCTCGGTTGGTCGGTCGGAGTTCAGAGCTGTTGGACCACGGAAGAGTCGTGGCCACTCGTGGGCCGAGACCCACTCTGCATCCACCGACCCCATTGTGTGGGAAACACCATAGGTCTGCTTTACCTGTGCGACGTACAATGCTAGTGCAACAGCAAAGCAAAGCAAAGCCATCTCCGTACAGGCCGTGAAGGCCCTTGGAGTGGTGGAAGATAAAGGCTTCCACTATCCGTAACCTCGGCACTTGATGGGGTAGAGTGGTTAGTTCTACGCCCGGCCGCCTTTGCCCCCAGGAATTAACCTGGTACTCATGTTTGGTGTAGGCTGAGTGAACCTCAGGGCCATGTGCACCTCAGAAAGTGGAAATCTCGTTTCTTAAATTTTACGACTTCCTGACGGGGATTCGTACCCACGTCCTTCCGGTGGAACCGAGCACGCCTTTACCGCCTCGGCCAGGCAGCCCCTACAACACTTGTGAGTAGTATCATAATGTATGGAACACCTTGAGTCTACGCTATCAAACCAAACCCCATGGCACAACAGCCCCGAAGGGCCATGGTCTACCAAGCGACCACTGCTAAGCCCGAAGGCCTGCAGATTACGAAGTGTCATGTGGTCAGCACGACGGATATTCTCGGCCGCTATTCTTGGCTTTCAAGACCGGGGCCGTCATCTCACCGTTAGATAGCCCCTCAATTTTAATCACGTAGGCTGAGTGGACCTCGAACCAGCCCTCAGATGCAGTTAAATATCCCTGTCCTGACGGGATATCGAACCCGCGGCCTCCGGGTAAGAGGCAGGCATGTTACCCCTACACCGTGGGGCTGCTTTTGATTACTACCGCAACACGAGGAAATACCGTGGTTCTACTTTACTAGCGATGAGTACTGTTATGAGGGGCCGTTGACCTGGATTTTGGACCCCTTTAGACAGCAAGCATCATCGATTCAGGATTGTGCTTTGGAAGCAGCCCCTTGGTCAGTAATACTATTGTTTTAAGATAGTTTTTGGGTAGATGGGGCATTGCGGGTCGCATCCACAAGTTCAAAATCATTGTTTTGAATTCTAGTCAGTGGATCGATTTTGGAATTATTTTTAACTTTCAGTATTAAGAGTTGGATCCGCTGATTATTTTAAATTCAACCGGTTGAATTGGCCGTGCGGTTAGGGGCACGCAGCTGTGAGCTTGCATCCGCAAGATAGTGGGTTCGAGCCCCACTTTCGGCAGCTCTGAAGATGGTTTTCCGTGTTTTACCATTTTCACACCAGGCAAATGCTGTGCCTTAATTAAGGCCACGGCCGATTTCTTCCCACTCCTAGGCCTTTCCTATCCCATCATTATCATAACGCGTTTCTGTGTGTGTCGGTGCGACGTAAAGCAAGTTGTGAAAAAATTCATTTTCATCCATTCATTCTTCATCACCGCGTTTTGAATTTTGGTCAGCGAATGAATTTTGGACTTCTAAATTATTGTCATTATATTTAATCTAATTTCGTACCATTAGGAGGCGATGACCTAAATTTTAGGCCCCTTTAAACAACGAGCATCATCATCATCATCATCATCGATTCCCTCCAGGCATCTAATGGCAATGCACGGCACGTACAGTACTATAGACACAAAACAATCATTTACTTTACACTTACTTTTCAAATAACGTATGTGATAAATATTCTAGAGCATTTGAATCTGATCATATTTAAAAAAAGTCATTAGACAACGATATATTACCATTCATAAGAAATTAAAGAATTTTAAAGAATTCTTCTAATGAGCAACAGCATGTCAGTTGGACAGACTTAGGCCTACTCTATATAATCTTTATATATAAAATAAGAGTTTTGTCTGTACATTGCTCAGAATGTGAAAAGAATGGTATTTCTGTGTCGGTCATGTCTCCAGTAACAAGGAAATGCAGTTTTTACTTTTCCGTAATTTCTGTCTGTCTGTCTGTCTGTCTGTCTGTCTGTCTGTCTGTCTGTCTGTCTGTCTGTCTGTCTGTCTGTCTGTCTGTCTGTCTGTCTGTCTGTCTGTCTGTCTGTCTGTCTGTCTGTCTGTCTGTCTGTCTGTATGTATGTACACGCATCACTAGAAAATGGCTAAAGGGAATTTAATGAAAATCGGTATACAAAGTCGGAGAATGAGCCACTACAATCTAGGTTATAAATCATTTTATTCACGCTGAGTGAAATGGTAGTTTAGGGAAAGGCCTAAAATTTAATCCTCAAATATGTATATTATTAGTGGTAGTATCGATAAATGTTGCATAACCGAAGTTATATAAAATTAAATTTCCGACCATTTATGTCATGCATTTTTACCGTCCCGACTGTGATAACACAGATATTCATGAATTTGTATTTTTTGTTGCTAAGTCCATATGAACGCCGAGCAACGAGAAAATGGGTTAACAGAATTTAATGAAAATCGGTGTATAAAGTCGGGGAATAAGAAACAACAGTCTAAGCTATAAACAAATCTATTCACCCTGGATGAAATTGTAGTTTAGGGGAAGGCGCCTAAAATGTAATTTGTAAATACCTATGTTATTAGTCCTATCGAAAAGTATTGCATAACAAACGTTATAGAGAATACAATCTCCGGTCATTTATGTTTTATTCCGTTTTACCGTACCGACTATGTTAAAAGTGGTATTTCAGAGTCGGAAGAAAACTAAATGTGAAGGCCTACAATATCGAAAGCGCATAACATTGATCAACAATAACCTTATATTGACCATTGTTGTGATGTTCTTTGTCTTTTATGCTGCCTCTCAACTCCGATAGATGGGACTACTGCTGCGTACCGAGTATTACAGCCTAACTGAATATTGGCGGGAAATAGCTGGGGAGTTAGAAAACTTTCTTCTTTAGCACGCCATTCCTCTGGTTCATACCTTTTCTGATACAGCTAGTACGTAACACACTGGTTCATCATAGTATTCCAGCTATTGGATCCCTACTCTTATGCGCTGTTTTGAATGAGCAGTGTGCATACTTAAGGCAGAGGCTCAGTTGTAGTAGTAGTAGTAGTAGTAGTAGTAGTAGTAGTAGTAGTATGACCCGGACCAGAATAACAATTTAGGCCTCTTCCAAATTATAGCACCACAATTCACTATGTAACTCAAAATTCAACCCTAAAAAGAGCCGTTTCTTAAGAAAAGCTTCTTCCTCTTCACTTTCATTAAATTTTACATTCATTTTATTGCAAATTACCAGTGAAGAGGGGGTTTCTCCTCTGGCTTGGAGGAAAAAATTGCCTCCAAGTCAGATAGATTTTTCCGCCGACAGTGTAGTGAATTAAGATTTTCCGACTCATCGGGTACTCCTGGGAAACAGATTAGTAAAAGGGCATAGTTTTTGCCCTGGGAGTCTCCACCTTCGACCCCCTCCCCGCCGAAAAATGACGAAGAGTGTTCTCGGATCACGGCTGTGATTCCAGCTCTGGAACTTTGGACTGTTTGATCGGTAGCGTAGACCTGTTCGTTAAAAGTGAGAAAATATGTGGTTTTTCATTTGATCAAGTATTTCATATGAAAGCATTGCATTTAATAGCGCCATTCCTACTGACGTCATTATAATGACGTATGTTTATTTCAGTTGGGAAAACCACTAAGACGTCGTTCTGAGGATGTAAAAATGCAGGTGGAGAGTGAGTGTCTACCATTATAATAAAAACTCCCCAACCTGATTGTGACTGATGGTAGGCAAGCGGGCCTACCATTACAATGAAAATTCCCTAACTCAGTCTTCATATAAGAAAAGACGTTTGGTGACTTCCCCGTCGCGTTTCTAGGGTAACGTTAAGAGCTATGCAATGTAATACAATCTTGCTCACAACGCGTACACTACCTAACCTTCTGTACACAATATAAAATTCAGTAGCGAAGCACGGGTACATCAGCTAGTAATCTTAATATAACTCATACGTACACACTTGGTGGAAAAGTCACAAATTACAATTTCCGTGTTAAGAAAAGACAAAGAAGAGAGCAGTTTTAAATACGTATGACGTCATTCATTTAAAAAGAATTAAGTTATAGGATTTTTATCCGTGCTTTATTATATGCAGAGTGGGCGGATACATGCATATTAATCATGATTATTTTCTTAGTTTGTAGTCACTTGGAATATAATAACTGTATTTCCTTTGTAAGAGCCGAATTAACTTTGCGTAAAACGAGCTATTAGACTACCGACCTACACATTTTTATTATTGGCTTATATTTACAATGATGCTGTATAATTTAAAATGCAAATACAAGTACTTCGGTAGCAAGATCATAGCAATTTACTGTTCATATATCAAAGTTCTGACAACGTTGTCTGAGAGACTGTAGCGTACAGGCGTTTAATGTTTTCAATTAGAGTGAGATTTCAATAAGGAGTTGCAAATGAAACAGAGCAATCTACTTTTTTTTTCATTTTTATTTGTATCTACTTGAGGTACGTCGAATAACAGCAGTATTCGAGAATATGGATTAAATTTGAATACCGTGAAGATCATGAACGTCAGCAAACATCCGACTAAATGACCATGAATAACAGCAAATGGAACTCCGTTGGAGGAAGTGAATAAAATAATATTCCTTGATTGTAATCTAAAAACCTTGGGTATAGGCCTAAACCTAAAAATAAAAACAAGACTAGAGAAAGCCCGAGTCGCCTAGAACGAAAATATCCTTTGTTGTAACAACTAAACTTTAAAATTGAAAATCGGGTTTGCCAGATGTTGTATTTTCCTCATCTTGCTTTGCAGGGTAAAGAGCCGGCCTTTGACAGACACACTTTTAACCCCTTAACGCCGAATGTCGTGTATTAGCATCATACCAGTTTAATGCATTTATATGGACAGATAGATATATGCAGATTGTACACGAACCAGACTAGCGCTGCTGACAAGTGCTGCTATCTGGTGAGTGCAGGTTGTACTGAAGTACAACAGATGAATATTTTGTGCATGAACATTGATGGGCGGTTATGTTCATTCTTTTGTGATATTCAAGTCATTTACAGGTAAGCTTCATTCTCCAGAAAATTATTATATATATATATTAGCATCTATAACTTGTTATAGAACCCATTTTGATATGATAAAACAATTACTGTTTATACTGAATGCCGAAATACCGTTTGTGTACAAAATGCATCATTAGGCATTTGCGTACCTGTAAGGAGCAATCCATTGGATGAAGTCATGGGGCATAAACATTAATTTTTGCCAGTTTTGAGAGGGTTCATGATTAAGCCCCTGTTAGTGTCCATTATTTCAACATTTCTACTGTAACTTATTCTAGATTAGAGGGGTGTAGTGAAATATCTGGTTAGTAGGCCTAAATGTTATTTAGAGTGATTACAGATTTGCTTTGGGCATGTTATTGAATGTCTGGTAGATTACTACTTTTATGTGCACTAGTTTTAGCTATACAGAGGGGCAGTGAATTTATATAGTTAGTAGGCCTAAATACTTTGAGTGAGTGCAGACTTGTAGTCTAAATATTATTTTTAGAGATAACAGCATTGTTGTAGGCATGTTATTGGAAAGTCTGGAAGATTACTACTTTTCTATAATCTCTGATTTTTAGCTATGGATTCAAAACGTTTTTATGCCATAAAGCAAACTACAAGCAAGAAAATAAATGCACACATCAAAACACGTATACCACCAGCCGACCAGAGTGATGACGGCTGTCTAAGTGACACAGATGACAGTGGTGATGGATATTTGCCAACTAGTACAAGAGATGTTTTATCTCCAGATGATGACTCACACAGTTCAGGTTAGTTACTAGGCGTTGATTTCTGTGCGTGCTATTTTCTTATCTTTCATTTTATTTCCCTTTTTTATCCCTAAATCTCATTTATTTTTGGCTTCAGATTCTGATACTGACAATACAACTGAAAATACAAACGAAGTTCAGACAGCAAATTCTGGTACCAGAAATGCTGGAGGTAACATTCCAGTGAAGAGACCCATATTGTGGAAGACAGTACCTGCTTCTCAGAGTCCAAAATCTGAGCCTACTTGGAATGGCTCTTTTCCAGAAGGAGATTGTGTACTAACTCCCATTGAATACTTCCGTACCTTTTTTGATGATTCCATTTTGGAACATATAGTTGAACAGAATAATCTATTTTCTATGCAGTGCAACATAACCAAGCCACTACAGCTGAATAAAGATGAACTTGAACAGTTTCTTGGTACAGTTTTGTACATGTCAGTGTATCATCTTCCTCGCACTCGTATGTACTGGGCAGCAGCTAGTTGAATGGGTCATATTGCTGACGTTATGTCTCGTGATAGGCGGAGTGAAATAAAAAGAAACCTTCATTTCAATGATAACTAGCTGATGTACCCGTGCTTCGCTACGGAATTTTACACTGTATACAGAATTCTAGGTTAGGTAGTGTACACGTTGTGAGCAAGATTGTATTAAATTGCGTAGTTCTTAAGGTTACCCTAGAAACACGACGGGAAAGACACCAAACGTCTTTTCTCGTATGAAGACTGAGTCAGGAATTTTCATTGTAATGGTAGGCCCGCTTGTCTACCATCAGTCACCATCAGGTTGCGGAGTTTTGATTATAATGGTAGACACTCACTCTCCACCTGCATTTTTAAATCTTCAGAAAGACTGTCTTAGTGGTTTTCCCAACTGAAATGAACATACGTCATTGCAATGATGTCGGTAGGAATGGCGCGGTTAAATGCAATGCCGTCATATGAAATGCTCGATCAAATGAAAAAACACATATTTTTTTCACTTTTAACGAACAGGACTCCGCTGCCGATCTAACAGTCCAAACTTCCAGAGCTGGAATGATCAAAGCCGCAGACAGCCGTGGTCCGTGAACACTCTTCGTCTTTTTTCGGCGGGGAGGGGGTCGAATAGTAAACACTCCCAGGGCAAAAACTATGCCCTTTTACTAATCTGTTTCCTAGGAGTACCCGATGAGTCGAAAAATCTTAATTCACTACACTGGCGGCGGAAAAATCTATCTGACTTGGAGGCAAATTTTTTCCTCTTCACTGCCAATTTGGAATAAAATGAATGTAGAATTTAATAAAAGTGAAGAGGAAGAAGCTTTTCTTAAGAAACGGCTCTTTTCAGGTTGAATTTTGAGTTATTTAGTGAATTGTGGTGCTATAATTTGGAATAGGCCTAAATTGTTATTCTAGACCAGACCATACGACTTTTTATTGCTAGTGGTTTTACGTCGCACCGACACAGATAGGTCTTATGGCGACGATGGGATAGGAAAGGCCTAGGAGTTGGAAGGAAGCGGTCGTGGCCTTAATTAAGGTACAGCTCCAGCATCTGCCTGGTGTGAAAATAGGAAACCTCGGAAAACCATCCTCAGGGCTGCCGACAGTGGGATTCGAACACACTATCTCCCGGATGCAAGCCCACAGCCAGGCGCCTCTAACCGCACGGCCAACTCGCATACTACTACTACCATTACTACTAAGTGAGCCTCTGGTTTAAGTATGCACACTTCTCATTCAAAACAGCCCGTCAGGGTAGGGATCGAAAAGCTGGAATACTATGATGAACCAGTGTGTTACGTACCAGCTGTACCAGAAAATGTATGAAGCAGAGGAATGGCATGCTAAAGAAGAAAGTGTTCTAACTCCCCAGCTATTTCCCGCCAATATTCAGTCAGACTGTTATACTCGGTACGCAGCAGTAATCCCATCTATCGGAGTTGAGAGTCAGCATAAGAGACAAAGAACATCACAACAAACAATGGTCAATGTAATGTTATTGTTGATCAATGTTATGACCTTTCAATATTGTAGGTCTTCACTTTTAGTTTTCTCCCGACTCTGAAATACTACTCTTACCATAGTCGATACGGTAAAACTGAATAAAACATAAATGATCGGAAACTGTATTCTCTATAACATTTGTTGTGTAATACTTTTCGACAGGACCAATAACATAGGTTTTTAAAATTTATATTTTAGGCACCTTCCCCTAAACTACAATTTCAACCAGGGTGAATAAATTTGTTTATAGCTTAGACTGTTGTTTCTTATTCCCCAACTCTGTATACCGATTTTCATTAAATTCTGTCAACCCATTTTCTCGTGGCTCGGCGTTGATATGGACTTAGCAACAAAATTACAAATTCACGAATATCTGTTATCATAGGTGGTACGGTAAAAATGTATAAGTTTTAAATGGTCGGAAATTTAATTCTGTATATGTTTGGTTATGTAGTATTAGATACGACCACTAAAATATAAATATTTGAGAATTAAATTTTAGGCCTTCCCCTAAACTACCATTTCACTTAGCGCGAATAAAATGATTCATAGCCTAGATTATAGTGGCTCATTCTCCAACTATTAATTGGGTTAGGACCATGCATAACGTAAATATTTAAGAAGTAAAATTTTGGCCTTCCCCTAAACTACCATTTCACTCAGCGTGAATAAAATTATTTATAGCCTAGATTGTAGCGACTTATTTCCCGACTTTAAATACCAAATTTCATTAAGATAAGATCACTAATAACATAAATATTTGAAAATTACATTTTAGGCCTTTCCCTAAACTACCATTTGACTCAGCGTGAATAAAATTATTTATAACCTACATTGTAGCGACTTATTCTCCGACTTTGCATACCGATTTTCATTAAATTCTCTTTAGCCGTTTTTCAGTGATGCGTGTACATACATACAGACAGACAGATAGACAGACAGACAGACAGACAGACAGACAGACAGACAGACAGACAGACAGACAGACAGACAGACAGACAGACAGACAGACAGACAGACAGACAGACAGACAGACAGACAGAAATTACGGAAAAGTAAAAAGTGCATTTCCTTGTTACTGTAGACATGACCGATACAGAAATACCATTCTTTTCAAATTCTGAGCAATGTACAGACAAAACTCTTATTTTATATATATAGATATATATAGATGATAAAATGCCAAGACCTGGTGATCAAAACAGAGACAGGCTATTCAAAATACGTCCTATAATTGACTCGTTGCTTCCCAAGTTTCAGTCTATTCCACAATCACAAAAGTTGAGTGTTGAGTGTCCCTTTCAAAGGACAATCTGCACTGAAACAGTATTTACCTAATAAACCCAATAAATGGGGATATAAAATATTCATTCTGTGTGACACAAAAGGCCTGGTGCACAATTTTGAAATTTACACAGGCAAAATCAATCCAGTGGCAGGTTGTCCAGACATAGGTGCCAGTGGAAATATTGTATTACAGCTAGCAGAGATTGTTGAAAGGGGCCAGAATAATATTTTGTATTTCGACAACTGGTTTTCATATCTGAACTTGTTAGCTGCATTGATGGAAAAGGGGATTTATTCACTGGGAACATTTAGGGCAAACCGCCTTCCAGGGTGCACACTTTCAAGTGATAACAACCTGAAAAAGATGGGTCGAGGTTAATTTGAAGAAAAGGAAGGAACTGTTGAAGGTGATGATATCAGGGTAGTCAAATGGTATGATAACAGAGGTGTGATTCTTGCAAGTACATTTGCATCTGCTCATCCAATTACCAGAGTGAAAAGATGGGATAGGATGAAACGAGAGCATGTTGAGGTTCCTTGTCCAAGCATTGTAATTGCTTACAATAAATTCATGGGAGGGGTAGACTTGCTTGATGCTTTGGTGTCCTATTACAGGATCTTCATAAAATCCAGGAAATACTATCATAGATTGTTTTTTCACATGGTTGATCTTGTTATAGTGACTTGTTGGTTACTCTATCGCAGAGACTGTGACAGTCTTGAAATTCCTCTTCGCAAACAGATTGACCTTCTGGAATTTAAATCCAGAATTGCAGAAGGCCTCTGTAAGCAAGGAAAGGATATGACAAGGAAAAAGAGGGGTAGACCATCTGGTAGTATGGAGGCAGCACTGCAAATGAAAAAGCGTAGAGGTCCTGCAAAACCTGTACCCGATCAGTCTACTCGTACAGATGGAGTGGGTCATTGGCCTTCTGTTAGTGATGCAAGGAAAAGGTGCAAAAAACCTAATTGTATAGGACAAACTGTATTCATCTGCACTAAGTGTAACCTTTACTTATGTCTGAACAAGAAGTCAAACTGTTTCAGGGAATTCCATGAGTGAGAACTTCAAAACAAATGTAACTATGTACGTGTGCATGTCTCTCTCCCCTCACCCCGCCACCCACCCACACAGTGTTCACATATAAAAACTCTGTATATAGTTTCATTGCATTGCCTTTCATGTAAATATTGCATATAAATATTGTTACATTAATTAAAAACATATTTTTCAAGTACAAAGTTGCACACCTTTGATTTCTCAAGCGCCTGTTGTCGCGAATATGATACATACCCAATTCCACCCATCAAATATGACATTTCTGACTTTTGACTTAATGTGTGTCCTAAGACATCAATATTGAACAGATCGTGTGATTTTAAAATTTTAATTTCATGTAAAAATTAATTCAGGCATTAAGGGGTTAAGAAAGGATTGGAACATTAAAAAGTGAGTTTATAAAGGAATACTGTGTATGGTATAGGCTGATAATGTAGTAGTTCTGGAGCGTACGAAAAATAGGAAAATAAAGGAAATGGTGGGAAACACAAGCTTAAATATTTTGCACATGTGATGTGATACCCAGAGAAATACAATCTTGCATATTCCCCCTGTAGATGGGGCTGTAAAGTACATCTACGGTATCCCCTGTCGTAAGAGGTGGCTAAGGGGGAAACCAGGAGCACTCAACCTGGGAGCGTGGTTGGCGACGAAAGTTCCCATAGCTGGGCTTGGCATTGCTTCCGTGTACTCGCCAGTCTCCTCGCTTTCAACTTCCTATCTGACCTCTATTGGACAACTCTTGTTCTTTTCC
Source organism: Anabrus simplex (assembly GCF_040414725.1). Taxonomy (NCBI): domain Eukaryota; kingdom Metazoa; phylum Arthropoda; class Insecta; order Orthoptera; family Tettigoniidae; genus Anabrus; species Anabrus simplex. The sequence goes on from NC_090271.1 coordinate 248,664,119, forward strand.
GAACCCGACGGCATCAGTTTGTGAGGCGTACGGAGTCTTCCATTTCCAAGCCCTTTCCTTTCTATTGCCGATGCCTTCATTCTTCAGAGTGTCGGACATCTTCCATTTTCCTTCTGATTGGTGTTATATACAGGATGGATGCCCAATTGTGGACCTAATTCCTCTTAAAACAATAATCACTACCTACCACCACCACCACCACTCTTGCACATCATCACACAAGGTAAGGTTGAAGGTAAGCAAGGCGACAGTAGAAGCAAAATTTCGTGGTTAGGGAACCTGAAGGAGTCGTATGGGAAATCTTCCCTCGAACTGTTATTTATATTGATGCTTTCACGGCCTATAATTGTAGACATGTCCGGCTCCATGGCTAAATGGTTAGCGGGCTGGCCTTTGGTCACTGGGGTCCAGGGTTCGATTCCCGGCAGGGTTGGGAATTTTAACCATCATTGGTTAATTTCGCTGACACGGGGGCTGGGTGTGTGTGCCGTCTTCATCATCTTTTCATCCTAATCACGACGCGCAAGTTTCCTACGGACGTCAAATCAAAAGACCTGCACCTGGCGAGCCGAACATGTCCTCGGGCACTCCCGGCATTAAAAGCCATACGCCATTTCATTTATTGTAGACATGATAATAATCTTTTGGGCTTTTCCCGTGTCAGAAAACAAGGTGAAATTCTTTACGTTCGCAGAAAACTTTGTTTCCCGTCTTCAGAAGAAAATCTCGACTGTTCACGAGCAAGACTTCTCCAAAAAAGAAAATCTCCAAGAAGTACTAGCGGGATACTGAAATTTCCCTGTGACGAAAAATATATTTACAAAACAAACAAAAAAAGTTGAAAACTAGAAAGTAGCTGGAACTGCTGAGATTTCTGGAGATATACCACAGGTAATGGGTTGGGCTATGGTACCATATCTAAAGTACTGTACTTCTTCGATTCACTGAAATACATTTCAATTCATTTTCTGCTACAGGGGAAAATATTACTGATTCTTGTTAACCTAAGTGCCCTGAGTCCATAGCTCATATCTGTGTTCAGATTTTCAGTATTACGTCAAGGTTTTTATGGTCGTTTTGAAAAGAAAATCGAAAAACCTCAAGATTGGAGTTCATAATAATAAAAAAAGTAGATGTTTGTCTGTTAGGTCATCAGTCCAGAGGCTGGATGGATCCTCAAATACCACCAAAGGCTATGCAGTTATAGGGAAACAGCAAAAACCAATTGCAGAGCCTAAATGAGGCATACTGGGCAGGATCAGGAGTGAGGTAGTTTGTCATTGCTTTCCTCACTGGACCAGAAGGTGCCACTGCAGTAGACTGATCCTATGAGCAACACCTTTCATAACACTCAGACACGCTGGTTGTGCTCCAAATGTCATTAATCAGCATCACCCATACCCCAGCAGCGTCCATATTGTCGCAGCCATGGATGAGACTGGAACTTAATAATAATAATACCTGAAACGACTGCTTAGGTATTGAGGGATGTAGAATCCATTTCAGTATTCAGATTTTATACATCGTGCCCTAGTTTATGTAATTTTTAGAAATAAGAACGAAAAACTTGAAAATTTGAACATGAATTTCAATAACGTCAAATGAGGTATAATATTTTTTAACGTGTTTTAACACCGCAATATAAAACTCGAGTGTAGTTGTTAGTGTGATTAGCTGCCACGCCCGGAGGATCGGGTTCGATTCCCGCCTCTGCCACGAAATTTGAAAAGTGGTACGAGGTCAACTGAGTAGAGGAGCGTTCGATTTCCTCCTCAGTCTTCCTGGTAGTGGTTTGCCGTGCTTTCCCACTTCTCCTACAGGTAAATACCGGAATGGCACAGCCACGGCCTCTTCCTTCCCTCTTCATTCTCTTTCTCTTCCAATCTTCCCATCTCCCCACAAAGCCCCTGTCCAGCATAGCAGGTGAGGTCGCCTAGGTGAGGCACTGGTCCTCCTCCCCAGTTGTATCCCAGACCCAATGTCTCACGCTCCACGTCACTACCCTTGAGGCGGTAGAGGTGGGATCACTCGTTGAGAGTAAAGAGATTAAGAAGAAGAAGAATTATATTAATAAAATGTACTTACAGCCATTCAGATGTTCAATTTGTCGATCGAAATTTTGCACCGTTTCGATGCTCTGCCCTGATGTACTCCTCTTTAAGCACCCAGAATAATCCGCTAACAACTATTTACTGCGCTGGATATATGACACACAAAATGAATACACTATGAAGGCTTATACCGACCAGTTTCAAGAAAAGACATTCGTACAAATGTACAAATGAAATGAGTTTTTTCAAGTGTTCTTGCAATTTTAAGCAAGAAAACAAATAATTATAGGATACTTCATCATTTTTAATTTCAGATGTTTTATATCATTTTAGTGATTCCAGTATGTCTAAATTACGAGCTTAAACACAACAATAATAGTATAATTGATGTAAATGTATATGTTAATTTCAGTATTTAGACAATTTCATCAATTTCAAAAAAGGAATTGTTTTAAAAAATGGAAACTACACATGGGCTTTGTAACTACCCATATGGCGGAGAGAGAAGGTTGAAAAATATAAACTTTCTCTGTAGCAAAATGGTTGCATATCTGTGATTCGCACGGAGGAACTATATAAAATGAATGGATAGTTGCTATAGTAGTCCCAGTGTAGAAAGGAAATGGTGATAAACATAAGCGGATCATTAGAGACCAGTCAGCTTGATATATGATCCATGCAAGCTCTGGGAAAGCCTTAATTTTTATTATATTAGACACTTCTGCAAAATTACCAAATGGTTCCATAGAAAGCAGCTCGGGTTTAGTCTACCAACATATCAAACTAAACAAAAAAAACCAAACCCCATGGCACTACAGTCCTTGAAGGGCCTTGGCCTGCCAAGCGACCGCTGCTCAGCCCGAAGGCCTGCAGATTGCGAGGTGTCGTGTGGACAGCACGACGAATCCTCTTGGCCGTTATTCTTGGCTTTCTAAACCGGGGCCGCTATCTCATTGTCAGATAGCTCCTCAATTCTAATCACGTAGGCTGAATGGACCTCAAACCAGCCCTCAGGTCCAGGTAAAGATCCCTGATCTGACCGGGAATCGAATCCGAGGCCGCCGGGTAAGAGGCAGGCACGCTACACCTACACCACGGGGCCGGCAATCTACCGATATACAGCAGACATTTTACACTCTGCATCACTGTTTATGAAGTATAAATAAAAGTTCACAATGATTCCGACCAAAGCTCGGTCAGCCAGGTACGAGTGATAAAACAGATATACCAGGACCATAGCTTTTTTAAAGTTAAAGAGCCAAAATGCATTTGTAATACGCTACTTTCATTGTCAATACATGTATTATTAAGGACATGGTATTAGTACACCTAATACCAAGTAGCCTACTTTGGTTACAAGATATCCTTAATATCTTGTCAACGATCTGTAGTTGCGAGGTTTTAGCGAGTGGCAGAAGACGGTGGTTTTCGAAGAGCGCACGAAGAGTGCCACCATCTTGCCTTGTCAGGTTCTCAGAGGTCACGTGTTTTACAACGAATTCTATTGGATTCCATGGACGATGCACAAGGCTGTTATAGCCACGGTGGTGGTGATGGCGGTGGTGGCTATTATTGTTCTAATAGGAAGTAGAACCAAACATCCTCTCCACCAGAGGAGAGCAATTTTATCCCAAATTTTGGTGCAAAAGAATTTTTCGATATAGGCTGAAGATTAAGAAGCTTAGAAATGTGTAAACGACGACTACAACTGCTACCACTACTACTACTACTACTACTACTACTACTACTACTACTACTACTACTACTAATGATAACAATAGCCTAATAATAATAACACACGTCATGTGTTTATGGCGTTGTATTTACATAGGTCTATTGAAAGTATTTTGAAGGGATTTTTGCTTAATTTTACGGCCCCTTAAAACAATGACCATCACCGCTACCGATGTATTAATTTCGTATAATTTTTCTAAGGTCTGAGCAGGGACGTAACGTTAGGGCTTGCAGGACCTGCAGGGCCTGCAATGCAGGCGGACCCGGGCCAAATGGGCCAAAGACTCCTCGCAAAAATATAAAAACTGGGTAATATATATCACTCTGCATTGAAATGCTCCGAGCAAATTTGTCACTCTAAATGGTTTGTTTCACAATTTGTACGTAGAAGAATTGCCATCTAGCAGCAGTTACTATAGCACAGCTGCAAACCATACTGAAATGAAATGGCGTATGGCTTTTAGTGCTGGGAGATCCCAGAACGGATTCGACTCTCCAGGGGCAGATCTTTGCGGGTGAGATGGCGCGCTACATTGTTGGGGCGGATGGTACGGTAATCTTTGCATTTCCGAATGTAACTAAAATGCGTTTTTATTCCCTGATCAGTTTTTTTATAAATTAAATGTAGCATATATATATTTTGTGTAACTCAGTGTAAAATTATACTAATTATGAAAGGAGAAAGCAGCAATAGCCTAAACGTAGTTTGTGGTATATGCATTTAATGCAACTAAACTTAAGAATATGTCCAATAAAAGAGAAATCTCAATGAACAAAAAAGAACAAAGCTGCAACCACTGCCACAAGGGGAAAAAAAACTCATTCAAAAGAATCAGCTAAGATGATTCAAGATGGGCAATGTAATGCAATATCTGATGATTGCAACAAGTGTGTGGAGTGTGTGACAAAAAATAACGACGATTGGATTAAGCCCACCGACTTCAACAAGTGGCTGCATGAATCGTGTTGAATGTATAAGAGTTTGTGTAATGGACGAGAGAGAGTAAGGCTGAACGTATCCAAAAAGAACTGAGGGTTAAATAATTAACTGATCCATTAATGACCAAAGAATAATAGGCAAGTGAATGTAAATAACGTAAATAAATGTACTAAAGTTGTAATCATAGTTTACTTCAAAATTACTTTTCTCCTTAGCGTATGAAGTACTTAACACCATCTCACACGGACACTAGGGGAGAGATAGCCTAAGTGGTACACCTTCAAATAAAGAAGCTCCTTCAGTAATCTACTTACATTAAGACCATTTCCTTCGTAAGGCGGCGAGGAGACATACAATAAATGACATCTAGTATAAAAATAAGTTAGTCGAAATCTTGATGAAGTCTTACTGCACGGCACGATCATTACAAAATCCGCTCCATCTTTCCCCGACTTACTCTACTTTCCTCACTAATGTCCTGCATCAAATTATTTTAAAATAATAGCAGCAATGAAATTTTATACCAAAATATTATCTTTTAGTTAGAAAATTGTACTTTCTTGATGTATAGTGCGCAAATTTTGCTGAACCTTAAACTTACTCCACACATTTATTCAACAACAATGTATATTAATGCTAATAAGAAGCAGGTGCAGTAACACTCAGTTCAATTTCGAACGAGCTCTCTTTGCAATTGCGTGAATACTTTTCAGTTATGCTCTTTGATATGTTTCAAACTTTATTTGAACAGTTTTTGATTTTTGTTCGTGTATTTTTCTGTGTGTAATATCATACCTGAGACTTTGGTGCCGGTTATAGAGTGCAGCTCCGTAGTTATTGTAAAATGAGATCAGTTTTAAGTCCGATCAACTAACAGCTTAGCCGTTAAACCACGGAGGCACATAATATTAAACTTATTCTTTATACAGTAGTGAATAATCCCTTTGTTTACATCTTCTTCTTAATCTGTTTACCCTCCAGGGTAGATTATTCCCTCGGACTCAGCGAGGGATCCCACCTCTACCGTCTCAAGGGCAGTGTCCTGGAACGTGAGACATTGGGTCGGGGATACAACTGGGGAGGAGGACCAGTACCTCACCTAGGCGACCTCACCTGCTATGCTGGACAGGGGCTTTGTGGGGAGATGGGAAGATTGGAAGAGATAGAGAATGAAGACGGAAGGAAGAGGCCGTGGCTGTGACATTCCGGCATTTACCTGTAGGAGGAGTGGGAAAGCACGGCAAACCACTACCAGGAAGACTGAGGAGGAAATCGAACGCTCCTCTACTCAGTTGACCTCGTACCACTTTTCAAATTTTGTGGCAGAGCCGGGAACCGAACCCGGGCCTCCGGGGTGGCTAACCACTACACCACACAGGCGGACTCTTTGTTTACATAATTTATTACAAATGATCTTTCCTTCTTAATCTATTTACCCTCCAGGGTTGGCTTTTACCTCGGACACAGCGAGGGATCCCACTTCTACCGCCTCAAGGGCAGTGCCCTGGAGCGAGAGACTTTGGGGCGGGGATACATCTGGGGAGGATGACCAGTACCTCGCCCAGGTGGCCTCACCTGCTATGCTGAACAGGGGCCTTGGTGGGGGATGGGAAGATTGGAAAGGATAGACAAGGAAGAGGGAAGGAAGCGGCCGTGGCTATGAGTTAGGTACCATCCAGGCATTTGCCTGGAGGAGAAGTGGAATCGAACCCACCTCTACTCAGTTGACCTCCTGAGGCTGAATGAACCCCGTTCCAGCCCTCGTACCATTTTTCAAATTTCGTGGCAAAGTCGTGAATCGAACCCGAGCCTCCGGGGGTGGCAGCTAATCACACTAACCAGTACACCACAGAGGTGATTTGCATAGTATCTACCTGCTGTAATTAAATTTATGTTAGTTATTTGTACTTTTTAAATTTAATTGAGGGGGTCCGAATTTTTAATTTGGCAGGCGGACTCGTAACATTTGTTACGCCCCTGGGTCTGAGCCAATAAGGATATATGCTTTCGTATTTGATGCTAGAACAGTGGAGTTATGAACTTACAGTGCTCGGGCTCTTCATGTTTCTTATGAGAAGGCAGTTTATTATCGGTCAAGCATAGCTTTCCGCTTTTCGCTTGAATGACCTTATGAAAGAATCTTCTTCAGTAAGCCAGCGAAATAGCGAAGTACTGTAGGCCTACCTAATTGCGCGTGTCCGCGGCAAGAACGGATCGCTAGCTGTCGCACCATTCGGGATTTTCCGGAAGAACTCGTGTATTACTGTGAGACAGATGCATACTGCAACACGAACGAATATACATTTCATATAGATTATTTCTAACGTTCATACGATACTATTACAAGAAGAAATGAAGTGATTGAAATTGCTTCCCGTAGAGGCCATCGTCATATGGTTCCGTGGTGTAGTGGTTATCACGTCTGCTTTACACGCAGAAGGTCCCCGGTTCGATCCCGGGCGGAACCATAAATTTTAATTTCAAGAATTGAATTGGAAGATCTTCCTTTGATTCGTGAATTCAACTTTCCAACGATAGTAATGCATTGTGGGGCTATCTTCATTAGGTAATTAAACAAGAAAGACATTTTAGGAATGTGACGGAATTCCCGGTAGGATTTGGAAGTCACTCATAAAGGATTCCTGAAGTCAAACAAAATCAAAACAATGTTCGCCTCTATGGTGTAGTAGTTAGTGTGATTAGCTGCCACCCCCGGAGACCCAGATGTACTGGTCATTCTCCGCAGTTGTATCCCCTGACCCAATGTTTCACGCTCCAGGACACTGCCCTTGAGGCGGTAAAGGTGGCATCCCTCGCTGAGTCCGAGGGAAAAAAACAACCCTGGAGGGTAAGCAGATAGAAAAAAGGAAGTACAATTTTATAATTTTGGAGGGGGACGGTGGGACAAAAGCATCCAACAAAACCAGATGGCATCAAAGTCTTTTACATGTAATGCTAGTAGTAATTGGCCAACAAAACACAAAACCTACTTATTTCAACAAACGCTAAGAATAATTGACTTGTTACTAAGTTTGTTTAGTCCTAGTGTAACGCTGTGTGGCCCTGTGGCGCAACGGATAACGCGTCTGACTACGGATCAGAAGATTCCAGGTTCGAATCCTGGCAGGGTCGTTGACTTTTTTTAATATGTACAGAGAAGTCATGACGGCGCTGTTGGTGTAGTTATAATAAATGGTTGTATGTTTCCTTTGGAAAACAAATATGTTTCAATTTAAAATACATCTGCTTACCCTCCAGGGTTGGTCTTTCCCTCGGACTCAGCGAGGGATCCCACCTCTACCGCCTCAAGGGCAGTGTCCTGGAACGTGAGACATTAGGATACAACTGGGAAGAATGACCAGCACCTCGCCCAGGCGGCCTCACCCGCTATTGTGAACAGGAGCCTTGGTGGGTGATGGGAAGATTGGAAAAGATAGACAAAGGAGAGGGAAGGAAGAGGCCGTGGCCGTGTCATTCCGGCGTTTGCCTGGAGGAGAAATGGGAAACCACGAAAAACCACTTCCAGGATGGCTGAGGTTTGAATCGAACCCACCTCTACTCAGTTGACCTCCCGAGGCTGAATGGACCCCGTTCCAGCCCTCGTCAGTCAAATCGGAAAGGGAATTATTCAATACAATAATAGGCCTTCCTTACTAATGCCAGTTACAAGTTGGAGAAGGACCCCATTACTCCTACCTGTCAAAGTCGATGAGGGGAGTACTAATTACAATAGCAGACGCCTCCTGCTGACAGTCACTATCGATTTGTGAAGTATTAATTATAATGACAGACACACACCTTCTAGATAGCTACAAATTGACTTCGATAATATAGATACAGACCGACATACGAAAGTATATGCATGTTTATATATTGCAGACCTTCATTTACGGATTAACAGCTGCTAACCGGTACGTTATATCGACAAGCGGATTGCATCATAAGTCGACTCTTTTAGCGTCCCAATGGTAGATCGTATAATATTTCCTCGTATCTCCTCTATTTATGCGTTAGATTGAGTCAGAAACTTTGAAATATTCAATAGGGATAAAGTAGGGTAAGGTTTCCACACACTGCTTTACTTTTCGGATACTTATGCGACAGCTAAAAACAGCATTTGGTTCACATATGGCTACCGGGAGGACCATTTGTCGTGCCGAATTTGATGATTCCGTCTTTCATATAAGTGTGTAAAATCTGAATTATAGATGTGAAAACTGCAAAATGTACGTACAATCGAGAAACACAGCCAAATCTAACGCATAAGGGATAGTGATACTACAAAAATTCATAGGACTAAAGTTGAATCGTTTGTTTCAGAAACGACACTTCTCCAACGTACCAAATTGTTCAGAAAACAGGAAAAACTGTCTGTAGTGCGTACTGCCATTTCTATCCTTCCGATATTTATTATGCTTATTCTACTGTTGAAATGACTATGACAGATTGGTTGTTTGTATGATTTAGTCCAATACGTTCCTTTAAAGACTTTCTTGAAAATGGTGGAGACGTGCTGTTTCTGCAACAAACACCATTAATGAGAATATAAGGAAGTGTAACATTGATTTTAACGTCATTTCAATTTCAAAAGGAACTTTATTTGTACTGAGGAAATGCAGTGTTTAAACCCATTATTTAATAGTTATTTGTAAGACTTACTTATTTGCACATATTATGATTAGACCACATTGTATAGAAAAATAAACAGAAGAATATATATAAAACAAAACAAAACAACACAATATAATACAAGTAACATGTAAGTCTCTTACCTTTGAACAATGCTTCTCACTTCTATTGCTCTGATGTTGTCCATGCAAATAGTTCATTATTAAACTCATGGTGTTCTTCTGGTATGTAAGATTCCAACTTCTTTATGTCTGCTAATTTCTTTTCATTTAATGGAACACAGCCTTGTGGATACGCAAGTCTAGTTGGTAACACAGGGAGACGGGTTGCAGAAATAAGCAACTTGAAAGTATGAACGCACATTCCATCAATACAGTATTTTCCTAAGACATGATTAGCCTCGTACTGAAACTAGATAAATTTATTTATATGAAACGCGACTTTTGCATCTCTTTTCACACCTCTTCTTAGCGACTCAAGCTGAAAGAACTGACACAACTGCTTTGTGAAACGGGCTGGTTTGAAGTAAAAACAACATCTCTCCAGGATAAGTGTTCTTTCTGCACAAAACGGAAACTTTCATTCGCGACTGACAGGCAGAGATATATGGTAGAAGTGTTTTTCTGCACAAAATGGTACCCTTCGTGCATTAATCATGGCAGTAATAATAACTCATATAGTGTCAAAAAGTGGAGAAGTGCTGTTTCTGCAACAAACGATTCAGTTGTAGATCACTCCAAATTACACTGAGATTGTGCCATCCGTTTTGTGATACGACTTACCGTTTAGACACGAAATACATCGAAAAGAAGGTCTGCACCGTCATTAAAATTGCCTCCATATTTCGATATTATCCGGGGGTAAAAAGTGAAAAATTTAAAATCTTGGAATTTTTCCGTCGATTACAGGCTAAAACATATAATTTCGCTAACTTTCAATTTTCTACCTCGTCTGGCAGATTGTGTTGCAACCTTGAGTTTTGGGGAGAGGGGTAAATGTGAGGATTCTCAGGAAACGAAAGCTAAAATATATGCAGTCGGTCATTATTACACCTGGAACGGATAGCTGTGCGATAATTTCGCGAAAATATTCAATGTACAGAAACACGGTTGTTACGAATTTCTTTACATTGATATCATAATAAAAATACTTCAACCCCTACTTCATTTATTTTTAAGCACTCTTTCAGTGAATTTTCCGGAAAAAAAATTGCGTGTTTCTTTATTTGTAATGAAGATTCCAAATATCAATGTTCACGTCTGTAACATTTTCAGTTTTTGAGATATAAGTAATGTCATAAAGGTATTCAATCCCCATTTCACCAGCAAAAGTGAAATGGCGTATGGCTTTTAGTGCCTGGAGTGTCCGAGGACATGATCGGCTCGCCAGGTTCAGGTCTTTTGATTTGATTCCCTTAGGCGACCTGCGCGTCGTGATGAGGATGAAATGATGGTGAAGACGACACACACACACACACCCAGCCCCCGTGCCAGCGAAATTAACCAATGGTTGTTAAATTTCTCAATCCTGCCGAGAATAGAACTCGGAACCCTGTGACCAAAGGCTAGTACGCTAACCATTTAGCCATGGAGCCGAACCCCCCTTAAGTGAATTACCGAAACGAAAATGTATTCCTTTATTTTTAAGGTAGATTCCAAATACAGTGCCAACTTTTACGTCTATAAACTGTTAAGTGTTTGAGATATAGATGTACTCATTTAAACTCTTCACCCCCTTCTTTAAAAATAAGGAGAGACATACTTTTTTTCGGAAAATCCTCTTACGGGGAGTGAAAAAGGTGAAAAAGTGGTAGAATACCTTTTATGAGGACACTTAAATCTGAAAAACTGAAGATGTTACAGCAATGAAAATTGGCTTTTGGGATCTCCTTTAAGAATAAAGAAACCTGCATTTTTTTATTTGGAAAATCTAGGCTACTTAAGTGGGGGTAAACAGGAGTGACAAAGGGGATGAATTTTTAAAATGAGTATATCTAAGATGTATCTCCAAAACTTTACATGTTACAGATGTGAGAATTGATATTTGGAATATCCTGTGAAAGTAAAGGAACAAGCATAATTTATTTTCTGAAAATGCACTTAAGGGGAAGTGTTAAAGTGGGTGAATTTTTAAAATGAGCTTATCTACAGTATATCTCAGAAACGTAAGATATTACAGACGTGAAAATTGGTATTTTAAATATGTTTTAAAAATGAAGTACGTAACATGTATATTTTTGGAAAAATAATTAAGGGGGGTTAAAATGACTGAGAAAGGGGGTTGAATTATTTTTATTAGGATACCGGTATCTCCCAAACTGAAGATATTGCAGACGTGAAAGTTGGTATATGCAATCACCTTTAAAAATTAAAGATCCACGTATTTGTTTTCAGAAAATTCACTTAAGGGGGTTGTAAAAAGGACTGAATAAGGGATTGAATTATTTTACGAGGATACTTATATCTCAAAAACTGAATATGTTAAAGACATGCAAATTCGTATTTGGAATCTTCTTTAAAAATGAAGGAACGTGTATTTTTTTGTTTTCGCAAAATTCACTTAAGGGGGTTGTAAAATGGACTGAATAAGGGGTTGAATTCTTTAATGAGAATACTTATATCTCAAAACCTGAAGATGTTACTGACATGAAAATATGTATTTGGAATCTCCTTTAAAAAGTACGTAATCTTTTGTTTTCGGAAAATCCAATTAAGGGGAGGGGGGATAAATGAATTGAAAAACGAGTTGAATTCTTTGTTTGGGAATACTTATACCTCGAAAACGAAGGATGTTACGGACGAGAAAATTGGTATTTGGAATCTCTTTTAAAAATAAACACACACGTAGTTCGTGGCAGGGGCGGGAGGGTATGGGGTGGAATTAGCTTAGGGGGGGGGTGGTAAAAGGAGTTGAATTCTTTTTATGAGGATACAAAGAAGAAGTGGATTTAAAAAAATTGACCGATAGGGGGTTTTGATTGCGGGGGGGGGGATTGAAGAATGATGACAAAAATGCATTTATGTGAAACCGTTTGAATTATGAAGTTAAAATTTCAAATTGTATCGTAGGTGTTAAATAACAAATGTATTCATTCCTTCCTCCGAAACGGTTTAACGTATGAAGACAAAATTCCAAATAGCGGTATACATTTTAAATGCTAGGCGTGAAATAGGAAACATTTTTTAACGTTGTACCCCTAAAGTGTTAAATGATGTTAGCTCCGTAAACAAAATTGCTCAACCCTCCAACTCACATTACTGGAAGGTAAAATTAATTCCAAAATCGATCCACTGACTAGAATTCAAATAGACAACGAAGAATAAGCGTTACTTCACATAATAAATAATTAAATAAATAAATAAATAAATAAATAAATAAATAAATAAAAATAAATTAACCTCTCTCACGAAGCAGCAAATCTCGCAGTATACAAATTCCCTTCATTCTAACACACACATACGTATGGTACATAATAAATGAAAATGAAATAGAGCGAGTGATAATTAATAAAGAAATCAGAAGATAGAATTGAAAATAAAAATAGTAAAAGTTAATAATAATAACAATAATAATTACTGAGGTATGTTTGTAACAGAATTTGAACCGTTACAGTACATTGACCAATTTGGCGAAAATTTCGTACAGTTATCCATATCAGGTGTAATAATGACCACCTGCATATATTTTAGCTTTCGTTTCCTGAGAGTCCTCACATTTACCCCTCTCCCCCAAAACTCAAGATTACGGAACAATCTGCCAGACGAGCTAAAAAATTGAAATTTGGGAAAGTTATAGGTTTTAGTCTGTAACCGACGGAAAAATTCCAAGATGTTAAAATTTTTCACTTTCTACCCCCGGAAAATATCGAAATGTGGAGGCAATTTTAATGACAGTAGCCTACAGACCTTCGTTTCGATGTATTTCGTGGTTAAACAGTAAGTCGTATCACAAAACGGATGGCACAATCTCAGTTCAATTTGGAGTGATCTACAACTCTGATCCTATGAAATTTGTCGTATCTTTATCCCTTATGCGTTAGATTTTGCTGTGTTGGTTGACTGTACGTAAATTTTGCAGTTTTTACACGCATAGTTCATAGTTTTATACACTTTTAGGAAAGATAGAATCATCAAATTCAGTACGAAAATATTGGCTCTCCCAGTAGCCATATGTGAGCCAAATTCTATGTTTCTAAGTTTCTAGCTTTCACATAAGTATCCGAAAATTAATGCAGTGTGTTAGAACCGTACCCAGATTTCTCCCTGATCAAATTTTCTAACTCAATCTAACTCATAAATAGAGGAGATACCAGAAAATGTCATGGAATCAACAATTTAGGCCGCTAAAAAGGCGTCTTGTGATACAATCCGTTTGTCGATATAACGTACAGTTTAGAAGCAGTTAATCTGTAAATGAAGGTCTGTAATATATAAACATGCATATACTTTCGTATGTCAATCTGCAGTATATAAACTTCATTGAAGTCGATTTGTAGCGAACTAAAAGGGGTGTGTCTGTCATTATAATTAATACTTTACAAATCGGTATGAATGTCAGCAGTAGGGTGTCTGCTACTGTAATCAATATTCCCAAATCGACTTTCACTGGCAGTAGGAACGGGGTCCTTCTACAATTCCTGTATAACTGGCGTTAGTAAGGAGGGCCTAATATTTTAATGAATAATTCCCTTCCCGATTTGACTGGCAGAAGGCAAGGGAACATGGAATTTTCTTCAAAACTCTCCTACCCGATTGTCTCTGAAAGTAGGAAAGGGGGTCTGCCACAGTAACGAAAACTCCCCAAATCGATTGTTACCGCACAGTAGACAAAGAGGCCTTCTATTTTAATGAAAACTTCCCAACTCCATTGTGAATGGCAGTATGCTGGTGAGCCTGCCGTTATCATCACAACTCCGCAACTCACACTTTACAATGGAAACAAAATATCCGGATCTCCCCATGCTGTTCCTTGGATAACGTTAAGAGACATGCAATTTAAAATATCGTATTCACTGCGTGTACAGTAGTTTGCTTCGATATCCGTACACAAAGTAGAATACCGTAGCGAAGCACGATTACATTTGCGAGTGTATCAATATTAGCGATCAAGGTGTCACTTCAAATTATTCTCAATTTCCCTTAGAGCCCATTTTAACAACAACTGTTCATTCTTATTTTCAACACTGTTAATATGTTAAACTTTGTAATGTTCGACAGCCCATAAATTGGGAAGTATAAATAAATAAATAAATAAATAAATAAATAAATAAATAAATAAATAAATAAATAAATAAATAAATAAATGACTAGTCCGCCTCTGTAGTATAGTGATTTGTGTGATTAGCTGCCAGCCCCGGCGGCCCGGGTTCGATTCCCGCTCAGCCACGAAATTTGAGATGTGGTACGTGGGCTAGAACGGGGTCCACTCAGCCTCGGGAGGCCAACTAAGTATAGGGGGTTCAGCCATCCTGGAAGTGGTTTTCCGTGGTTTCCCAACTATCCTCCAGGCAAATGCCGGGACGATACCTAACTTAAGGCCGCAGCCGTTTCCTTGGCTCTGCCTTGTCCATCACTAACAATCTTCCCATCCCCCACAAAGACCCTGTTCAGGGTAGCAGGTGAGGCCGCCTGGGTGAGGTACTCGTCCTCCTCCCCAGTTTCATTCTCCGACCCAAAGTCTCACGCTCCAGGACACTGCCTTTGAGGCCGTAAAGGTGGGATCCCTTGCTGATTGGAAAACCAACCCTGGAGGACAAATAAATAAATAAATAAATAAATAAATAAATAAATAAATAAATAAATAAATAAATAAATAGTCTGCCTGAGCCATCCTCGAAATGATTTTCAGTGGTTTCTCACTTCTACTCCAGCAAATGCCGGAATGATACCTAACTTAAAGCTATGGTCGCTTCCTTTCCTCTTCCTTGTCTGTACCTTCCGATCTTTCCATCACCCCATCCACAAGGCCCCTGTTCAGTACAGCCGGTGAAGCCGCCTGGGGGGCGATGCATTGGACATCCTTCCAACCTGTATTCCCCTATCCAACCTGAACTAAAGTCCCACGCTCCACGACACTTGAATTGAGGCGGCATTGGTGGGACCCTCGTGAGTCCGAGGATAAAGCAACCCTGGAGGGTAAACGAGTTAAGAATAAATAAATAAATAAATAAATAAATAAATAAATAAATAAATAAATAAATAAATAAATAAATAAATAAATAAACCTCCATGGCCGAATTCATTATTCTTCTAGGCAAGCTGTGTTCCTCCATTCGCCCCACAAGACCCAGCACCGAAGCTGGTTTATACGCACAGCTTCAACCATCGAATTCATTCCCAACTTACCCTATAGGGTGTATATCATCATTCAGATTACCCTCCTCCCTTTGTTCCTATATGTTCGTATTTGCAATCCCTTTCGCTACTTTCATGTTATTATTACTGTTACGAAAATAGTGTAGTTTACAGAGGTGAAAGAAGGTGCGGGCATGAATGGGTGGATATGGAAAAGTCAGGAGATTAATTTAAAACTTTAAAATTGGAACTGTATTCCTTCCTTATATTTTTTTTTCTTTTCAAATTTTGAACCTTACACTTTGCTAAGCAATTAATAACTCAGGTGCAAAATCTAGCTCTTGAGCTAGGGAGACAATCAGAACAATCAACTAATAACCAGTTAACAACCTTGAGCTTGAAGCTCCCTAATTACAATTTTTACATGAGCGCTTCGGCTCCTTTCAACCAACAGTCAAGGAGAAGGATCTCCCAATCTTGTACAGCAGTGGAAGAGTTTCATTCCTCTACAGATGTACACTTTAGGAGGTTAATAGCGAAATTTACAACTTCCACGCCTATCAAAGGCACAACCTACATTTAACAAAATTAAACAGTCTTCACTGTCTTAACTGCTCAACAGCCTGATTTGCCTTAAAATAAAATGAATGAAGTTGACTGTAACAGGGGTAACGAGTACTCATTCTACCTGACTTTTGGTAAAAACAAAAGGTTAACTTTACTGGCTGAAAATCAAATTGGTAACGAGGCGAACACTTGCGCTCCTTGAAATTTACATGATATACTGTACTTAAAAATCCTGTTTGGGTTTATGGACCGATGTTACAGAGGCTAGGCCGGAGGTGACTAGATGAAGGAAAATATTTAATTTACAGAAATTACTAGATAGATTTTTAAATGTTACAAAATCATAGTCACCTCAATATCAAGTTATTCCCTAGGACGAGTAAGTTCTTTAGACTTTGTTTGAAATTTAGGGTTTGAGATTTACTTTTTGAGGAAATAGAAGTTGCATTACCAAAAATTGGAAACATTCCCCTCGAGCTAGCTTTCAAAGACTATCACATTGTTAATCAGAATTTTCCATTACCTTGAGCTGGTGGACTTCCCGAAGATGGGCGAGGAAGCCCTCGCCTCCGTTACGAGCACTCTCTAGACTGGAGCGATAATAAAGACAACATGGCTTTTTTTTTCGGGGGGCCCCCGAAGCCCGCTCCTCCTGCGTGACCATCGACTCAATCTACATGACCTCCGACATGCTATTATTTCTAAGAAGAAGAAGAAAGAGATAGCAGGGAGGAGTGGGAAGTGATACAAGGAGTATCTGCCGGTTTCCGAGTCAGACTCGCTACCACGGCAAGAGTTTGTATTAGGTAAGGTGGTGTTGATGTATGATATTGAAGGGTCAGGGAAAAACCACATAGGCAGAAAGAAGAAAGAGCCTACATGTAAAACCTGACGTCTTTTGATAGCACATGCAAGGATGTGGGCTGGAAAAAGACCAGAGGTTGTGTTAGTTAGGAACAGGTAACATGCACAAGTCAAACCCATTCCTCGCCACCGGGCGAGTTGGCCGTGCGCGTAGAGGCGCGCGGCTGTGAGCTTGCATCCGAGAGATAGTAGGTTCGAATCCCACTATCGGCAGCCCTGAAAATGGTTTTCCGTGGTTTCCCATTTTCACACCAGGCAAATGCTGGGGCTGTGCCTTAATTAAAGCCACGGCTGCTTCCTTCCAACTCCTAGGCCTTTCCTATCCCATCGTCGCCATAAGACCTATCTGTGTCGGCGTGACGTAAAGCCCCTAGCAAAAAAAAACATTCCTCGCCATTCCGTCTGCCAGGGGATCAGTCCGTCTGGGCACTGCTGTGACTAGCGCGGTCCTTGCCGCCTGCGGAGCCATGCGTCGAGTACCACTAGGGCCTGTCGCACGGCTCCACCTCCTTGGGGCACTTCGTACCCAGTCTCCGATCCCGGAGAATGAGGCCAAGCCCGCCGAGGCAGGGGCCTCCTGGAAGGGGGTGGGTCTTGGCGCCGGGCCTCCTTCCTCTCTGCCCGGGCCATGGCCCGGTAGACTGGGCAACTGCGGTGGGAGGCCGGGTGGCCCCCCGCGCAACTGGCGCACACCGGCGCCTCCTTAAGTGTTGCGCAGGCCGTGTAGTGGTGATCACCACCACAGCGGTTCCTCCTCACTTGGAGCCCACAGCTGACCTGACGGTGGCACCACCTCAGACAGCGGAAACACTGCAAGAGCTGCTGAGGGGGACGTTTCACTCTCACCTGACTGCCGCTACCCGCTGAGGTCCTCTCCTGATTGGTTCCTCGGTTGACTGCTGTCCTGGGAGCAGTCTTGGGTTGCGACTGGGCGGCCGTCTCCTGGTGGGCCGGCGTCGCCTTCTGCTTCCTGGCCCTGCGTCGTCTTCTTTCCGGGGGTTTCTTCTCGGCGGGGGAAGAGGCCTCGTCCTGGTGGCACTCCTGCCGGCCTGGTGACCCCGGGGTAGCTGGTGGCTGCGCTGCGTCGCCGGCTTCTTCCTTCTCCTGGCTGGCGGTGGCGGCGTCGGTCGGTGCTAAGACTTGACTGCGTTCCCTGTCCTGTGGGGCGCACATCGAGGTATGCAGCTCGACAGATATGCAGGCTGCGTCGCCGACTTCTTCCTTCTCCTGGCTGGCGGCGGCGGCGTCGGTCGGTGTTAACACTCGACTGCGTTCCCTGTCCTGAGGGGCGCACATCGAGGTCTGCAGCTCGACAGACATGCAGGCAGGCTGGGCCTGGGCAGCAGCCTCGGAACGCCAGGGGGCGTCCTTCTCCACTACTGTGCTGCTCTCCACCATCACGGGCGCTCTCCTGGTTTGCGCCCAGGTAACAGGCCCTTCCTGGTAGGCCTGCGTCTGCGACCACTTCGCCTTGGTCGGTGGTCGACGATCCTGGTTGGCGGCCTTGTTCGTCTGCGTGTACTTCGTAAAGCACAGCGGTCCAACAGGGGTCGCGCCGTGGCGGTGCTTGGAAGCGCCGCCGTCGTCGTCCTCAGCTCCGTCTGGGTGGCTGCATCCTCGTGGCTGCCCCAGGCGTCCAGCTTCTCCCTGAGTCCTGGTAGCCGGGCGACCTGGTGCAGCTGGGACACCAGCTCCGCGTAGACCTCGAAGCGGCGTGCGTCCTTAGGGCGTATGATGACCGCCCAGGAAGGGATCACCTCGGCGATGATCTCGGTGATCTTCTCTCCCAGAAACTCAGCGATCACACTAAGAGGATCGATTATGTCGCTCGTTCCCCGGTAGGTGTTCTTCCCCCACCGGTTGTACACCACCAGCGACGGGCGTCGGAAATCGGGGGCGTCCAACAAACTGATCACCGCTTGTAGTTTCGCCACCGCTCCCTTGTGGTTGTAGTCGGCCGGTCTCGAGAACTAATAGCTTCTCCATCCTGGTCCTCCTGTAAGAAATCCTGAAACAGAAAAAAGAGCGAGCACTGAAAAGTGCTACAGCTCAGACAATGCTCCTTCGAAGATGTACTAATAAGTACAAGTGCCTGGCTGATACTTGAAAAGTACAGAGCACCTGGCAAGGAGAGAGAAAGCGGAGCGAGTGGCACGTACGTCCTTCCGCTACGACAGTCAGCTCGTCCTTAACAGCATGGCTCACAAGCCCTCGGCTTTTATAGCAGAGAGAAAGGTTCCAGAAAACTCAGGGCCAAGGGCCTGACACACCAATTATTTTTATTGGTTAACTAAATAAATATCAGAAAAGTTTGATTGGTAGACAAATTAATGTACAAAATTTGCTATTGGTCAACGTCTTATGTTGGCGGGAAGAGATAGAAGTATAGTAAACATTAGTACACCGGAAATAAACACTAAACATACCAGTTTAGGAAACCTTAACACACAAAATTTAACTTGAATTTGAATAGTTCATCTTCACCCCAGAGGAGTTCCAGTTTTCCTGATCTAGATGGTCTTTTAAAAGGCACTAGTTTTAAACGCACGGAGCGGGTGTACCTGCAGTATAATTCTTCTTCTTCTTCTTCTTCTTCTTGTTCCGAGGTATCTGTGGAATAGCAGAAGTGAAAGAAGGTGCAGAGGTGAATGGGTCAAACTACAAATGCCAAGAAAAGAAAAAAAATTAAAACTTAAACTGAAGGTTATATTTCCTTTTTTTAAAAATTCAACTTTATCAAATTTTATAACAATGAAGCGTTAGGTAAAATGATAAGGCTTTAACCAAAACAAGAAAATCCAAAATTTAGAGACAATTTAACAATATGGGCTTCAAGCCGCAAGTTTTACAATTTCTGAGCTCTCAGCTCACAAACACATATTTACCAAAGGGCAGAAATCCCCTAACATGGAGCACTTGCTCCCACCTAGCAATGGCAAGCCTCCTAGGGGCACATATCCACATAAAAGAGCTGACCCGCTCTCAGTTTTCCAAGCCTATTAAAGGCAATACCAGGCTTTACACTAAATTGCCATCAAGGCACAACTTACACAAAATAAAACGGGGGTATCTTGTACCCAACCTACTGGGCCTTAGTAGAAAAAGAATAGGTGAAGTAAATGGCCCAAAGTGCAAAACTGAATGGAGGTGTGAATTTGCACTCTACATGAAACTTCTTAAAACCTAAGAGGCACTAGGCCGATGAAACAGGGGCTATTCCCAAACTATGGAGGGGACTCGTATAATGAATAAATTTAACACATTAAGGAAGAGTAGAAAATCAGTTACCAAAACGTAGTCACCTCAAGTCAAAATGAAGGGGAGCTCGAGAGGTAAAGCACTCTCTATCCCCGATTTACGGTTACAGATATATGCAGTTTTTACATAAGCCGGCACAAGTTTACATTTGTAGAAAGGTAGGTTACATTGTAAAAGTTTCGGACGTTTCCCGTGGATTAAACTGCTGAGCTAGCAAGAAAAAAGATGTTAAGCGGCCATTACCTTACTGAAGAACTGCTGCCAGAGGAAAGAGGCGCTTCCCGCCTCCTGCTACACGTCCATACACTAAGTTAGATGTTGATGAAGTGGCCGAAAGACAGGACAATCAGCAGTTGTATCCGGACGAAAAATCTCACTCCCCACTGTCCTCGAGGTGGGGGAGGTGGAATCCGGTGCTAAATCCGGGGGGAAAACCTATCCTAGACGGTAAACGAATTAACTGATCATAGGTAATTACATTACCCATGTTCATTTATCACTCCGATACTTCTACTGATTATTATGTTTCTGTCCACTGGCGAAACTTCGCTGCACGAATAATCATCGATATTTACAGACAATTCAATGGACTTCATTCCGTCCCACAAGAACAAAACAACATGCCTTAATATCTATTAAGTTTCCGATAACTGAAAAACCACAGTTGAGCACTTCTAGAATGAATATTAATCTTATCTTCACGTGAAACGCGCTCCATATAATAAATAAATAGAAAAATTTGATTAATATCACAAACATACGTGGATACACATCATGTACAACGTCACTGTGTTATGATTTACGCCAGTCGGGTATTCAGCTAAAGAAAGGAATGGTACCGGCGCTGAAAACGTTGCAGAAGACAGTGACGATGTCCTAACTGCTGCGAAAAGTAGACTGAGCGATTCTGAATCAATGTGACTGGGAAACGTCTCGAACTCCAGACGATCGCTTACTTAAAACGGAAGTACAAAAGGACGCCGACATTGCTAGTGATGTGAAGAAAAAAGACCACATTGATCAGGAAGAAGGGGTAGAAGGAAACTACATCTGAACAGGGTAGAAGTGAAATTCTAGAAGCCATTAGGGTTGTTAATATCTTCTCTGTAGCAACGTGAAAGTGCAGTGAAATTGTGAAGGGAACTGTGTGCACAGCCCGTAAGTGAAATAGTGTCTAATGGGAGAATGGGAGAAGACAGAAAGAAATATTCTTTCAACTATTCTTAAACGATGAAGGTCTGTGAACAAAATTTTATTCTAATTTTAACGGTACGAACTACACGTAATTATGTAATTTTGATGTGTTTGGCTGACGATGCTGCATGTGCTGTATGCTTATATTTTCTTTTAAAATTCATCTGGTTCCGTCCGGGATCGAACCGGGGACCTTCTGCGTGTAAAGCAGACGTGATAACCACTACACCACGGAGCCCACACGCGTTTCCCGCTCTTACTAAGGATTACATACCTGCTTCGTTTTGTCGTGTTACACAAACAGGTAGAATTTGTGCTGAATGCTGGTGGAGAGTGAAATGAGAGCAGGTGTATTGTTCTCACCTTTCCAGACTGAACCTGCCTTAACATATCGTCACCTATAAGGGGACCACGTGGATCCTGTTGAACCCAGCATTGTCCCAACATATTTCTGCCAGCCTCCTTTGTTTCATCAAAACATTTCTTCCAATACGCCATCTCTCATTTTTAGTGCATAAATCTCTCTTACTCCGACTCCGTGGTGAAGTGGTTTGTGTGATTAGCTGCCATCCCCGGAAGCCCGGGTTCGATTCCCGGTTCTGGCACGAAATTTAAAAAGTGGTACGTTGGCTGGAACGGGGTTCGCTCAGCCTCGGGAGGTCAACTGAGTAGAGCTGGATTCGATTCACCTCAGCCATCTGGAAAGAGCTTTCCGTGCTTTCCCACCTCCCCTCCAGGCAAATGCCGGAATGGTACCTAACTTAAGACCACGTCCGATTAATTCCCTCTTCCGTGTCTATCCGTTCCAATCTTCCCATCCCCCCGCAAGGCTTCTGTTCAGCATAGCATGTAAGATCGCCTGCGCGGTGTACTGGTCATCCTCCCCAATTGTACCCCCGACCCAGTTTCTGAAACTCCAGGGCACTGCCCTTTATCAGGTAGAGGAAATCGGACTGACAACCCTCTACAAAGAAAGTCAAGAAGTAAGACTGACAATTCGGAAGTGCGGGGTCTTGCCTTCTTGAAGCCTGAAGATGTGGAAGAGGGCTGGCTCTATATCCACGAAGAAGCGCCACAGAATCCTAAACTTGTCCAGATTTTGGACTACTTTGTGGAAGGATGGCTTGAAAATCGTAATGTACCACAAGCAATCTGGAACTGCCACGGAAGGCGCCACACAACAACAAATGCTTCTGAAGGGTGGCACCACAAAATTAACAGTATTCTAGGAAGACCGCACCCACGAGTTAAAGATCTCATTTTGTGTCTCAAATCCGAAGCAGAAAGCTCGAATTTGAATATTGCCAGGAATGAACATCATCTTGAGGTCAAAAGAAGGAAAATATGTTACGTGCAATTAGACCAAAGGATCTTGAGAGCAACGGAGGTCTATTTGGAAAGCGGTAATGTAAATAAATTCATCACAAATATGTCCTACATCCTCCAAATGGATTAGATATTTAGTTCTGAACCGTTCATTCAACGGTTCTCACTTTATAAATATACAATGTAAATACTAGGTTTAAGACACTGACAAGGTTATACCTAAAATTTAAATCATGTGTATAGACATTAGTTTTCATGAGGATGACCGTGTCGAATGGCCGCTTTCTGTATTACTAGACTTGGTTTGTTAAATAATGTCAAATCATTCAAGTAATACTTAA
Organism: Anabrus simplex; assembly: GCF_040414725.1. Lineage (NCBI taxonomy): Eukaryota > Metazoa > Arthropoda > Insecta > Orthoptera > Tettigoniidae > Anabrus > Anabrus simplex. Next base: position 248,687,316 of record NC_090271.1, read on the forward strand.
GCGGCTGTTTTAAGTTCAACGGAGATCGTCTCAATAAGACATAAGGAAACAACGCTGATCGAATGAACATTTGCGACGGAAAACTTCAAATTTCAATGTAATACATATTAAATTTAATATTCTGAATAGTTTATGGCGATGTTCCGCATGTTTACAATACTTTTGTAAATTTCAGTTATTGTTAAGATTAAAAAAGCTTCTACATGACGCTGATGGAACGTAGGCTTCCCATTACTGCTCCGGGGGTTCAATCTCCGTTCACTTTAGGTACCTTTTATGCTGAACAAAGCTGGCGTTCAAAATATTATTTCTGATTTCCTCATCTTTATATCAGTACCGCTGTTTGAAACAATTTAATTCGTCATTTATTACTCTTTTATACCCAGAGGAATGCGACAGGCCTCGCCAGGACACACAATTTCCTTTGCTTGGCAGTAGCTATGGTTCATTCTTGACCCCCATCACTTCATAAGGGGTGCATGTCGGAAAACGTAGGGTGAGACAGTTCTTTTCTGTTTTCATTGGTCATTCTTTATTCAACGAATTCGCTATCATTTCATTTGCCATCCATTAATCTTTGTCCGGGAAAGCATGTCAGACCTCGCATACGGCAGCATTTTCTTCCATTAGCGGTATTTAATTCTTCATCCATTCTATTCCTGACCTTGTCAGTTATCTACAAACAGGCTGCGGATATTCTTCATAAGACTGAAAAACTGATTCCTTGTTTCCACACTTGATTTGTAAATAGTTATACACATTTCACCCACTGATAGAAATTCAATGCAGATTTTCTAAATGTGCAAGAAACCGACATTGATAGAGTGAATAACACTTTAATATATTAATTTCAAAATTTTTGTACTACAGATATTCACAGATATTCGTTGGACTTGGAAATAAGACCCTGCGGTGCAGGGGAGGTAGCAGTTGCTTAAGACAGCTGTCAAACCACTTCTACACCCGGCGGGGAATCTCCACGGAGCAACTTCTACAGTTCCATCCCTCGTGAAGTCCGAGTGATAAACCAACCCTTGAGGGTAAACAGATAAGGAAGAAAAAAATATCTCTTATGTGAGGGGAACATCCGAAAACGAGCGTAATTCCGCGAAATGTGTGACGGAATTATGGCAACTTTAGTCGTTATCGTAGGCCTAGTTCGTCGTTATCAATATCTCGGTTCTATTTTGATGAATGACACCTTTGGTTACAGGGGTCCCCAGTTCGACAACTTACAGGCCCAGGAATTTTAACCATCACTGGTTAATTTCCTGGCACTCTGGCTGGGTGTATGTGTTGTCTTCATCATAGTTTCATCCTCATCACGAAGCGCAGTGAGCCTCCCTGCACCTGGGGAGTCCAACATGTCGTCGGACGCCCCCGTCACTAAACCATCCGTTTTTTATTTCATTTAAAGCCGTAATATGATTATTAGCAATTTACACAAGAAAATGTTTCTTTTATTTTGCACTTAATATTAGGGTTAAAAAGAAAATAAGTACAATCTGAAGACAAATTAAATTTTTCTTTCTGTCTTTCTTTCTTTCTTTCTTTCTTAATCTGCTTACCCACCAAGGTTGGTTTCCCTCGCACTCAGCGAGGGATCCTACCTCTACCGCCTCGAGGGCAGTGTCCTGGAGCTTGAGACTTTGGGTCGGAGGATACAACTGCGAACAATGTCCAGTTCCTCGCCCAGGCGGCCTCACCTGCTATGCTGAACAGGGGCCTTGTGAGGGGATGCGATGACTGGAAGGATTAGACAAGGAAGGGGGAAGGAAGCGGCCGTGGCCTTAAGTTAGCTACAATCCCGGCATTTGCCTGGAACAGAAGTGGGAATCCACGGAAGGAACTTTGAGGATGGCTGAGGAGGGAATCGAACACCCCTCGACTCAGTTGACCTCCCGAGGCTGAGTGGACCCGGTTTCAGCCCTCTTACCACTTTTCAAATTTCGTGGCAGAGCCGGGAATCGAACCGGGGCCTCCGGGGATGACAGCTAATCACACTAACCACTACATCACGGAGAGGAAATAATGATTTGATACTGGAAAACTGGGTAGGCTTGAGATCAGTAATGATGTTGATGTAGGAAAGGGAGAAAATTACTACTTGAATATATACCAAAAATTATTAGGCCTACCAAAAATTCATAGAATGTAGGAGAACATTGATAGTTTTCCTGAAAGTTAGAACGAAGTAGTAGGTTATATCACCAGCACAAAGAAAGATTTCATTTGCCACATCCTTGATTGAAAATAATGTGCAATTCTAGTTTGGATCTTAAGGGAATGATTCATAAAACACTTTTGCGTTTGCAGCTTTTAGAATTTTTTTTTTTTGCTAGGAGCTTTACGTCGCACCGACACAGATAGGTCTTATGGCGACGAGCTTTAAGAATTAGTCTCGTGTATGACGAATAAATAAATGGTATAGTGGTTAGTAAGATAATATCCACACAGTATCTATTTCGGGCTCTGCTTTTATATTTGAAAAGAAGTTTTCCATGTTTGGCCATGTTTGTGCAGGCTAATGCCGGAAAGGCACACAACTCAACGAAAGGCTCGATTCCTTACTTCTTATTTGCGATTCCCTATCGACCTTCTAACCCGCACAGGGCCCCTCTTCATTAAAGCAGGGGAGGCAGCATATGAGAGGTACTGGATCTCCTGCCCAGTTGTATCCGGACGGAAAATCTCACTCTTCACGTCACTTTCTTCGAGGTGGGGAGAGAGGTAGGAACCGGGGATAAGTCCGGGGGGAAAACCTACCCTTGACGGTAAAAGAATTAACTGATCATAGGTAATAATAAATAGAAACATTTGATTAATACCACAAACATACGTGCATACACATCATGTACAACGTCACTGGGTTATGATTTACGCCAGTCGGGCATTCAGCTAAAGAAAGGAATGGCACTGGCGCTGAAAACGTTGCAGAAGACAGCGACGATGAACAGCTGCGAAAAGTAGACTGAGCGATTCTGAATCAATGTGACTAGGAAACGTCTCGATCTACAGACGATCACTTACTTAGAACGGAAGTACAAAAGGACGACGACATTGATAGTGATGTGAAGAAAAAGAACCACAGTGATAAGGAAGAAGGGGCAGAAGGAAACTCCACCTGAACAGGGTAGAAGTGAAATTCTAGTAGCCATTAGGGTTGTTAATATCTGCTCTGTAGCAACGTGAAAGTGCAGTGAAATTGTGTACACAGCACGTAAGTTAAATAGTGTATAATGGAAGAATGGGAGAAGACAGAAATAAATATCCATTATTACTATTCTTGAACGATGAAGGTCTATGAACAAAATGTCGTTCTAAATGTAAAGGTACGAACTACACGTAATTATGTAATCTGTTATGACGACGCTGCATGTGCTGCATGCTTATATTATCTTTCAAAATTTCCCTGGTTCCGCCCGGGATCGAACCGGGGACCTTCTGCGTGTAAAGCAGACGTGATAACCACTACACCACGGAACCGACGCACGTACTCCGCTCTTACTAAGGATTACATACCTGCTTCGTTTTGCCATGTTACACAAACAGGTAGAATTTGTGCTGAATGCTGGTGGAGAGTGAAATGAGAGCAGGTGTATTGTTCTCTCCCGTCCAGACCGAACCTGCCTTAACATATCGTCACCTATAAGGAGGCCACATGGATCCTGTTGAACCCAGCAATGCCCCAACATATTTCTGCCAGTCTCCTTTGTTTCATCCGAACATTTCTTCCAATACGCCATCTCTCGTTTTTTGGGCATAAATATCTGTTAGTCCGCCTGTGTGGTGTAGTGGTTAGTGTGATTGGCTGGCACACGCTGAGGCCCGGGTTCGTTTCCCGGCTCTGCCACGAAATTTGAAAAGGGGTACGAGGGCTTGAACGTTGTCCACTCAGTCTCGGTAGGTTAACTGAGTAGAAGTGAGTTCGATTCCCACCTCAGTCATCCTGGAAATGGTTTTTCGTGCTTTCCCACTTCTCCTCCAGGCAAATGCCGGGTTGGTACGTAACTTAAAGCCACGGCCGCTTAATTTCCTTTTTCTTGGCTATCCCTTCCAATCCTCCCATCCTCCCCGCAAGGCCACTGTTCAGCATAGCAGGTGAGGCCGCCTGCGCGAAGTACTACTGGTCATCCTTCCCAGTTCCATGCCCCGACAAAGAGTCTGAAACTCCAGGACACTGCCCTTTAGGCGCTAGAGGTGGAATACCTCGCTGAGTCCGAGGGAGAAGCCGATCACGGAGGGTAAACAGATTACGAAGAAGAAGAAACATCTCTTATGTGAGGTAATCATCCGAGAATGAGAGTATATCGGCGAAATGTGTGACGGAATTATCGCCACACTTGTCGTTACCGTAGGCCTAGTTCGCCGCAGACTGTTCGGCGATCGTTATCAATATCTCAGTTCTATTGGATGCAGGTGTCCCTAGTTCGACACCCGGCAGGGTATTTTGTCCATCATTGGTTAATTTCCTGGCACGGTGGCTGGGTTTATGTGTCGTCTGCATCGTTATTTCATCCTCATCACGACGCGCAGGGCGCCTACCTGAACCTGGCGAATCGAACATGTCGTCGGACGCCCCCGGCAATAAAACGCATCCGGCCTTTCTTTATTTATGTTTTTTTTTTTTTTTTGGTATTTGCTTTACGTCCCACCGACACAGATACGTCTCATTGCGACGATGGGATAGGAAAGGCCTAGGAAGTGGAAGGAAGCGGCCGAGGCCTTAATTAAGGTACAGCCCCGGCATTTGCGTGGTGTGACAATGGGAAACCACGCAAAACCATCTTCAGTGCTGCCGACATTGGGGCTCGAACCCACTATCTCCCGATTACTGGATACTGGCCGCACTTAAGCGAATGCAGCTATCGAGCTCGGTCTTTCTTTAATTGAAAAACATATTATGTTTATTAGCATTTCATATAAGAAAATATTTGTTTCGTTTCGTACTTTCATATTAGGTTTAAAAGCAGATAAGTACAGTCAGAAGATAGCCCAATTTTTTTCTATCAATTTCCATCTTACTCATCTTACTTGACCGGTAGCAGAATTTTTTTTTATAACTACACAGTTTATCTTTCTTTCTTTCTTTCTTTCTTAATCTGCTTACCCTCCAGGGTTGGTTTTTCCCTCGAACTCAGCGAGGGATCCTACGTCTACCGCCTCAAGGGCTGTGTACTGGAGCGTCAGACATTGGGTCGGGAGATACAACTGGGGAGGAGGACCAGTACCTCGCCCAGGTGGCCTCACCTGCTATGCTGAACAGGGGCCTTCTTAGGGGATGGGAATATTGGACGGGATAGACAAGGAAGAGGGAAGGAAGCGGCCGTGGCCTTAAGTTAGGTACCATCTCGGCATTTGCCTGGAGGAGAAGTGGGAAACCACGGAAACCACTTCCAGGATGGCTGAGGTGGGAATCGAACCCACCTCTACTCAGTTGATTTCCCGAGGCTGAGTCCACCCGATTCCAGCCCTCTTACCGCTCTTCAAATTTTGTGTTGGAGCCGGAAATGGGGTGGCAGCAAATCACACTAACCACTACACCACAGAGGCGGTCCTTTTCCTTTTTTCTTATTGCTGCGTTTTCTGACAGCTTTCGGAGAAGCCGTGGTGCTGGAAACTTGCCTTGTGGCTGTTATTTTTCGCTTATGGTTGCTTTGCTCTTTTTACTAGTTGTTTTTAAGTCGCACAGACGCTTACATACATGGTTTACGACGACGATGGAATACGAAAGAGCTTGGACTGTGTCGCACCGACACAGATAGGTCTTACGGCGACGATGGACAGGAAAGGGCTAGGAGTGGGGAGGAATCATCCGTTGTCTTATTAAGGTACAGCCCCATCATTTGCCTGGTGTGAAAATGGGAAACCACGGAAAACAACCTTCAGGGCTGCCGACAGTGGGGTTCGAACCCACTATCTCCCGAATACTGGATACTGGCCGCAATTAAGCGAATGCAGCTATCGAGCTCGGTGGAGGGAAGTGAGCGCGACTGTGAAGAGGCATCATTTGCTGGTGTGAAAAATGGTGAACACATTCAGGCCTTCCGATATTGCGATTCGAACTCACTCTGTGCCGAATACACACTTACAGGTACGTGACGCAAGCACGCGTAGCGGATTCGCTCTGTGCTGCTAAATCTACCGAAACCTTCTTACATTTTTTGAGCACATATACACTCCTCTGGAAATTTGGATTTATAGAGAACTGTTTTAATCATGTACCACTCGCTCCATTCCGATAGTACATTGATTGCGTGATTCTTTTCGTTAATGTGAAGTAGTGTGTAATTCAAGAATGTAACATGTTTTTGCCAGGGATCGAACCGGGGACCTTGCGCGTGTTAAGCGCACGTGATAACCACTACACTACGGAAACTGACCCTTGTTCTCCTCAGCTAGTTAGTATTTCAACCACCCTTACACAAGAAGTCTGGCATGCGATAAGGAATTACTGCAATTATTCCTGCAATATTTTAGTTTCCTAAGTATGTTTTTATATGGAAATAATAGTTTGAGACTGGAAAAGTGGGTAGGCTTGAGATCGGTAGTGATGATGATGATGTTGAGAAGGATGAACATTACAACCTGAATACAAACGAAAAATAATTACCAGATTCTCAAAGAAAGTAAGAGAACTTTGATACTGTTCCACAGAGGTAGAAAGGAGAAGTTAGCTATATCATCTGTGGTGTAGTGATTAGCATGATTAGCTGCCACCACCGGAGGCCCGGTTTCGATTCCCGGCTCAGCCACAAAATTTGAAAAAGTGGTAAGAGTGCTGAAACGGGGTGCACTCACCCTGGGCAGCATTTGCTGCTCTGACAACGGGAAACTCACTCTCTCAGAAATGCAAGCTTACAGCTACAAGGGCAGAACCGCGTAGCTATCCCACTTTTTATTGGTAAATCTATCGACAGGATCTTGCGTATTTGAGCAAATTTATATACCACTGGAAAGAAGAATCCATGGATATCTTTTGTTTTGTTGATGATGATGATGCTTGTTGTTTAAAGGGACCTAACATAGAAGATCATCGGCCCATACCTTTTGTTAATCATACACCTCCCTCTCATTGTGATAGCAAATTGATGGCGATATTCTTTTCTTCAATCTCGATTAGAAAGTAATTAAAAGATATATAATGTTTCCGCCCGGGATCGGACCACGGACCTTGCATGTGTGAGTCGCACGTGATAAACACGACACTACGGAAACTCCCAAACCAGGGTTCAATATGTGGTTTGAACTTCTGTGTCTTAACGCAAGGAGTCCTGCATGCGATAGGGAATTAATGCCATTATACCTAAATAGTGTTAGCTTGTTTGGTATGTTTAGTTAAAGAAGTGGAATAAGGCCAGAATGCGCCGGCACATCTATGACGTCATACTTTCGAGAGATGCCTGGGTGGTAGTTGTTTCGGATTGGTATAAACTAAAATTAGCGATAGTTTTACCCATTTACTCTTCTCCTATTTCTCGCCTCTCCTTCTTGTCCTGCCGTCTGCACTGCACCTGTCTCCTCTTATACCTCCACTGAGATAGAAAGAAGTCGGACATATCATCAGTAGACAATGAGTTCATTTGCAACATCTTAGAACGAAGTGATTTGCAGATCTAGTTTCGATCTTAAAAGAAAACTCATAACTTAATTCTGTGTTTCTAGCTCCAAGAATTAACTTTGAGAATTCTAATAAATTAACTAACGATGCAATAAATAAATAAATAAATAAATAAATAAATAAATAAATAAATAAATAAATAAATAAATAAATAAATAAATAAATAAATAAATAAATAAATCTATCTATATATATATAAAAGTCATTGTATGTATGTGGGTGGGTGGGTGGGTTTGTACCACATCTCCTCCCAAACCATTGGAGCGATTTCAACCAAATTTGATACACTTATGACTTGGTATCAGGAGACAAATCGCGTGGGGGTAAGACATCCCAAACACCCCTGGGGGCGGGGGGCGAGGGGGGTCATATATAAAAATAAATGAAAACAGTGTCGAACCCATACTTTACGGGGTCGCTGAGGTGAATAGTGACACTCTAATTTTTTATAGTCCAAGTTCAGCCCCCCTTTGGGGTGGGGGCGAGGAAGGAGTGATATATACAAATAATCGAAAATAATGTCGAATACATAGTTTTCGGGGTCGCCAAAGTGAATAGCGACACTCCGGATTTTTAGTATCAGGAGACAAACCACGTGGGGGTAAGACACGCCAGGAACCCTTAGGGGCGGGGGGCGAGGGGGGTCATAAATAAAAATAAACGAAAATAGTGTCGAATCCACACTTTTTGGGGTCGCTGAGATGAATAGTGACACTCCGATATTTTTAAAAGTCCAAGTTCAGCCCCCTTTGGGGTGGGGGCGAGTGGGGAGTGATATATACAAATAATCGAAAATAGTGTCAAATACATAGTTTTCGGGGTCGCCAAAGTGAATAGCGACACTCCGGATTTTTGGTATCAGGAGACAAATCACGTGGGGGTAAGACACCCCAGGAACCCTTACCGGCGGGGGGCGAGGGGGGTCATATATAAAAGTAAATGAAAATAGTGTCGAATCCATACTTTTCGGGGTCACTGAGATGAATAGTGACACTCCAATTTTTTAAAGTCCAAGTTCAGCCCCCTTGCCACCTATGAGGTGGGGGCGAGGGGGGTAGTGATATATACAAATAATCGAAAATAATGTCGAATACATAGTTTTCGGGATCGCCAAAGTAAATAGCGACAATCCGGATTTTCAGTATCAGGAGACAAACCACGTGAATAGCGACACTCCGGATTTTTAGTATCAGGAGACAAACCACGTGGGGGTAAGACACGCCAGGAACGCTTACGGGCGGGGGGCGAGCGGGGTCATAAATAAAAATAAACGAAAATAGTGTCGAATGCACACTTTTCGGGGTCGCTGAGATGAATAGTGACACTCCGATTTTTTTAAAAGTCCAAGTTCAGCCCCCTTTTAGGGTGGGGGCGAGGGGGGAGTGATATATACAAATAATCGAAAATAGTGTCAAATACATAGTTTTCGGGGTCGCCAAAGTGAATAGCGACACTCCGGATTTTTGGTATCAGGAGATAAAATCACTTGGGGGTAAGACACCCCAGGAACCCTTAGCGTCGGGGGGCGAGGGTGGTCATATATAAAAGTAAATGAAAATAGTGTCGAATCCATACTTTTCGGGGTCACTGAGATGAATAGTGACACTCCAATTTGTTTAAAGTCCAAGTTCAGCCCCCTTGCTTCCTTTGAGGTGGGGCGAGGGGGGAGTGATATATACAAATAATCGAAAATAATGTCGAATACATAGTTTTCGGGTTCGCCAAAGTGAATAGCGACAATGCGGATTTTCAGTATCAGGAGACAAACCACGTGGGGGTAAGGCACGCCAGGAACCCTTAGGGGCGGGGGGCGAGGGGGGTCATAAATAAAAATAAACGAAAATAGTGTCGAATCCACACTTTTCGGGGTCGCTGAGATGAATAGTGACACTCCGATTTTTTAAAAGTCCAAGTTCAGCCCCCCTTTTAGGATGGGGGCGAGGGGGGAGTGATATATATAAATAATCGAGAATAATGTCGAATACATCGTTTTCGGGTTCGCCAAAGTGAATAGCGACACTCCGGATTTTTGGTATCAGGAGACAAATCACTTGGGGGTAAGACACCCCAGGAACCCTTAGGGGCGCGGGGCGAGGGGGGTCATAAATAAAAATAAACGAAAATAGTGTCGAATCCACACTTTTCGGGGTCGCTGAGATGAATAGTGACACTCCGATTTTTTTAAAAGTCCATGTTCAGCCCCCTTTTAGGGTGGGGGCGAGGGGGGAGTGATATATACAAATAATCGAAAATAGTGTCAAATACATAGTTTTCGGGGTCGCCAAAGTGAATAGCGACACTCCGGATTTTTGGTATCAGGAGACAAATCACTTGGGGGTAAGACACCCCAGGAACCCTTAGCGGCGGGGGGCGAGGGTGGTCATATATAAAAGTAAATGAAAATAGTGTCGAATCCATGTTTTTTGGGGTCACTGAGATGAATAGTGACACTCCAATTTTTTTGAAGTCCAAGTTCAGCCCCCTTGCCCCCTTTGAGGTGGGGGCGAGGGGGGAGTGATATATACAAATAATCGAAAATAATGTCGAATACATAGTTTTCGGGTTCGCCAAAGTTAATAGCGACAATCCGGATTTTCAGTATCAGGAGACAAACCACGTGGGGGTAAGACACGCCAGGAACCCTTAGGGGCAGGGGGGGGCGAGGGGGTCATAAATAAAAATAAACGAAAATAGTGTCGAATCCACACTTTTCGGGGTCGCTGAGATGAATAGTGACACTCCGATTTTTTTAAAAGTCCAAGTTCAGCCCCCCTTTTAGGATGGTGGCGAGGGGGCAGTGATATATACAAATAATCGAAAATAATGTCGAATACATAGTTTTCGGGTTCGCCAAAGTGAATAGCGACAATCCAGATTCAGTATCAGGTGACAAACCACGTGGGGGTAAGACACGCCAGGAACCCTTAGGGGCGGGGGGTGAGGGGGATCAAAAATAAAAATAAACGAAAATAGTGTCGAATCCACACTTTTCGGGGTCACTGAGATGAATAGTGACACTCCGATTTTATTAAAAGTCCAAGATCAGCCTCCTTTTAGGGTGGGGGTGAGGGGGGAGTGACATATACAAATAATCGAAAATAGTGTCAAATACATAGTTTTCGGGGTCGCCAAAGTGAATAGCGACACTCCGAATTTTTGGTATCAGGAGACAAACCACGTGGGGGTAAGACACCCCAGGAACCCTTAGGGGTGAGGGGCGAGGGGGGTCATATATAAAAGTAAACGAAAATAGTGTCGAATCCATACTTTTCGGGGTCGCTGAGATGAATAGTTACACTCCGAATTTTTTAAAAGTCCAAGTTCAGCCCTCTTTGGGGAGGGGGCGAGGGGAGAGTGATATATACACATAATCGAAAATAGTGTCGAGTCCATACTTTTCGTGGTCGCTTAGGTGAATAGTGACATCCCGGGAATTTTTAAATTCCAAGTTCAACCCCCTTTAGGGTGGGGTACAAGGGGGGAGTGATGTATAAAAATAATCGAAAAGAATGCCGAGTACTCTTCGGGGTCGCTGAGATGAATACTGACACTCCGGATTTTTACTATCAGGAGACAAACCACTTGGGTTAGGGCACCCCAGGAACCCATAGGGGCGGGGGGCGATGGGGTGAGATATAATAATCATCGAAAGTAGTGTCGAATGCATACTTTTGGGGTCGGTTAGATGAATAGTGACACCCCGGGATTTTTTTAAGTCCAAGTTCATCCCCCTTTGGGGCGGGGAGCAAGGGGGTGAGATATAAAAATAATAGTATTTAGTGTCAAATATACAGTTTTCGGGGTCGCCGAGGTGAATAGTAACACTCCGGAATTTTAATATCGGGAGACAAACCACGTGGGAATAAGACACCCCAGGAACCATTAGGGGTGGGGGGCGGGGAGCTTGAGATATGAAAATCATCAAAGTAGTGTCGAATACATAATTTTTTAGGTTGCTGAGATGAATAGTGACACTCCAATTTTTTTTAAGTCCAAGTTCAGACCCTCTGGCGTGGGGGCGAGGGGGAAGTGATATATACATGTAATCGAAAATTGTGCCGTATACGTAGTTTTCGGGGTCGCCAAAGTGAATAGCGAAACTCCGGATTTTTAGTATCAGGAGACAAACCACGTGGGGATAAGACACCCCAGGAACCATTAGGGGCGGGGGGCAAGGGGGGGTCATATTTAAAAATAAACGAAAATAGTGTCGAATCCATACTTTTTGGGGTCGCTTAGATGAACAGTGACATCCCGGGAAATTTTTAATATCAAGTTCATCCCCATTTAGGGTGGGGGGCAAGGGGGAGTGATATATAAAAATAATCGTGATTAGTGTCGAATCCACAGTTTTTAGGGTCGCTGAGGTGAATAGTGGCACTCTGGACATTTAAAGTCCAAATTAAGGCCCCTTTTGTGGTGAGTGGTTAGGAAGGGAGTTAGATATAAAATAATCGAAAATAATGTCACATCCATGGTTTTAGGTGTCGCTTAAATGAGGAGTGACACTCCGGTTGTCGTTTAAGTCCAAGTTGATCCCCAATTGCCAGGCGGGTGAGAAGGAGTCAAGAACAGAAAATATCCAAATGACCGAGGTTAGGGATGTTTTTTGTACGTTCCAGTATAACTGTCAGCAGAACTTAATACAAATATTACCTACTACCTGAAAAAAATACTAAGGGGGAAAGACACCCCTTGAAGCCTTAGATAAGGGTACGAAATGTAATTAAGACTGAAAATGACCGATATTAGTGTTGAATCCATACGTTTCGGGACTACGGGAACAATTTCAAACAAACTTGGTCACTTATGACTTATTATCAGGAGACAAAGTGCGTGGAGATATGACAACCCTAGCACACCTACGACGGGATGAGATGTAGAAATAATCGAAAATAGTGTCGAATCCATTCTTTTCGGGGTCGCTGAGATGAATAGCAACGCTCCAATTTTTTTAGAAATCAAATTTCTGCCTCCTTTCGCATAGCGGTGAGAAAAAGTGAAAAACAAAATTTCGAAAATGACCGAGAGAATGGACGCATGTGTGTATACTGGACCTACTGCCTGGAGAAATATACGCTAGGGGTAAGAGACTCCTAGCCTCTAAAGTAGAGGCGAAATGTAAATATTAACCGAAAATGACCGAAATTTGTGTCTAATCCATAGTTTTCGGGGTCGCTGAAATGAACTGTAACACTCTGGATGCCATTTAAGATAAAGCTCAGTCCTACTCGGCAGGCGGATGAGAACTGGCAAAAAATTGAAAACGTCCAAAGGGACAGAGTTTAAGGATGTGTGTATGTTTTAGCATATCTCTCAATCAAACTTGGTATACACATGACTTACTATATAGAAAACATTACTGTGGGGGTCAGATACACTTAGCCCCCGCTGGTGTTGGAGAATGAGAGGGGCTGACTTGCCAAAATAAGGAAAATAACCAATATTAATGTCGAAATCCATTGTTTATGTGTCGCTGATACGAACTGTGACGCTGTGGATAGCGTTTAAGTCCACGTTCAGCCTCCATCGAGGCAGGAGCTGAGAAGGGCTTAAAAGTAAATAGTATAAAATGACCGAGATTAGTGTCTACTCGAAAATTAAATAATCTAAAACTTGAAATCAGATACATCTAAATAACTATAAAACTACATGATGTCGTAAAATCAACATCTCAAAAAGAATTCTATAAGCATTCACTTCACACTCAACTAACTGGTAATACAAATATTAAAGGTAAACATTCAAAAACTATCCGGGCAACGCCGGGTACTACAGCTAGTAAATAAATAAATAAATAAATAAATAAATAAATAAATAAATAAATAAATAAATAAATAAATAAATAAATAAATAAATAAATGATCATTGTGGCCCTTTCTCTTCAATTCACTCCCATATATTTGTCCTCGTGTACTTCCTTTGTAACTAGGTGATCTATTGTTTGAGAAGTTTAATGGTCACTTTCTTCCTTCTTTTTTAATCGTATCGTCGCAAAATAGCAAAGAAAAAAAATAAAAAGCTTTCTTAATCCGTTTACCCTTCAGGGCTAATTTTTCCGTCAGACTCAGTGATTGATCCTTTCTCTACCGTCTCAAGGGCAGTGTCCTGGAGCGTAAGACTGTGGGTCTGGGGGATGGAATTGGAAAGAAGGACCAGTACCTTACCCAGGCAGTCTTACATGCTATGCTGAACGGGGCCTTGAGGGGGGAAGGGAAGTTCGGAAGGGTTAAACAAGGAAGAGGAAGGAAGCGGCTGTGGCCTTAAGTTAGGTACCATCCCGGCATTTGCCAGGAGGAGTAGTGAGAAACCCAGGAAAACCACCTCAAATATGTCTGAGTTGGGAATCGAACCTTCCTCTAGTCAGTTGAGCTCCCGAGGCTGAGTGGACCCCGTTCCAGTCCTCCTACCACTTTTCAAACTTACTGGGAGAGCTGGGAATCAAACCCAGGCCTCCGGGTGTGTTAGCTGTGTTAGCTAATCATACTAACCACTACACCATATAGGCGGAAAATTAAGCAATTATCCCTTGATAATTTATTTTCTTTAGTATGTTTACACAATGAAGTAATAGTTGGACACTGGGGAACTGGGTAGGGAAGAGTGAACGTAACAGCCTGAACACAAATAAGAAATAATTACCAGATTCTCAAAGTATGTGAACATTGATACTTTTCCACTGATATATATATATATATATATATTTTGCTAGTTGTTTTACGTCGTACCGACACAGATAGGTCTTACGGCGACGATGGGACAGGAAAGGGCTAGGAGTGGGAAGGAAGCGTCCGTGGCCTTAATTAAGGTACAGCCCCAGCATTTGCCTGGTGTGAAAATGGGAAACCACGGAAAACCATTTTCAGGGCTGCCGACAGTGGGGTTCGAACCTACTATCTCCCGAATACTGGATACTGGCCGCACTTAAGCGACTGCAGCTATCGAGCTCGGAGCACTGAGATATAAAAAAGAAGTCGGTTTTATCGTCAACACACACAATGATTTCATTTGCAACATCTTTGAAGAAAAATTATCTGCAGATCAAATTTGGATCTTAAAAGAATGACTCGTCCACTTCTTGTGATGTAGTGGTTAGTGTGATTAGCTGCCACCCCCGAGGGCCCGGGTTCGATTCCTGGCTCTGCCACGAAATTTGAAAAGTGGTACGAGGGCTGGAACGGGGTCCACTCAGCTTCGGGAGGTCAACTGAGTAGAGGTGGGTTCGATTCCCACCTCAGCCGTCCTGGAAGTGGTTTTCCGTGGTTTCCCACTTCTCCTCCAGGCAAATGCCGGGATGGTACCTAACTTAAGGCCACGGCCGCTTCCTTCCCTCTTCCTTGTCTATACCTTCCAATCTTCCGATCCCCCACCAAGGCCCCTGTTCAGCATTGCAGGTGAGGCCGCCTGGGCGAGGAACTGGTCATCCTCCCCAGCTGTATCCCCTGACCCATTGTCTCACGCTCCAGGACACTGCCCTTGAGGCGGTAGAGGTGGGATCCCTCGCTGAGTCCGAGGGAAAAGTCAACCCTGGACGGTAAACTAATTAAGAAGAAGAAGAAGAAGAAGAAGAAGAAGAAGAAGAAAAATGACTCATGACATAAATCTTTGCTTGCAGCAACAAGAATTCGCCTCGAGAATGCTAACAAATTAATGGTGTAGTTGTTAGCGTGATCAGCTGTCACCCCCGGATGACCAGGTTTGATTCTCGGCTCTTCCACGAAATTTGCAATGAAGTACGAAACTTGGAATTGGGTGTACTCAGCCTCGAGAGGTTGACTGAGTAAAGGATGTTCGATTCCTACCACAGTCCTCCTTGAAGCACTTTTTCGCCCCCCCCCCCCCCCCCGCAGCCCAACCCCAACTTCTCCTTCACGCAAATGCTAGGTTGGTACCTAACTTCAGACTACGGCTGCTTCCTTCCTTCCTTCCTTCTTCCTTGTATATCCCCTCCAATCTTCCCAAACCCCACAAGACTTCTCTTCAGCATAACAGGTGAGAGGACGCCTGGGCGAGGTACTGGACGTCCTTCTCCACAGTTGTATCCCCGGCCCAAAATATCACGCTCCAAAACACTGCCCTTGAGGTTGAAGAGTGCGATTCCACACTGAGTCCGAGAGAAAAACCAACTCTGGACCTATACGGATTAAATAATCGTAAGGAGTAATAAATAGTAACATTCGATTAGTACGACTAACATATATGCATATATATCATGTACACTCGTGATCAGAAGAATTCCGGGTGGAAAGGAAAACAGGTAACGTTTGGGCGATTTTGTCCAACCCTGAGGATGAAAGAGAAGTAAGCGAGGGAACGTCACGTGTATTCGTCTTTCAGGTGGTGTGGCTTGTGACGTTATGCACTCGCAGGTCACTCAGAACAACCATTTTGTCGGGAACTGATTAAGAATGTTTCTATGGTTAAACATTCCTAATTAAGGAAAACGATTAATTGTAAATTAATTGTGAAAAATTAATTTAATTGTGAAGAAATGTGCATGATGTAATCGCACCCCTGTTGAAGTGTTTTATCAGCGCTGGCAATAACTCCGTAGGACCAGTTTTCCAAATACCCTTGCGCCCTGATGATCATAATTATTTAATGCCAGTTTAATTTGGTCGTTGGGGATAAACTACAATAATACACCCTATAGGAAATAAACTCAGCAGTTACTTAAAATTCAACGGTTTGTACAGGTGGGGAAAAGGGTCATATTAGGAAGGAATGTTTTTTGTTCAACGTGCCAGTGCGTGGAAAGAAAGGAAGGGGAAAGAAAACTTCTGGACCTGTAATGCATTTTTGACAATATAGAATAGTACACAGCGCCTGAATCCATCCGAATACTGATCATGATCACGCTCGCATGAATACGGATATATAATGTAATTCAGTGTTTCCAATATGCTAAAACAATGGAATTTCATAGAGACGTTAAAATGCTTCAGTAGTCGTCGACTGTTCTAAGTTTGCAGTGCTTTTACTTTACCATCTTACCTGAAGACACAGTTAGGTTTTAGATAACGATGCTAAGAAGATGCCTTAAAACTCGCATAAAGTCGGGGCAACCTAAGAAGACAACTAGAGGGCAAAGCAGAAATTTTAGAAGCCAGAAATGAATATACTTTCCTATTACAAAATAATGAAAAACCATTCAGTTTCCGCATCCTCCTGATTATTTTCCTCCAATTATTTGAATTGATATCAAATTATTATTTTTGTGGATAACTAGTGCATTGTTTAAGATGATACCCTACTTTTTATTTTACACAAATGCAATTATCTTTATGAGCAGGAAGCGTTTATTTTAATTTTTTTCTTACCACATTTACTCCTTCGTTTTTTTTGAGACATTTTGCTCTGATATTAAGAGAATATCTTATTTTCATTTATTACAGATCTTCTTCTTCTTCTTTATCTGTTTACCCTCCAGAGTCGGGTTTTCCCTCGGACTCAGCGAGGGATTGCACCCCTACCGCCTCAAGGGAAGTGTCCTGGAACTTCAGACTCTGGGTCGGGGGATACAACTGGGGAGGATGACCAGTACCTCGCCCAGGTGGCCTTGCAGGGGGATGGGAAGATTGGAAGGGATAGACAAGAAAGAGGGAAAGAAGCGGCCGTGGCCTTATGTTAGGTACCATCCCAGCATTTGCCTGGAGGAAAATGGGAAGCGATGAAGATCGACTGGTTTGTGAAAACTAGCGTGTGCGTTTTTCAATCGCAGTCGTTCGATAATGGCGGACGTAACATTGTGGTCTGTTGATGAAATCGAAACATTAATTTGCCTGGTGTTTGAAAACGAAAGTGTTGTATAATCCTAGACTCCCTGGATATAGCAATAGGGAGACCGTGAATTTTATGTGGCAATTGGGATGAAAACTGGTGAGTAATTGTTAGATTTATTATGATTATCTTATGAGTAACCGCCTGTGTGCTGTAGTGGTTAATGTGATTAGCTGCCACCCCCGGAGACCCGGGTTCGATTCCCGGCTCTGCCATCCTGGAAGTAGTTTTCCGTGGTTTCCTGCCTTTCCTCCAGGCAAAAGCCGGGATGGTACCTAACTTAAAGCCACGGCCGCTTCCTTCCCTCTTCCTTGTCTATCCTTTCCAATCTTCCCATCCCCCATCCAGGCCCCTGTTCAGCATAGCAGGTGAGGCCACCTGGAAAAGGTACTGGTCATCCTCCCCATTTGTATCCCCTGACCCAGAGTCTGAAGCTCCACGACACTGCCCTTGAGGCGGTAGAGGTGGGATCCCTCGCTGAGTCGGAGAGCAAAACCAACCCTGGAGGGGAAGCAGATTAAGAACGAAAGAAAAAAAAGCTGCGAACATGCTGAACTTAGTTTTAATTTTAACTCTACGAGCTACTCCTAATTTGTAATTTAATACATCTGATTTAAGATACTGTATGTGTCGTATGCGAATATTAACTGTTAAAAATTACATGGTTCCGCCCGGGATCGAACCGGGGACCTTCTGCGTGTAAAGCAGACGTGATAACCACTACACCACGGAACCTGACGGGAGCAGTATCGCTGCGGTAAGTCTGGGCAAGAGCTGTTGTCTAACGGAGCGTGGCACAGTATGGTGCTAGCTGCTTGCATAGCGCTGCTGTGGCAATCAACTTATTGCGACAGTGAAACTGAGTAACAGGTTCATTCCTGGGAGCGAAAGGAGCCGGGCATAGAGCTAACTGCTCACTCAATGCTGAGGTTTCGGTACTACTTTGCCTCCAAGGGGCTTTCAAGTCATGGCTGTGCTTTTGGCTTTAAACTCTTCACTCTAGAGCAGTGCTGCTCAGGCGGCAGCGCGCCGGCCTCTCACCGCTGGAATCCATGGATCATATCTCGGTCACTCCATATGAGATTTATGCAGGACAAAGAGGAGGTGGGACAGGATTCTCTCCGGATACTCCTGTTTTCCCTGTCATCTTTCATTCCAGCAACACTCCCCACTATCATTTCATTTCATCTGCCAGTCGATAATCATTGCCCCAGAGTGCGAAGGCTTCAGCAGCCGGCACAATTCCTATCCTCGCCGCTAGATGGGGGCTGTATTCATTCCATTTCTGACCCGGTCGAACGACTGGAAACAGGCTGCGGATTTTCATTCCATCATTCTATTTCTTCAAGTGTAGTCATGTTACTTCTCTTGCAAGTCTTTCTTTCTTTTCTTTCTTAATCTGTTTGCCCCCTGGATACTACTGGTGTGGAGGACCAGTATCTTGCCCGCGCGGCCTCACCTGCTATACTAAACAGGTGCCTAGCGGTGGGATGGGAATGTTGGAAGGGATAGATAAGGAAGAGGGAAGGAAGCGGCCGTGGCCTTAAGTTAGGTATCATCACGGCTTTTGCCTGGAGAAGAAGTGGAAGACCACAGAAAACCACTTCGAGGATGGCTGAGGTGGGAATCAAACCCCCTCTACTCAGTTGAACTCCCAGCCCTGGTACCACTTTTCAAATTTCGTGACAGAGCAGGGAATCGAAACCAGGCTTGCGGGAGTAGATTTTACACTGTTGTGTTTCTAAATGGCGGATCTGCTCGTATTTGTATCATTTATAGCAGAAGGGTCGTATAACACAAGCAATGCAATTTCTTGATTATTAAAGATTACCCTGTTCGTTATCTTTTCACTTCATGCTGTGAAATTGTGCGTCTTTGAAATGGATCTTTTCTATAACTTTCTACGTGACCTAGGAGAACCTTGTTTCTCATACTATCTGAAAATAACAAATCACTACTTCTCTCTCAGAACTGGGTCTACAGCCTGCAGGATATATATGGAAAGAAAAGCCTCCTACGTACTTGGCGATATCTGATATATAATTTATAACACAGCAATTTGCCATATTCACAAATTTGTATTAATGTACCGGGAGGTACACCTCAACGCCACGCATTCAAATAAGCACCTAAATGATATCCTGTATTGGTAAAACTGCTAAACTGAAACTACACCAACTTAGACATTTGCTCAGAAGATGTCACGACAGAAATATGTTGTAATTTTGTTATTGTGTAGTTACCTAAACTGACTGAATTTCTACTAGTTTTGTTTGCTATATATCAAGAACTTTGGACATTCTTCCACAGATGACACTACTAAAGACTATGATCATGCACCCTGGTGCACCGAGGTGTAAGAAATAATTTAAAGAAGTTTTTGTATTTCTAAGGTGTTTTTTTTCTGATTGATGTTCATTTATTTTTGGGTTGGCAATATTTCCTTTTTCTTTTCGCCCGTTTTGAATCCAGCCAATCAATAATTTTCTGCAATTAATTTCTCACCTATCACAGGCTTCTTGTTCGATTTTGAGTGTTACCGAGCTCGATAGCTGCAGTCGCTTAAGTGCGGCCAGTATCCAGTATTCGGGAGATAGTAGGTTCGAACCCCACTGTCGGCAGCCCTGAAAATGGTTCTCCGTGGTTTCCCATTTTCACACTAGGCAAATGCCGGGGCTGTACCTTAATTAAGGCCACGGCCGCTTCCTTCCCTCTCCTAGCCCTTTCCTGTCCCATCGGCGCCATAAGACCTATCTGTGTCGGTGCGACGTAAAGCAAGTAGCAAAAAAAAGAAAAAAAAATTTTGAGTGTTGCTTTTGAATCTACCAATAAAATTGAGAACATCTACAAGGTAATGGCCACTTAACTTTATTCTTTCTTGATGCCTCCGCAGTTTAACCCGAGGGAAAGGTCCGAATCTTTAACTATGTAACCTACCTTTCTTAAATGTAACTTCTTCCGGCTAATGTGAAAAGTTTCATAAAATCTTTAACTGTAAATCGGGGATAGAGAGTGATGTACCCTCTCGAGCTCCTCTTCATCTTAGTTCGAGGTGACTACGTTTTGCAACTGTTTTTCCTTCTGTAATTCGTTAAAGTAATTTCTATACGAGTCAACTCAGTAGTTTGGGAACAGCCCCTTTTCCATCGGCCTAGTGCCCTTTAGGCTTTTAAGTGTTCATATCTAGGAGTGCAAGTATAAGCCTCCATTCATTTTGTGTTCAGGCCATTAATTTAACCTGTTATTCTTATCCCACGAAGGCCCAGTAGGTTGGGTATTTAATACCCATGTAATAATAAGTTCCATTGGTAAATGGTGGTTTGAGAGACCAGAGATTGATGTAACGTTACCTTGAATAGGCTTGAAAAAGTGAGAGCCTGTTAGCTCTTTTCCAAAATGTTGTAACGAATGCCGCTGGAAGGCTAGATGTTGTAATTTTGGGAGCAAGCGCTCTTTGAATTAGGGGATTTCTGCCCTTGAATAAGTTGTGCTATTTTGTAAGTTTGAGGTAGGAGCTCAGGAATTGTAAAACAAGGGGCTTGAAGCCCAGGATCTGTAAGAGTCACTAATCTTGGATTTTCCTAGACTTGTTCCTAGATTGTTATTGTATCCGTTGTTTCATTGTTATGACAAAATTGTTAACCCGGGAACGCCGGAGTTTTCAATTTTCGTTTTTTAAAATTTTTGTTTAATATTCCCAGCATTCACATATCAGAGAACATTTAAAAGTAAAAATTGAATCGTTGGTTTTTAAATGAGGGCCTGGTACCGTACGGTACCGCACGGCGCTTGACATAGCTTTTGGTTGGAACATAAAAATTGTTACCTCTTTAGAATACCATGAAACTGAATGCTTAATATTGTTACAGAATATCACTTACAAATTACTGAGCAATAAACAAAAGAAGAAACGGTGTTTATAGGTTTATTTGTGATATCCCTTTGGGAATTCCGAAATATAACATTAGCTCAGACGTGACATATCTTTAGGAAATACGAGTAATATTACTTCAGCTTTTCTTATTTAGTCACCTATTTCCACTCTTGACTAGTTTAGAATGGCAAAATGCTGTTTACACAAACGCCCACACTACGCGTGACGCATTCTGTGCGGCCGCGGAATTCGCATTCGTTCGCCTCACAGCTCCTGCTGTGGTTTGTCGGAGCGATATAGTGATGTACGCCATTGAAACTCAAGGTGTCAGATACACTAAGCAGTGTAAACAACTGCATTTATTTACCTTAAAATACCACCCAAATATATATGTCGTAATAAATATTTTGCACCTACCCTTTTCTGATTGTGGTACTTACACATAGCCACTTAGAAGGAAAATGCCGATGAAATTTTCATTTCTTCGGGGTAATTTTTCGTTTGTAAAAATCATATACCGGTAGTTGTTGACTTCAGAGCACAAGAAATTCATAATTTCATCGTAAAGAAAACCCTCATATTTTGGTCGGCATCATATATCGAAAAGTGGAAAATTTCGCACTAGGGAATTGGAGTGAAATTGGGCCATACGCCATCCAGGTACCTGGTGGATGAGGTGATGATTTCGCTCTCTTTCCGGGCCATGAATCATTATCGGACATTGGTTATCTACTCCTGTGCGGAATTTGTTGCTTTAGCACTATTTCTGCTGGTACCCGTGATTGACCTCCCGTAAGGTTATTTGCGAGACCCCCTTCATCTTCCTTGGATAATACCTTAGATTCCAGTGCTTCAGTATGTCATGCCGTTTAATTTTTAAAAGTAAAATATACAATTATAGAGTTTTATGACACACATAAATCATTATTTGCAACTACAGTATGAATTGTTACCCTTAGAAGTAAGGAGGAGAAAGTAAACAGAGAGGCATGGTAAGCGCCGTGCCGTACCATACGGTACCAACGGAATAATTTGTGTCATAACAGCTGACACAGGAATACTGACCAATTGCTTGTTATTTCAATTCATGGACTTATATTTCAAGACAATAAATCACATGATACAAAATCGTATTGTCAATATTTATAAACAAAGTAAAGCAACTTACTTTAGACAGGTAGTCATTTTAATTCCTCTCGACACGATCTCAAATTACAAGCAGTTGTTGCCGCAAACAAATACTCAAATAAAACCTTTTGTTGATTTTAGGCATTGTAGAGAGTATCTCCTTGACAATGTAAAGCGAAGTTGCCAGATTTATGGCGCAAGTAAGGATCAGTATGAGAAAATCAGAAGTAAGGCGCACTGGTACTATACGGTACCGCACGGCGTTGCCGGGAGGTTCTAAAGGTAACCAAACCTTTGTTAAAGTTTTAAATCTATTCTTGACATCGTAGTTAGACCGCACCTTCTTTAACCTCTTTCTGCTCCACGGATAACCCCGTAACAATGAATATTAACGTAGCCATGTAGTTCGCCGGCCCCGTGGTGTAGAGGTGAGGTCAGGAATTTTACTTGGAACTGAGGGGTGGTTCGAGGTCTACTCAGCCTACGTGATTACAACTGACGGTGAGGTAGCGGCCCCGGCCTAGAAAGGCAAGAATTACGGCCGAGAGGATTCGTCGTGCTGACTACACGACATCTCATAATCTGAAGGCCCTCGGGCCATGGCCCTTCGGGGCTGTTGAGCCGGCCTCAAATTTTATCCGACGATGGATCACTTACAAAAAGGCAGAAAAGATTACACCACAAGGTTAAGGATCTCAATGAGAATAAGTCTTCATGTGATGACAAGCTAGCTATTAGGGACATTAAAACCCTACCATATAGGACAGTATTATTTTTGGCCTCAAATTTTTCGGCATGCTTTTTATTGGGTTACTTCTCCAAGGTTTGGAAATCAGCCCTAATTGTTTTTATTCCTAAACTAGGAGAGGATAAATTGTTCCCACAAAATTACCGACCAATTAGCTTATTATCACGTTTATTTAAGATCTTCGAGAGATTTGTTATCAAAAGACTCAATTGCCACCTGCGAATCCACAATATTATTTAGACCGGAACAGTTTGGGTTTCGGTCGAAATGGAGTGCCCCATTTGCGGCGCTCCGTATCGTTCAATATACTATCAAGGTAGTTCGATTTAAAATGTACCATGCGAGAGGTCTTTTTTGATGTAGAGAAAACCACATGGCTCGATAATTTAATTTTCAAACTTTTCGGCAAATACCATGTTCCAAATGATTTAGTCAAAATTATTACAACTTGCTTTACGTCGCAACGACACAGATAGGTCTTATGGCGACGATGGGATGGGAAAGGGATAGGACTGGGAAGGAAGTGGCTATGGCCTTAATTAAGGTACATCCCTACTTGCCTGGTGTGAATGGGAAATCACGGAAAACCATCTTCAGGGCTGCCGACAATGGGGCTCGATCCCGCTATCTCCCGGATGCAAGCTCACAGCTGTGCGCTCCTAACCACACAGCCAACTCAGCTGGTCAACAATTATTCATTCCTACCTTGATTATATGAAATACTGTGTCTCGTGCGGTGGAGAAAAATCCACCCTTCGGTCACTGAAAGCAGAAGTCCTACAGGGTGAAACGTAATCACCTACTCTGTACAGTTTTTATGTGAACGAACTTCCATTATCACAAGCAGTAGAAATCGAGCACTTCGCGGGCAACATTGCCATCTATACCATGGAACGACGGAACTTGGGCCAATGTTAAAATCATGGCCTTCAGCTAGACAAACGGCTAAGGTGAAAGCAGAACTTAGACCATGCCTTAAACCGCTGCTTAGCAGGTGGTGCAGCTCTTTTCAGGAACATCTCCAATAGAGGTGAGCTGCATGTACCATTTTAACCACATACCAGCCCTCCTGCCATTCTGCAATTCTTAAATTTCTGGCAGTACCGGGAATCGAACCCGGACCCACGAGGACAGCATCTAATAGTGTTAACCGTTACGCTACGAAGGCGGACGTTTCTTCCATAAAGAGACGTTTATCTAGCTTGCGTGAGACCCATCCTAATGTACGGTTGTGAGGCTTCAGACGTTCCAAAACAAGACACTGAGAAGGATGATTAAACTACCGTAATGGACAACCAATTCGAATATACACGCCGACCTGCGCATCCCCACCATTGGCGTACAGATTAAAAACTTTACACAATCGACCAAGTCTAGAATCCTCACTACGCAGTCAACTTTACTAATCTGGGCATCTCAGTAACAAAATGGGTTATAAGAACAGAAGAAGTGCATTACCCGATATAAACATAGGGGTCCTTGGCTATATTATAACCCATAAACATACCTTTCGGCTTTTTCCAAATTAACACTCCTTATTAACTTCTTCTTCTTAATCTGCTTACCCTCCAGGGTTGGCTTTTCCCTCGGACTCAGCGAGGGATCCCACCTCTACCGCCTCAAGGGCAGTGTCCTGGAGCTTCAGACTCTGGGTCGGGGATACAAATGGGGAGGATGACCAGGACCTCGCCCAGGCGGCCTCACCTGCTATGCTGAACAGGGGCCTTACGGGGGGATGGGATGATTGGAAGAGATAGACAAGGAAGAGGGAAGAAAGCGGCCGTGACCTTAAGTTAGGTACTATCCCGGCATTTGCCTGGAGGAGAAGTGGGAAACCACTGAAAACCCCTTCCAGGATGGCTGAGGTGGGAATCGAACCCACCTCTACTCAGTTGACCTCCCGACGCTGAGTGGACACCATCCCAGCCCTTGTACCACTTTTCAAATTTCGTGACAGAGGCGGGAATCGAACCCGGACCTCCGGGAGTAGCAGCTAATCACACTAACCACTACACCAGAGAGGTGGACCCTTATTAACTTGAAATATAAATTGTTTGTTAATAAGGCAGGCCCTTACTCTCTATCTGATAGCAGAAATTTAGGAATTTGTGGATTTTCATTCTGATAAGGCAGGAACTCCGCCGCCAAAACAGACAGGTCCCCCTCTCCCACTCGTCACAAGTGTAAGGAACAGTGATTTTCTGACTCATCGACTATTCCTAGGACAGAGATAGGTAAAAGAGCATAATATTAGCTCTGGGGCTCTCAACTACTCGACCACAAAAAACAAAGAGCTGTTGTGCCATCGGCGGTCGGAATCAGTTCTGTTTACCGCTTTATTAATGACTAGCTGATGTGCCCGTGCTTCACTGCAGAATTCTACATTGTATACAGAATTCTAGGTTGAGTAGTGTATACGTTGTAGGTACAATTGTATTATATTGCACAGCTCTTAACTTTACTCCAGAAACGCGACGGTGAAATAACAATATATCTTTTCTCATGTGAAGCCTCGGTTAGGGAATTTTAATTGCAATGGCTGGCCCTCTTGCCTACTATCAGTCACAATCAAATTGGGCAGTTTTCATTGTAATGGCAGACACTCACTCTGCAGCTGCCTTTTCACATCCTCCCAACTTCGATAAACATAGGTCATAACAATAACGTCAGTAGGAATGTTAAAATCAATGTTATCATATGAAATACTCGATCAAATGAAAAAAACGCACTTTTTCTCACTTTTAACCAACAGTATTACGCTGGCGATCTAAAAGTCCAAAGTTCCAGAGCTGGAATGACCAGGCCGCAGACAGCTGCGAACACTCCTCTGTCACAGTGCACACTGCTCATTCCAATCAACTTCTCAGAGTAGGTATCGAATAGCTGGTATACTATGATGAACCAGTGTGTTGCGTATCAGTAGTATCATAAATTTTATGAACCAGAAGAATGGCATGCTAAAGAAGAAGGTTATCTAATTCCCCAGCTACTTCCCGCCAATGTTCAGGCAGGCTGTTATACTTGGTACGCAGCAGTAATCACATCTATCGGAGATGAGTGGCAGCAGAAGAAATTGGAATAAATCCTCAACTCGCCAACAGATTGCTGTGCTTGGTAGTTCATGGATCGAAATTTACGATTCCGCCTGCCTACTTAATTGGGCAGGCATTACAAGGATAGAACAAATACTAGCATGTTCAAAAAAATTAATGACGGAGAATGTGTGGTTCATCCATGCAACTCCATGCGACAATTTCAGCCAATATGTTGAAGAGATACAAAAAGCGTCCAAAGCTTCCAGTGAAAAAAAAAAAGGACTTACCAAAGAAACACACCAAGCTATCATTATTACTTACTGTCTGACTACTTGGCTGAATTATCAGCGTTGAGTTGTTTGATTCATAGGGTCCCAGATTCGATTCCCGTCCGGGCAGGGAATTTGAATCGCGTCTGATTAATTCTTCTAGCTCGGTGACAGGGTGTTTGTGTTTGTTCCAGCACTCTTCTCTTCAAATACAGACAAAACACCAGACTACCAACCACTACAGAAACACGCAATAGTAAGTAATTACAATCCTCGACATAGGTTTGGCATCAGGAAGGGCATCCGGCCGTAAAACAGAAGAAACATTCTCATATGATTGACACAGTTCTCACCCGCGACTCCACAGGTGTGGGAAATGCGGTGGAAGAAGATTATCTACTTCCTCTTTCATTATTCATCTTCTACAGAATGATTTTTTTCTATGTGCTGAGACAGGCACGTCAGAAGATCCATTTGAAGCCACGTTTAGGGCTATAAGAGTAGACATAACTGACTCACGGCCTGCTCAAAATTCCGTAAAGAGAATTCTGAAATTCAGTATTTTAATGTCCACCGATGGTGCTAGCGTTATCCACAAGCCAAATTCACAAATTTTTTGTCTCAATGTCTTCTCCCAGACTTGACTACACAGAATCAGTGGTATATGATTTACTGGAAGAGGTTCGTGAGTCTTTTGAATCAGTGTGTGCCACTTTCTCACAACTTCGCAGGCACTAATATCTGTGGTTATTTGGTGCATGTAATCCACGAAGAAATTGAATGAAGCACGTGCTTGAATAATGTTTACACCTTAGTTAACGCATCCCTATTGATGAACTTGATCAGTCACTTGGACAGAAGAGGCCTGCGGTATCCCCAGCCGCGATTTATTTGCCTAATTATTGGGCTATACGAATTTGCTGAGGTTGCTCTACCGTACTGCAAGAACTTCGAGTCATTTAAAGTGCGTTAGTAACAATGATCACCAGAAACTTCCGTCAAGAACTGTGGTGGCCAAAATTATGAAACCTTCGCTTATGGAAGTATAATACAGACGAAGTTTCCAGGTTTCTCATCCGTCGAAAACTCCTTCTCGAGAAGTCGTGAAGATATAAATCTCTAGAGCACCACTTTATAAGTAAAACTCTTTCCTTTTTCTAATTTATTTTCAGAGTTTCAACTTCGCTTTTGTGCTTATCTACCTGTACTCCTCTGTAAAGTAGGGCTGTTTGGTGCTGGCATCTAGCACCGGATTCTTCGCAAGTCGTGTTACACGTTTGAGTATGGAATGAGCAGACAGTATAAGAAGCCATATCGAGCAGGCGGTGGAGAAAGTACATCACAACAAACAATGGTCAATGTGATGTTATTGTTGATGAATTTTATGAACTTTCTTCCGATTCAGTGATATTAGGGCATCTAGTATAAAAGGAGTCCTTTCTTTCATGAATCCCTCTTGTCTTATTCTTCAAGAGATCGTTCCTTTACGATTTTTTCTCATTTTTATAATCATCTTCACAATTTTCCTTGTTGGTATGGATCGATGACCATGCGTTTTTACACCTTAAAACAATAATTACAAAAACCATCGCCAGTTAACACGATTGAATAATATTTCAATGTCGGCGTTGATATGGACTAAGCAACAAATGTTTCAATTAATTTAAATTCATTAATTCCTTTTTTAATTTGCTTTACGTCGCACCGACACCGATAGGTCACATGGCGACGATGGGACAAGAAATGGCTAGGAGTCGGAACGAAGCGGCCTTTGACTTAATTAAGGTACAGCCCCAGCATTTGCCTGGTGTGAAAACGGGAAACCACGGAAACCCATCTTCAGGGCTTCCGACAGTGGCGTTCGAAACAACTTTCTCCCGAATACTATATACTGGCCGCACTTTAGCGACTACTGATATTGATCTCATTTATCATAGTCGTGTCTTGTGGGTCGGGCGGTAGAACAACATCCACGGGATCCCCTGCCTGTCGAAGGAGGCGACTAAGCCTGCCGCATAAATAATCGGAAATTGTATTCTCTATCACTTTTGTTATATACTATTTTTCGATAGTTCTAATAACATAGGTATTCAAACATTAAATTTTAGTTGCCTTCCCCTAAACTACTGTATCATCCAGGATGAATAAAATTATTTATAGCCTAAAATGTATTCCCTTATTCCCCGACTTTACATACCGATTTTCATTAAATTCTATTTACCCATTTTCTCGTGGCTTGACGTTGATAACTTAGGAACAAAAATTCTATTTTTTTTTGCTATTTGGTTTACGTCGAGCCGACACAGATAGGTCTTATGGCGACGATGGGACAGTAAAGGCCTAGGAATGGGAAGGAAGCGGCCGTGCCCTTAATTAAGGTACAGCCCCAGCATTTGTCTGGTGTGAAGATGGGAAACCACGGAAAACCATCTTCACGGCTGCCCACAGTGGGGTTCGAACCCACTATCTCCTGGATGCGAGCTTCCAGCTGCGTATCCCTAACGCACGGCCAACTCACCCGGTAAATCCAAATTTAAAATTATCTCTGTTATCATAACCGGTACGATAACAATGTACTGTATAAGACAAAAATGATCGAAAATTTAATTCTCTATAAGTTTTGTTATGCAGTATTTATCGACAGAACCACTAATAACATTAACATTTGAAAATGTTATTTTAGGCCTTCTCCTAAACTACCGTTTCACTCAGCGTGAATAAAATTACTTATAGCCTAGATTGTGTTGGCTCATTCTCCGATTTTGCATACCGATTTTCATTAAATTCTCTTCAGTCATTTCCTCGTGATTAACGTACATACATACATACATAAATGCAGACAGACAGACAGACAGACAGACAGACAGACAGACAGACAGACAGACAGACAGACAGACAGACAGACAGACAGACAGACAGACAGACAGACAGACAGACAGACAGACAGACAGACAGACAGACATGACGGAAAATTTAGAAGTGCATTTACTTGTTACTGTGGACATGACCGATACAGAATCTTCTTAAATTCTGAGCGATATACAGTCAAATCCCTTGTATGTAGGTACTCTATCAAATTCCATCTCAGATAAATGACTTCCAGCGGTATACACTGACTTAGCAAATGTCATGGGATAGTCACCTAATAGCGTGTAGGGCCTCCTCTGGCTCTGCGAACTGCAGTGAGACGCCGTGGAAGTGAGTCGACAAGTCCCTGGTAGTCCTCTGGACGCAGCTGACACCAAATCGTTTGCAGAGCGGCCGCAAATGCTGGTCTGTTTGTGGGTGCAGGATCCATGGCACGGAGCCTGCGTTGCAGGACATCCCAGATATGCTCGATAGGGTTTATATCGGGGCTCTTGGGTGGCCATGGTAGTCGTTGGATCTCCGCTGCATGTTCCTGTAACCATTCCCGGGGGATATGGGAGCGATGTGGCGGCGCGTTATCATCTTGAAACACCGCAGAACCGTCTGGGCGCTGGAAGGCCAAAAATGGGTGGAGATGGTCTCCGAGCAGCTCAACATACCGCGTACCATTCAAAGTCTCTTCCAGAACAACTAGGAGGCCCATTCCATACCAGGAAAATGCACCCCAGACCATAACAGAGACTCCAGCGCCCTGGACCACACCTTCGAGGCAGGCGGGATCCATTGCTTCATGTGGTCTGCGCCATACACGGTACCTCCCATCGGCATGGTGCAGTTGAAATCGTGATTCGTCCGAGCATAACACGTTACGCCATTGTTCCAGTGTCCATCCTGGTGACTGGCGACAAATGCGCGTCGTTGTGCCCGATGACGTTGGGTTAACAGTGGCAACCGTGTGCGGCGCCCGCTCCCATACCCCATAGAACCCATATTCCTACGGATTGTCCACTGGGAGACGTGTCTTTCACGGCCTGTGTTGAACTGAGCCGTGATTTGTTGCACGGTTGCCCGTCTGTCACTATTGACAATCCCTCTCAGATGTCGCCGGTCACGGTCATCGAGGATGGCTGGACGGCCGGTCGTTCGTCTGTTGTGGACGGTGACACCAGCATTCAACCATTCACGATACAGTGAAGCCGAATTCCCGCACCACTTCCGAAATCGCACTTCCCATCCGTCGGGCACCGACCACCATAACCCGTTCGAACTGTGTCAGCTCACGACGACGCTCCATGTTACACCTGTCACATGCACAGCCAATGCTCACAAGGTCTCCTACACAACTGCCGCTGGCACAGGGGGCGTGTGGTGCGCAGACAACACACCTGCGCATCAGTGCTCCGCTATCCCATGACATTTGCTGTCATTGTATTTTATTACTATCAGAAAGTAAGCTCCTTTCCAAGCCCAGTGTACCCTGTAGGCAACACAATGAGCGATTTTGAAAAACAACTATAAGATGAATCAGCAGGAAAGTCTCTTTTCTGTATGAGTAGTAATCTATAGTGCAACCCAACAGTTATAATATAGGTAAGAATCACTATCTTCATCAGTAATGGAGGGGAAATGGTAAGATGTTCTTCCTTCATAACTACTCAAACTATATCAGCTACATTTTAGTAAGTAAATCACATTCTTAGTCTTGAATAGAACACTTGCAGATGGTGGAACAACGAACTGTAACTGTTTTCGTTCTCTATTCATATGTAAATGCTATTCGCATAGTATGAAAGGGCTGCTCATGTTTACTCAGTGTAGTGACCGCTGCGGACATGAAATCATCGAGTGCGCGGTAAGTAGCAGGTTCTCTTCATTGCTAAGTAAAATTTGCTAGTATTGTACCACAGTATCATTCATTAATATGTCTCTATCAAATTGTAATATATCATTTTTATATGTATGGTTCGTGCTAGTCTCACCCTTACATAGTTCCCTCCGACACTAAATGGTAACTGCTAAATATTGCATAAAAAGTTCTGCCAACCTGCCTCTTTTCCTGAATACATTTCTCCATTTCCTACTCCCACTTAAAGTTCCAGAATCTTTTAATGTGTCATCTCATTTACTCATTACACCTCCTACATTCTTAAACGCGAATGGTAAACAACTAACGTACTCGTGCGGGAATTCTCGCATGTGGAAACCCCTTATCAAGGGTATGTTAGCAAAACGTACACAAAAAATATATAAACCTTACTTTCAATTTGTTCATGGAAATTTTGGCAAAAGTTAAATGCAATACAATTGATATTTGATAAAAAAATATATATTTCACAAAAGAATATTTAGATTATAATGTACTGGTATTTGAAAAATTTCCCTTTTTGTTCTTTTTTTTTTCTTTTTTTTTTTTTTGCAAACGTTTATTGAACACTATTTACAAATGTTCTTGGAGCTAACAGTTTGCAAACACTTCCTTAAAACAACATTGTAAGTAATTATACAGTCTTCCTTGACAGCTTGATTTTCGCTGTCCTTGCCAAATACCAAAATATTTGAAAAATAAAAAAAACTTTCACTGTAGAGAAAGCTACACAAAGTAGTCCGTGGGAGAACATGGGATTGGGCAAGTTCAATCCCGCTCTTTTGCAATGTTTGTCCTTATGATTTGTTAATGGTAATAACATAAGCAATTTTAATGGGACGGAAAACATAGCAATAACAAACAAAGAAGGACAAATTTGGCACTAAAAGAAGGCCTAGAGTGTCATTACGACAAATGAACGATGAGTTAGAAATAATTCCATAGCAAGCGGTACATGACATAGAAAGTAAGACCTGCACTACTAAAAATTTCCTACAGTAAAGGTGGAGTTAACTTCAGTGCAAATGAGGCTTGACTTTTTTTTTATCAAACCGTTAACACTAATCAAGCTAAAGTACCGGGCGAGTTGGCTTTGCGATTAGGGGCGTGCAGCTGTGAGCTTGTATACGGGATAAAGTGGGCTCGAGCCCCACTGTCGACAGCCCTGAAGATGGTTTTCCGTGGTTTCGCATTTTCACACCAGGCAAATGCCGGTGCTGTACCTTAATTAAGGCCACGGCCGATTCCTACCCCATCGTCGTCATAAGACCTATCTGTGTCGGTGCGAAGAGAAGCAAGTTGTAAAAAAAAAGTGGAAGAGCAGTTTTTCACTGCTCCATGAAATTCTCTTTCATTATTTTGACAACTCATTTGTAAAGACTGGTTTGTTGTGAGAACCACAAACCGATCTATAATATAGAAAACATATATATTATGGTATTTTTTTCAATACTTTAGTTTATCTTTGAAGCGACCAGACTAAGTGAGAGATCCCACTTCTAACGCCTCTAGGGCAGTGTCCTGGAGCGTGAGATTTTGGGTCAGGGGGACACAACTGGAGTGAGGACCAGTACCTCGCCCAGACGACCTCATTTTCTATGCTGAAGAGGGGCCTTGTGGGAGATGGGACGATCGGAAGGGATAGACAAGGAGGAGGGAAAGAAGCGGCCGTTGTCTTAAGTTAGGTAACATCCCGAGATTTGGCTGGAGGAGTAGTAGAAAACCACGGAAACCCACTTTGAGAATGTCTGAGGTGGAAATCGAAACCCACCTCTACTCAGTTGACCTCCCGATGCTGAGTGAACCACGGTCCATCCCTCGTACCACATTTCAAATTTTTTGACAGAGCCGGGAATCGAATCCGGGCCTCCAGGGGTGACAGTTAATCACATTAACCAGTACACAACAGAGGCGGACTCGTAATTACTTAAGAAAAGATAGGGAAACTGTCATTTTGACGACTGGTGATTGATGATTTCTACAAGTGTACAGGGATCACACATTTACTTAATGCGGTCAATGTAATAATAATAATAATAATAATAATAATAATAATAATAATAATAATAATAATAATAATAATAATAATAATAATAATAATAATAATAATAATAATAATAATAATAATAACATTGTAATAATTGGCTTTACGTACCACTAATTACTCTTTCGGTTTTCGGAGACTGATACCTAGGTGCTGTAATTTTGTACCGCAGGAATTCTTTTGCGTGGCAGTAAATTTACCGACATGAGGCTGACGTATTTGCAGATGACTTTGCAATACTTTCTGAAAATGTGACATCTGCTATAACCCAAGTAACTATCTTGGAAAGAATCGCCAGCAGAACTGGCTTAAGAATTTCTGCAGAAAAAACAACATTTTTAACAAATATTTGGGATGCACCAAAATATCTGAAAACAGATATTGGCCAAATAGAGAGGGTAAAAAATTCAAATATCTAGGGGGAAATAATCCAAGAAAATGGTTTAGAAAAATCTGCAGTAGAGGAGAGGGTACATAAAATGGAGAGAGCTTATGGTGTCACCAAAGATATCTACAATAAAAGATGCCTATCCAAAAATGCAAAAATAAGGCATTACAACACAGTAGTGAAGCCAGAATGCCTATATGCAAGCAAATGTCTGGCATTAAACTATAATTTAGATAAACTAGAAATACTAGAAAGGCGAATCATGAGGAAAATATTAGGCCCACAAAACACAGCAGAAGGTTGGAAATTACGAAGTAATGCTGAAGTATATAAAAAAATAGAAAATATATCACATGTAATGAGGAAAAGGAGACTTATGTTTTTTGGACATTTATATCGAATGCAAGATAGTAAGATTTTCAGATATTTGTGGGGTAAGAAATCAACGACAAGCTGGGTCAATGAAGTAAGAAAGGATTTAGAAAAAAACAATATAACAACAGAAGAAATAAATAATAGAGAAGGCTTTCGGGAAAAAGTATTGAAAATAGAAGGATTCCAAGGTAGGAAAGTAAAAAGGACTGGTTCAAAGTGGTCTGAAGACAGAAAGAAGAAACATAGTGAACAGATGAAAGCGTACTGGAAGAAAAGGAAAGAACAAAGAAGAAGGAATTGAAATTGGCACGTGGTCCTCTGGTGGCCCATTCGAAAGAATAATAATAATAATAATAATAATAATAATAATAATAATAATAATAATAATAATAATAATAATGGCGCGTTGAGCCTCCCGAGACGCCTGATACATGTCTTCTGACCTGACGCCCTGTAGGCGACTTGAGGTTCTGTGAGGATGAATTCTAATATTGAAATCGCCACTCCGGCTTGGAATAGAAGCTGGGATCTCAGAGAACTGTAGCGTGCTAACCATTTAGCCATGACGCCGGACAGTCAATGTAATGAGTAATGTATAATAAAATATCCCAGTAAAGGTGAGGTCTAACTCGTCACTGCCGTGCTGATTGGCCCAGACGGTTGAGGCAATGGCTTTCTGACGCCGGCTTGGCAGGTTCGATCTCGACCCAGTCCGGTGGTATCCGAAAGTGTTCAAATACGTCAGCCTCATGTCGGTAAATTTACTGGCACGCAAAAGTATTCCTGCGGTACAAAATTACACCACCTAGGCATCTCCGAAAACCGAACGAGTAATTAGTGGTACGTAAAGCCAATTACATTGTTATTATTATCTAGTCACTGACGCGATTTAGTGGTATACTGTAGGCCTGCATGCAGGATAAGGTTTCGGCGTCTCTCTTGAGACACAATAAGACGTCCTTGATTCTGGGGTTTGGTATCTTGTGATGCCTGCCCTCTACAGCACTAGTGGTTCAATGTCGTATCTGATAACAGCTCAGTAGCCACTTCTGAGGGAACTGCCACGTCACGTCCCAGACCTTGCGTGTGGCGGAATAGTTGAATCAGGCTAATATTAGCTAATATCATGTCTACACATCGGATTTTTAGGTGGTAAAAGGTTAGAATGCAAACTAATTTGGTTTGTATGAAGTGTTATGGAATCCGTTCTCCCTTTGTAGCTAGAGTAACATAAATTCTATGAGTTTTATAGGTCGTACCCCTAATGTCTATGCAAATCTCAAAGCATAACCGTTGTACAGGGTAGTAAACACTTGCATTCTAACCTGTCATTGCCTAAAAATCCGGACTCTGGTTATGACACCCACGGGTCCACTACAAACCAAACCTACCGAGAGAATGGTTACGCGATTTGGGTCACGCATCTGTGGAGTTAGCATTCAGGAGATAGTGCCCTGCCACTGACGTCAATCCTGAAGATGATTTTCCGTGGTTTCCCATTTTCACACCACAGAAATACTGGGTCTATACCTTATTTATAGCCACGGTCTCTTGCTGCTCAGTAATAGCTCTTTCTTTTCCCATCG
Source organism: Anabrus simplex (assembly GCF_040414725.1). Lineage (NCBI taxonomy): Eukaryota > Metazoa > Arthropoda > Insecta > Orthoptera > Tettigoniidae > Anabrus > Anabrus simplex. Next base: position 248,722,896 of record NC_090271.1, read on the forward strand.
TCACTGTAAAACCTGTCTGTGTCGGTGTGACGTTGAAAACAAATAGTAAAAGATGCACACGACGCCACGCTACGACGATGAGCAATTTCAATCCTGACTCACCGCAGAGCTGTTGGCAGAAGAAACAATACCCTTTTTCCGGTTCCGTGTTTTAGTGGTTATCACGTCTGCTTTACACATAGATGGTCCCCGATTCTATCCCGGGTTGAAACTCTATGTTTTTTCTTTCTTTCTTAATCTGCTTACCCTCCAGTGTTGTTTTTTCCCTCGAACTCAGCGAGGGATACCACCTCTACCGCCTAAAGGGCAGTATCCTGGAGCGTGAGACATTGGGTCGGTGGATACAACTGGGGAGAATGACCAGTACCTCGCCCAGGTGGCCTCACCTGCTATGCTGAACAGGGGCCTTGGTGGGGGATGGGAATATTGGAAAGGATAGGCAAGGAAGAGGGAAGGAAGCAACCGTGGCCTTAAGTTAGGTACCATCCCGGCATTTGCCTGGAGGAGAAGTGGGATACCACGGAAAACCACTTGCAGGATGGCTGAGGTGGGAATCGAACCCAGCTCAGTGGGCCCGGTTCCAGCCCTCGTACCACTTTTCAAAGTTCGTGGCAGAGCCGAGAATAGAATCCGGACCTCCGGGGGTGGCAGCTAATCATACTAACCACTAAACCACAGAGGCGGACAGGTTTTTTAAAACATAATAAGTAATCATGGTATCGTTTGTCCGAAATGTAATGAAACTGTAATAGAAGGCACTCTTCTAAAGCATAATTTAGGACACTGATGCACATGTGAAGGCCAATGGCTGGAAGCCGCTCAACAAAGACGATTTATTTTCAACACTGTGTTTTAACGCTTAGTTCGACTCATTGACTGACTGGTCAGCGTTGAGGTCTTCAATTCACACCATCTCATGTTCGATTCCAGGCTGGGTCAGGGATTTTAATCGCGTCTCATTAATTCTTCTGGCTCGGGGATTGGATGTTTGTGTTTGTCCCAACACTCTCCCCTTCAAATTCAGACAACACACCACACCACCAACTACCACACAAACATGCAAGAGTGATTACATCCCTCCACATAGTGTTGGCGTCAGGAACGGCATCCGGCCCTAAAACAGGGCCAAATCAACTTCTGCGACACTGTTCACACACACGACCCCGTGGGTGTAGGAAAAGCAGGAGAAGAAGAAGACTGTGTTTTAACGCTTACCGATCGCAGCAATCGCTCGCTTTATCACTCTACGGCTATGGAGCCAAAGCTTTGCGTTTGGGATGTGAGTGGGTTCGAATTCTTCCGTCGGCTGTCCTGAGAACGGTTTTCTGTGGTTTCCCATTTTCTTTGCGCAATTTCATTCATCATCATTTATTTCATTTTCATTATCTCCGCAAATGGGATTCGAGTTAGAAAGGGCGTCGGATCGTAAAACCTGCCATATAAATTTCACCTCATCCCCACCCCGTATCAGCAAAAGGGGCTAGAGGTTGGACATACACAGATACATGATGTACTACCCAGAATCTCACGCTCGTGGACACTGCCCTTGAGGCAGTAGAGGTGGGATCCATGGCTAAGTCAGAGGGAAAAACCAACCCTGTAGGGTAAACGGATTAGGAAATAAATAAAGAAAGAAACACTTAAGTTATCATAAGACGTCCATTGATAATAGGTAGCCTCTAAATACCGAATGAGTTTCGTCACGTCCGCCTCTGGGGTGTAGTGGTTAGTGTGATTAGCTGCCACTCCCGGAGGCCCGGGTTTGACTCCCGGCTCTGCCATGAAATTTTAAAAGTGTTACGAGGGCTGGAATGGGGTCCACTCAGCGTCGGGAGGTCAACTGAGTAGAGGTGGGTTCGATTCCCTCCTCAGCCATCCTGGAAGTGATTTTTCGTGGTTTCCCACTTCTCCTCCAGGCAAATGCCGGGGTGGTATCTAACTTAAGGCCACGGCCGCTTCCTTCCCTATTCCTTGTCTATCCCTTCCAATCTTCCCAACCCCCTATTCAGCATAGCAAGTGAGGCCGCCTGGGCAAGGTATTGGTCATCCTCCATAGTTGTATCCCCCGACCCAGAGTCTGAAGCTTCAGAACACTGCCCTTGAGGCGGTATAGGTCGGATCCCTCGCTGAGTCCGAGGAAAAACCGACCCTGGAGGGTAAACAGATAAAGAAGTAGTAGTAGAAGAAGAAGAAGAAGAAGAAGAAGAAGAAGAAGAAGAAGAAGAAGAAGAAGAAGAAGAAGAGTTTCGTCACTAGTGAAATCACAGATATTAACCATAGGAGTATAAGAACACTGTAAATGTAATTTAAATACCAGTAATGTTATTCCCGTTAAAATGATCGTTTGTTGAAGAATTTAACAGCCCATATGGGCTCATGCTGCTACAACCCACAGCTTTCTAATTCGCACTAGGAGAGATTTATCCATTCATTAGCGGGTGTTTCCCGTATTCGTGCCAGTCATCGTTAAACTACAAGGGAAAAATTAAGTACCCCTGGTGGGACTCGAACCCACAATCCCCGGTTTAGGAGACCGATGCCTTATCCATTAGGCCACAGGGGCTACAACGCATTCGGCTCTCTATCTTTCAGAACAGCTTTACTGTAGATGTTACATTCGAGATTAAAATTTTGTAACGGTTCGTAAATCACTGTTTTATAGCGGGGGCACAATTGCTTTGTTAAGAAGGAAACCATACTTTCCAGTGTCAAGTCAGTTAAGTGTAACTTAAAATCATTTAAGTCCGTCGAACATACAAGTTCAATTTGAATATTACAATATAACATACCTGTAGACGGATGAGTTCCATTATTCAGTTTCATAGGTGTTTGGATAGAAAAAAGGAACATAAAAAATTCCAAATATTGAGTGTGACATGATAAAATGTGTTGATGGTCTTGTAGGAACTTTTTCTATTTTTTCTTCCCCTTCTGCTTTTTCTTCATCTTCTGTTTACACTCCGGGGTTGGATTTTTCCTCGGAATCAGCGAGGGATCCCACCTCTACCGCCTCAAGGGCAGTGTCCTGAAGCTTCAGACTGTGGGTCGGGGGATCAAACTGGGGAGAATGACCAGTACCTCGCCCAGGTGGCCTCAGCTGCTATGCTGAACAGGGTCCTTGCGGGGGGATGGGAAGATTGGAAGTGATAGACAAGGAAGGGGGAAAGAAGCGGCTGTGGCCTTAAGTTAGGTACCATCCCACTGGAGGAGGAGTGGGAAACAAAGGAAAACCACTTCCAGGATGACTGAGGTGGGAATCGAACCCACCTCTACTCAGCTGACCTCCCGAGGCTGAGTGGACCCGTTCCAGCCCTCGTACCTTCTTCTTCTTCTTAATCTGTTTATCCTCCAGGGTCGGTTTTTCCCTCGGACTAAGCGAGGGATCCCACCTCTACCGCCTCAAGGGCAGTGTCCTGAAGTTTCAGACTTTGGGTCGGGGGATACAACTGGGGAGAATGACCAGTACCTCGCCCAGGCGGCCTCGCCTGCTATGCTGAACAGGGGCCTTGTGGAGGGATGGGGCGATTGGACGGGACAGGCAAGGAAGAGGGAAGGAAGCGGCCGTGGCCTTAAGTTAGGTACCATCCCGGCATTTGCCTGGAGGAGAAGTGGGAAACCACGGAAAACCACTTCCAGGATGGCTGAGGTGGGAATCGAACCCACCTCTACTCAGTTGACCTCCCGAGGCTGAGTGGACCCCGTTCCAGCCCTCGTACCACTTTTGAAAATTCGTGGCAGAGCCGGGAATCTCACCCGGGCCTCCGGGGGTGGCAGTTAATCACACTAACCACTACACCACAGAGCCGGACCTTTTAGGAACGAAACATGTTATTCTTTGTTTAATAGTGTGCATTTTTACCCCTTGTTCAATAATGCGTTTTTTACAAGTATGTTATAGTGTCCGACTCTGCGGTGTAGTGGTTAGTGTGATTAGCTGCCACCCCCGGAGGCCTGGGTGAGATTCCCGGCTCTGCCACGAAATTTGAAAAGTGGTACGAGGGCTGGAACGGTGTCCACTCAGCCTCGGGAGGTCAACTGAGTAGACGGAGGTTCGATTCCCTCCTCAGCCATCTGGAAGTGGTTTTCCGTGGTTTCCCACTCCTCCAGGCAAATGCCGGGATGATACCTAACTTAAGGCCACGGCCGCTTCCTTCCCTTTTCCTTGTCTATCCCTTCCAATCTTACCATCCCCCACCAAGGCCCCTGTTCAGTATAGCAGGTGAGGCCGCCTGGGCGAGGTACTGATCATTCTCCCCAGTTGTATCCCCCGATCCGATGTCTGAAGCTCCAGGACACTGCCCTTGAGGCGGTAGAGGTGGGATCCCCCGCTGAGTCCGAGAGAAAAGCCAACCCTGGACAATAAACAGCTTAAGAAAGAAAGAAATGTTATTTAACTTGTGTGTTTGACAGTCTGGTGCCACAATTAATGCATAGTTATTTTTTAAATGTTTTATTTCAAATTATCTATATATTTCTGCTTTTAACAATTACAGAAACAAATTCCAGCATTCCGAATGTTTATAAAAGTATTAGATTTATTTAATAATATGTTATTTGCTTTACGCCACACTAACTACTTTTAACGGTTTGCGGAGACGCCGAGGTTGCGGAATTTTGTCCTGCAGAAGTCCTTTTACGTGCCAGTAAATCTACCGACACAAGACTGACGTATTCGAGCACCTTCATATACGACCGGACTGATAGATTTATTTACACAGGCCGCCCGATATATCCGACGCTATGCACTCGGATCAGTATAACAACACTTGTTGCTCAGCATTCATCATCATCATCATCTGTTTACCCTCCAGGTTCGGTTTTTTCCTCCGACTTAGGTAGGGATCCCACCTCTACCGCCTCAAGGGCAGTGTCCTGGAGCTTCAGACTATTGGTCGGGGGATACAACTGGGGAGTATGACCAGTACCTCGCCCAGGCGGTCTCACCTGCTATGCTGAACAGGGGCCTTGTGGAGGGATGGGAAGATTGGAAGGGAAAGGCAAGGAAGAGGGAGGGAGAGCGGCCGTGGCCTTAAGTTAGGTACTATCCCGGCATTCGCCTGGAGGAGAAGTGGGAAACCACGGAAAACAACTTCCAGGATGGCTGAGGTGGGAATCGAACCCACCTCTACTCAGTTGACCTCCCGAGGCTGAGTGGACCCCGTTCCAGCCCTCGTACCACTTTTCAAATTTCGTGGCAGAGCCGGGAATCGAACCCGGGCCTCCGGGGGTGGCAGCTATTCACGCTAACCACTACACCACAGAGGCGGACTGCTCAGCATTACATTGTACAAAAATGTTGCAAGCTAGCCAGTGTTAGAGAGTTATATTATATTGTCCAATTTAAACTGTAAAGTGGACCTACAATATTCGCCCCACAGACTTACTACAATACTGTATATGCAACTCATTTTATCTTTATGCATCAATAGAAGCATTTCGGTGTGAAGTCCAACCATACAGTACATTTACTGAACGTGAACTTTTACCAGTTTTATGATTACTATTATTATTATTATTATTATTATTATTTGCTAGTTTCTTTACGTCGCACCGACACAGATAGGTATTATGGCGACGATGGGACAGGAAAGGGCTAGGAGTAGGAAGGAAACTGCCATGGCCTTAATTAAGGTACAGCTCCAGCATTTGCCTGGTGTGAAAACGGGAAACCATGGAAAACCATCTTCAGGGCTGCCGACAGTGGGGTTCGAACCTACTATCTCCCGAATACTGGATACTGGCCAGACTTAAGCGACTGCAGCTATCAAGCTCGGTTTTACCAGTTGTATGGGTGTAAGGTCCATCTTCCCCTGGAGAGATTTTTCTCCATTAATTTTCGGTAGGGTTACTGCAATATAATTACGAAACTTCAGGAGGCCTTCACAATGGTTAGGCTGTACTTTCAGGTGCAGCAGCCAAGCATACACAACACTCACATGAGAATATCGACCATCATAATCTCTTCTGTCTCATGTGTGACTTGTATGTTGGCACAAATTTGTCAAGCTGATCCATTCCTCCCATGACGTCATTTCAGAATTTGAACAGTTTCGATTGCGGTACAGATACTTTGCGCGCTGTTGTCACGCTGGGCCACCTTTATGTAGTTCCTAGCAGCAGAGTTATCACTGTTGTCATTCCAGCGCATTAGCAGACATCACCACAAACATATTTGCTGTCATATTATCACATTTATTACCTTTTCAAGTCCACCTTGCTTTGAAGGGGGCACTTCTAAACCCGGTTGTATTGAAATGTCCCTGTTGCACATATACCCTATGGAGCCAGATGTATTAGAAATTTCACAGAGATACAGCAAAACAAGGAATATTTTATGCCCCCTGTTGGATTCAACTCCAAGTTCAAATTCTTTTGGCCATTGCTATATACATTTGGAAAGATGTCCTGTAGCCGAAGGCAGAGAAAGAAGTCAAGCGGTGGTTCACAGTTACGCTCATCATCTGATTGGGGGTTGGGGATTGGGGATTGAAACACAGTCAGTCACCAAATGAGATGTAGACTGTTGTCTTGTCCACTTTGTGGTTACTTCTTGTGTGTTATAATTCGACCTACTAATGTTTTTGGATTTCCCAATAGGGATATTACAAACAGAGGTACTGGCCCAGTCATACTTAGGACTACTTTTATTTTCATATGCCAGCTTCCTTCTGCTCAGTGTTTCTGGTTTCTCAGTTCAATCCGTATATTTTTCAGCAATGTTTTGACTTCCACAAGGCCTAATATTCCCTTTTTCGTATTCTGTTGATTCGATTTGTCCTTCACATTTCCTCAGATGTAGGTTTCTACCAGTCCGCCTCAGTGGTGTAGTGGTTAGCGTGATTAGCTGCCACCCCCGGAGGTCCGGGTTCGATTCCCGGCTCTGCCACGAAATTTGAAAAGTGGTACGAGGGCTGGAACGGGGTCCACTCAGCCTCGTGAGGTCAACTGAGTAGAGGTGGGTTCGATTCCCACCTCAGCCATCCTGGAAGTGGTTTTCCGTGGTTTCCCACTTCTCCTCCAAGCGAATGCCGGGATGGTACCTAACCAAAGGCCACGGCCGCTTCCTTCCCTCCTCCTTGCCTATCCCTTCCAATCTTCCCATCCCTCCACAAGGCCCCTGTTCAGCATAGCAGGTGAGGCCGCCTGGGCGAGGTACTGGTCATTCTCCCCAGTTGTATCCCCGACTAAGAGTCTGAAGCTCCAGGACACTGCCCTTGAGGCGGTAGAGGTGGGATCCCTCACTGAGTCCGAGTGAAAAACCGAACCTGGAGGGTAAACAGATGATGATGATGATGATGATGTAGGTTTCTACCAAGGTAATTTAGATTACCCTCATGCCCATTTGTCACTATCATCACTAGGGGATCAACGTTCTTCTCCTCTCTGATGTTTGTTTTAGTTCCAAAAATTCCAATATTTCACTCACCATCAAACGAGCAAGGGAATAGAAGTGTTTGAGATAGCAGGACACGGTCTGCATAGTGTCCGATTTTCAGGACAGCAATATTTACAAGCCTATATCACCTCTATAATAATACCTAATGGACACCTTTGTATGTTGGTAGATTCACAGGAGTGTCAGCAACATTATCTGTCCCAAAACTTACAATTATTGGAAATATTTGTCAATTCATCAATATAAATCTCACCTGTTGTTCAAAGCTCTGTGCTTTCTACCCGCCATGCTCGCAACGAATGTGATTCAGCAATGAATGCCAAGAATGAAGAATTATGTATTCTTGCTTCCTGTTATCTACAGCCTTACTAAGGGACAAGGAAGTATCATGGATTTGAAACCCTGTATAAATACGACACTTTTTAGTTTTTTTATGACGCCATATTTTCCGAACTGGGCTACTTGTTCGCACTAGGTGACTTTTCTCCATTCAATAGCAGGTGTTTTTCGAATTCGTGCTAGTCATCGTTACGGCACAGAGAGAAAAGAACTAGCAGCCCTGGAGGGACTCGAATCCACAATCCTCGGTTTAGAAGACCGATGCCATATCGATTAGTCCAGAGGTTCTACACATCAATATCCCCTCTAGCGTATACACCAGTCAATTGATGTTATAGACTACTGTAACCGAGATAACATTTTAAAGGTCCATTAACCACAGTTTGCCTCTGTAGTGTAGTGGTTAGCGTGATTAGCTGCCACCCCTGGAGGGCTGGGTTCGAATCCCGGCTATGCCACAAAAATTTTGAAAAATGGTACGAGGGCTGGAACGGAGTCCACTCAGCCTCGAAAGGTCAACTGAGTACGGGGAGGGGGTGTCGATTCCCTCCTCAGCCATCCTTGAAGTGGTTTTCCGTGGTTTCCCACTTCTTCCGGTAAATGGCGGGATGGTATCTAGTTTAAGGCCACGGCCGCATCCTTCCCTGTTTCTTACCTATACCTTCCAATCTTCCCATCCCGTCACAAAGCCCCGGTTCAGCATAGCAGGTAAGGCCGCCTCGGCGAGGTATTGGTCCTCCTCCCCAGTTCTATCCCCCGACAAAACGTCTGACGATCCAGGACACTCTTCTTGAGGCGGAAGAGGTGAGATCCCTCGCTGAGTCCGAGGGCAAAACCTCCCTGGAGGGTAAATGAATTAAGAAAGAAAGGAAGACTGTTTGTCCGTCTCGGTTGTGTATTGCAGTACTTAGTGTGATTAGTTACCACGCCCGGAGGCCCGAGTTCGATTCCCAGCTCTGCCACGAAATTTCAAAAGTGGTACGAGGATTGGAACGGGGTCTACTCAGCCTCGGGAGGTCAACTGAGTAGAGGGGGATTCGATTCCCACCTCATCAATCCTGGAAGCGGTTTTCCGTAGTTTCCCAATTCTCTTCGTGGCAAATGCCGGGATGATAACTTACCTAACTTAAGGCTACACCCTCTTAATTCCCTCTTCCTCGTCTATCCCTTCCAATCTTCTCATCCCCCCACAAGGCCCCTGTTCAGCATAGCAAGTGAGACTGCCTAGGCGAAGCACTGGTCGTGCTCCCTAGTTGTATCCCTCCGACGCAAAGTCTCACGCTCCAGGACACTGGCCTTGAGGTGGTAGAAGTGGGATCCCTCGCTGAATCCGAGGAAAAAGCAATCCTACGGGGTAAACGGATTAAAAATGAAAGAAAAATCACTGTTTTATAGCGGTGGCACATCGAATTACTTTCCTGGGCATCTCGCAGTTCGTGTAAATGATTAACGAAATGTAGTTGTGGTAACATGAAAGTCTCTCCATGATGGATTCTTCTACCTTGTTACGTGCTAGGCAGAGAGAAAATCCTTAAAGATTCGCTGCCCTTAGAAAGATGCTATCATACGTGCACCCTATAATTAGTTTGAAAGTAAATTGTCATACGGTACAGTATATTTCGCTTAATTATGAGCATGAAATCTAAAGAGAGCCCAGAGCGAATTGGCTGCGCGGTTTGTGTCAAGTAGCTGTGAGCTTGCCTTCGGGAAATGGTGGGCTCCAACCCCACTACCAGGAGGTAACGTTATTCCCGGTAAACGTGATTGACTGGATTGTTGAAAAATATATCAGAACATTATTTTAAAGTCAAGCAACAACAAGCCACAACTTGTCAGCTTTACTCCTTATTGTATTACAAATGTTTCTATAGGATACCCAATACTATTTATTAATTTATTTATTTGTTATTTACTCAGTTTACCCACCAGAGTTGGTTTTTTCCTTGGAATCAGGGAGGAATGCCACCTCTACGGTCTCAAAGGCAGTGTCGTGGAGCATGAGATATTTGGTCGAGTATAAAACTGCGGAGAAGGACCAGTACCTCTCCCAGGGAGCCTCACCTGCTATGCTGAACAGGGGCCATGAGAGGAGATGGGAAGGGATAGACAAGGAAGATGGAAGGAAGCGGCCGCGGCCTTAAGTTAGATACCATCCCGGAATTTATCTGGTGGAGAAGTGAGAACCCACGGAAAACCACTCGGGAGTTCAACTGAGTAGATGGTGGGGGGGTGTTGGTTCGATTTAGGTATTCAGCGAAAAAAAATAAACGCCACTGGTCCTGAATCGAACAACCCTCTACTCATTTTCCCTCCCGAGGCCGAATGGATCCCACCCCATTCCTCATACCACTTTCCAAATTTCGCGGCAAAGACGCTAATCGAACCCGGGTGGCAGCTAAACACACTAAACACTACACCACAAAGGCGGACCAATTATAATATTAATTGTACCGGGTGGTACACCCCTACGCCACAGTTTTAAATCTTGCGCCTATAAATCCTCCTCTACAGGAGAAACTCTGAACTTTAAAAACTGGATCAACTCATAAGTTTCTCGGAAGATGTCACTACCGTACATTTTGTGGCTTCTATATTGCAGTATGTGCGAGTATTTCAGTAGCAAAATGGAACAATGTGATCTTCAGTGGCAAAGCTTAAGATGAATGTACAAACATGAAATTGATTTAAATCCCAATTCGTGGATGTGTTAGGTCATGGACGACCGAGGTTCGAATTCTGGCTAACACATGCGGGAATTTCGAAATTGAATGTCTCGTCCTTGATGTTCGGACTCCATGTAAAATGTAGATGCTCTGTCTATTACATATCAACAGTCATGTTAAACTACTGGGTTTAAAGCGTATTAGTACCGAGTGAGCTTGTGTCACGACTAGTGGCGCGTAACTGTGAACTTGTATTCGGGAGATGGTGGGTTCGAATACCTTATCTGCGGCCTTGAAAATGATTTTGTTCACCTCTTTGGTGTAGTGGTTAGCGTGATTAGCTGCCACCCCCGGAGGTCCGGGTTCGATTCCCGGCTCTGCCACGAAAATTTGAAAAGTGGTACGAGGGCTGGAACGGATGATGATGAAAATGATTTTCCGAGGTTTATCTATTTTCGCATCATTAATGAACAGAGTGTAAAATTGCGCTACCCCTGGTGGGACTCGAACCCACAATCCCCGGTTTAGGAGACCGATGCCTTATCCATTAGGCCACAGGGGCTACAAAATGTACAGCTCTCTGGCATATACAAGAGGCATTGGATGTTGTATTCGAGATTAAAATGTTCAACGCTCCGCAAATCACTATATGATAGAGGTCCTCCTGTTTTATATAGGTACCACACTGTCTGAGTCCGCCTCTGTGGTGTAGTGGTTAGCGTGATTAGCTGCCACCCCCGGAGGTTCGGGTTGGATTCCCGGCTCTGCCACGAAATTTTAAAAGTGGTACGAGGGCTGGAACGGGGTCCACACAGCCTCGGGAGGTCAACTGAGTAGAGGTGGGTTCGATTCCCACCTCAGCCACCCTGGAAGTGGTTTTCCGCTGTTTCCCACTTCTCCTCCAGGCAAATGCCGGGATGGTACCTAATTAAGGTCACACCGGGCGAGTTGGCCCTGCGCGTAGAGGCGCGCGGCTGTGAGCTTGCATCCGGGAGATAGTAGGTTCGAATCCCACTATCGGCAGCCCTGAAGATGGTTTTCCGTGGTTTCCCATTTTCACACCAGGCAAATGCTGGGGCTGTACCTTAATTAAGGCCACGGCCGCTTCCTTCCAACTCCTAGGCCTTTCCTATCCCATCGTCGCCATAAGACCTATCTGTGTCGGTGCGACGTAAAGCCCCTAGCAAAAAAAAAAAAAATGAAGGTCACGACCGCTTCCTTCCCTCATAGTTGCCTGTCCCATCCAATCTACCCATCCCCCCACAAGGCCCCTGTTCAGCATAGCAGGTGAGGCCGCCTGGTCGAGGTACTGGTCATTCTCCCCAGTTGTATCCCCTGACCCAAAGTCTGAAACTCCAGGACACCGCCCTTGAAGCGTTAGAGGTGGGATCCCTCGCTGAGTCCGAGGGAAAAGCCGACCCTGGAGGATAAACAGATTAAGAAGAAGAAGACCACGCTGTCTGAAATGATCTAGACAACTCGTCGTTTGTGCAAACTATTGAAAAATGTACCAGTGGTGATATGATACCGACTCCTCGGCTGAATGGTAGCGTACTGGGCTTCGGTTCAAAGGGACCCGCATTCGATTTCTGGCCGGGCCGAAGATTTGAACTATAAACGGTTAGCGTCCAATTTCCCTCGTTCGTGAATTGAATATTGGGTCTCTCTGTATACAATTAACGCACTACACTACAAACCGCTCCAGAAGCACGCAATACGGAGGACACTGGACCATATATCTGGGCCAAATCCATGTCATTTTCCGACTTTAATAAATTGGCAAGAAGGCCAGAAATAATAATGTTATTGGTTCAACGTGCAAGTAATTAAGGAATGCCCTACAAAAAACCAGGAACGTTCCGCCACATCACAACTCCGAGCTGGCTCAGTGATGTCCAGCTGTGCCCCCCGTCTTGCTTCCGTACTAGGGTTCCAGGTACTATTTCCGAGCCTTGCCGTTAAATTTATGGGCCGATTCTCCGCACGCTATCCTCTTACATATAGCGATTTTTTAAAGAAAATAATTCAAATAGGTTTCGACCTGTCTTATCTGTTACTTCCCATGCTAGTATTTTCTTAAATGAGTACCATGGAAATTTTTCGAACATCTTCTTTGGTGGATTATTCTAATCACTAATTCCTTTGCCCATTAATAAACATATTTCCAAAATTTTTCCTCTTGTACACCACTTTAATCTTCATTTAATGATCTTTCCTACATGAAACTCTACTGAAGTTTATTCAGTGTTAAGGCACAGAGATAAAAAGTGAAACTTCCATGGTGGGACTGCAAACCACATGTGCTACACAGGTCGCACCCGCGATGCTCTCAGACTGTGGAAAAACTGGTGGAAGAGGAAAAAAAGAAGAAAAATAATTTTTTTCCTAGTGGATTTACGTCGCACCGATACAGATATGTCTTATGGCGAGGATTGGATAGGAAAGGCCTAGGAGTTGGAAGGAAGCGGCCGTGGGCTTAATTATGGTACAGCCCTAGCATTTGCCTGGTGTGAAAATGGGAAACTACGGAAGACCACCTTCAGGGCTCCCGACAGTGGGATTCGAACCCATTATCTCCCAGATGCAAGCTCACAGCCACGCACCCCTAACCGCACGGCCAACTCGCCCGATTACTGAAATATTACAGTATCAACAGTCATGTTAAAGTATTGGGCTTAAACCGTATTAGCACCGAGCAAGCGAGTTGGGGTCACGGCTAAGGTCGCGTAACTGTGAACTTGCATTAGGGAGATGGTTGGTTCGGATACCCTATCTGCGGCCTTGAAAATGGTTTTCCGTGGTTTACAGTTTTCGCACCATTAATGTACAGAATGTCAAATTTAACTAGCCGTGTAGGGACTCCAACCTTCAATCCCAGGTTTAGGAGACCGATCCTTACTCTTACGTCACAGTGGCTACAAAGCGTAGCGCTCTCCCTCTAGCATATGCAAGATCAATTGATGTTGTATTCGAGATTAAACAGTTCAACGCTCCGTTAATCACTGTTTTATAGAGGTACCGTACCACATTGTCTGAAATGCTCTCCTAGACAACTCGTCGTCAGTGCAATCTATTAACAATATGTAGGAATGGTGATATGGGTCCGAATACTTGGCTAAATGGTAGCGTACTGGGCTTCGGTTGAGAGGGGCCCAGGTTCGATTTCTGGCCGGGTTGAGGATCTGAACTACATACGGATAGCGTCCAATTCCACCCATTCGTGAACTGGATGTTAGCGTTCGTCACAACACACTTCTCTCTGTAAAAACTCAACGCACCACTCTACAAACCGCTGCAGAAACTCGCAAGAGGTTGGGCTCTAGACCATACAACTGGGCCAAATCCATGTCATTTTCCGACTGTAATAAACTGCGAAGAAGGCCAGAAAGTCCACCTCTGTGGTGTAGTGGTTAGTGTGATTAGCTGCCACAACCGGAGGCTCGGGTTCGATTCCAGGCTCTGCCATGAAATTTCAAAGTGGTACGAGGGCTGGAACGGGGTCCACTCTGCCTCAGGAGGTCAACTGTGTAGAGATGGTTTCGATTCCCACCTCAGCCATCCTGGAAGTGGTTTTCCGTGGTTTCCCACTTCTCCTCCAGGCAAATGCCGGGATGTTACCTAATTTAAGGCCACGGCCGCTTCCTTCCCTCTTCCTTGTCTATCCCTTCCAATCTTCCCCGCCCCCACCAAGGCCCCTGTTCAGCATAGCAGGTACTGGTCATTCTCCCCAGTTGTACCCCCGACCCAATATCCCACGCTCCACGACACTGCCCTTGGGGCGGTAGAGGTGGGATCCCTCACTGAGTCCGAGGGAAAAACCGACCCTGGAGGGTAAACAGTTAAAGAAGAAGAAGACACAGAGATCAGAAATGAATCATCCATGGCGGGACTGCAACACGCAATCTCCGCAAACCACGTGTGCTACACTGTTCGCACCTGCGATGCTGTCAGGCAGTCGGAAAACTGGCGGAAGAGGAAAAAAAAGGCGAAAATCTGAAAAAAATAATTTCGAGACTCCCTGACAGCTTGGAACATACCTCTTAGTCGAGCAGCTTTCCTCCTTGCTTCCAAGTCTTCCTACCGCGAAGTTTGCAACATTTTCGCAACACTAACCTTTAGTCGGAAATCATTCAGAACAAATCGTGCTAGTTTACCTTTCGGTCCCTTCCAGTTCTCGAATGAAGTAATCTTGGTGAGTAACCCATACACTAGAAGCAGGCTAATCTGATTGGAGTCCTACCAGCGTCTTGTTACACCCTCTCCCTTACACCCTTACCACATCCCCTAAATACTCTCACCACAATATGAAGATATTTGTAACTTTTATTTACATACTAGCAGATGTACCAGTGCTTCGCTACGGTATTCTACATTTTATACGGATATCGAAGTAAATACTATACGTGCAGTAAATAAGATTGTTTTAAAATTGCATGACACTTAGCGTTGGGAGGTTATAAATGGTACATAGACTTAAGAAATTAGTATTTAATGTTTTTTTTAAAAAGTAACTCTCAGAAATTTTCCTTTTGTTTATAACTATTATTTAAGTTTAATTTTATAATTAATTATATGTAACTAGAAATCCTAATACTCTGTAGTCTGTACAATGTAGTACATATGAGATGGTTTGGCATAACAGCAGGCTTCATAGCCTGAGCCACGCCACAAGTCAATAAATAAATAAATAAATAAATAAATAAATAAATAAATAAATAAATAAATAAATAAATAAATACGTTGTTTCCAATGTAAAGTATGGGCTGCGGAGTTGTAATGATAACGGCAGGCTCACTTACCTACTGCCATTCACAATCGAGTTGGGAAGATTACATTATAATTGCAGGTCCCATTGCCTACTGCGCGGTCACAATCGATTTGGGAAGTTTTCGTTACAATTGCAGGCCCCCTTTCCTACTTCCAGGCAGAAAACTGTTGAGGAACTTTTATTATAATGGCAGGCAACTTCCCTACAACCAGTCAAAAATTGAGTTGTGCAGTTATCGTTATAATGACAGGCCCTTTTTCCTTCTGCCAGCCAGCTTACTTCACGTCACACAGAGTTGGTGAGTTTCCATTAAAATAACAGGGTACTATGTCTAATGCTAGTCACATTTTAGATGGGTACATTTGTTTATAATGGCGGGCACCATGGCCTATAGCCAAACACAATCGGGTAGGGGAGTATTGAACAAAATTGCATCCTCCCTTGCCTTTTGCAAGTTAAATCGAGGAGTGAATTATTCATTACAATGGTAGGGTCTCCTTACTAATGCCAGTTACACAGTAGTTGGAGAAGGACCCCATTCCTACTGCCAGTCAGAGTCGGTGTTTGGAGCACTGATTACAATAAAAGACACACTCTTTCTCGATCGCTACAAATCGACATCAATGAATAAAAATATATATCGATCGATATGCCGGTACGAAAGTATATAAATGTTTACAATATTGCAGACATTCATTTACAGATTAACTTCTGCTAAACGGTACGTCACATCAACAAAGGATTGTACCATAAGACGCAGTATTTAGCGGCCTAAATGGCTGGTCTTATGATATTTTCTCGTATCTCGTCATTCTTTGGATTTCGAAGTTATTTCATTTCACTTAGTTGAATATGTCAATTATTTATTTAGTCGAACGAAGACCTCTCGGACAATTATATTGTGGTCATTAGGCAGTCCAAGCCTGTCCAGTTTTGACTAAAGGATATTATTACTCCTAATGATCACGGCTATTGTATACGTACACAAGGAGACAAGAACATAAGTCAATGTACTTTTTTTATTTGCTGCACGTTCTACATTACATTCACACTTCCGGACATATCTTCATGTTTTTACAAGGCTACACATTGTACATTTCCTTCATATTTTATGATACACATGACACCCAGAGCTCCATCCGCGATGGTTAGCTGGTATATTTCAGGGGGCCCCAACCACCCACCCTCCCACAGGGGGCCCCAACCACGCCCCCAACTCAGCGTGGCGATCAACCACAAGAAGAGATTCACCAACTAGCCGAGACATTCGACGCGCAGTTCTTGCACGAGGCAATGAATTACCTCTCGAAGGAAGAGAGTAGTACAGTAATTGTACGCCATGAAAGTCCCCTCAGTCGAAGAGAACATTGCTGGCTCGTGTCAGAACGTGGATCGGTCTTCGGGCCAGAGCTCACCTTAACAGTTGCTAAGGAAATCTCTGCACCTGAGTTCTCGGCTTGTTGATGAATCTCATTATCGCCTCCGCTGGGGACATTTTTGGATATGCATCTTATATCTGGTGGGGGCGGACCGCACAGGGAACGTGTCTCCACCTGACAGCATCATTCATTTAATATTTATATTTCTGGTACATCTTATCGAGTAGCATAACAGTGTCGGTAGATCAAGGGTGGGGATAATCCTCAAGTTCCCAAAATCTTAGTTTCGATCGCAGATGAGATGTTTCAATTGTAGATAAATGCTGAAATCGCTACGCTATACGCATTAACTTGACAAACTCCCTGGTTTGTTGTAGTGTTCACTCGTGGGAAAGAGAACCAGGGTGCGATGTCTGGTTATTTAAACCTAAGGCAATTATTTAATGGAAAGGAAGACCTCTTGCATACTTATATTGCGGTTAGGCAGTCCAAGCCTGTCCAGATTTCATTGAAGTATATTATTACCTCTAATAATGAACACGATATTGTTGAATTGTTTCTAAGATACAGTTGACATCTCGATAGCAATACTGTTTGGAAAATATACTCCATTTCAAACATTTTCAACGATTAAGATTCTGCTTTGAATTCATAGCAGTGTTAACGTAAAGGCTAAAAGCCTGAGAGTGAAACAATTTGAATATGATGGTTCATATGACACAGATTGATAGAATTTGACATATTCGTGGGAATGGGTGCTCATTTGTGCTTCCTGTATCCCATTTTTGTTTGGAAGTGAGAGTGACAGGTGGTGCGCTGAAGAATATCGTTGGCATTGTAAGTGAAGGGATTGGAATAACTTACCAAGGGAGATGTTCAATAAATTTCCAATTTCTTTGAAATCATTTAAGAAAAGGCTAAGAAAACAACAGATAGGGAATCTGCCACCTGGGCGTCTGCCCTAAATGCAGATCAGTATTGATTGATTGATTGATTGATTGATTGATTCATGGGTCAGATTGAGTTAGAAACTTTGAATAAGGTGAAATTTGTGTGAGATTATCTTACATTGCATTACTTTTCGGGTAATTATGTCACATAGCATTTGGCTCACATGTGGGTACTGGGTGGGCCAATGTTCGTGTAGAGTTTGATGATTCTAACTTTCCTGTAAGTGATTAAGAGTATGAATTATGCATGTAAAAAGTCCAAATTTACTTAAAATCGAGAAATAGAGACGAATCTAACGTATAAGGGATACAGATACGACAAAAAGCCATAAAACCAAGTTTGAAGATCACTCCAAATTGAACGGAGATTGTGCCATCCGTTATTTGAAAGGACTTCTCGTTTATCCCACGAAATACCTCGAAACAAAGGTCTGCACCATCATTTAAATTGCCTCCATATTTCGATATTCTTCGGGGATAAAAAGTGAAATATTTAAAGATCTTGGAAGTTTTTCGTCCGTTACAGGCTAAAACGTATAATATTGCCAAATTTCAATTTTCTTGCTTGTCTGGCAGATTATGCCGCAATCTGGATTTTGGGTCAGGGGGGGGGGGTAAAAATTAGGACTTTCAGGAAACTATACCAAAAATATGCAGATGGTCATTATTACCCCTCAAACGGGTCGCTGGACGAAAATTTCACAAAAATACACACAGTCGTTGCGATTTTATTTATATAGATAAGGAATCTGCTCCACGTTCAACACCTTTTGGGCTATATCCCCTGGACTTAACCTGCAAAACCGACAGTTCATGATAAATACCTTATCAATCCTCCTGTCTAATAATGTAAATAAGAAAAAAGTTTTAGAAATGGGTTTCCATTAAGGATTGTAGATTTCCATTAATTTCGGATTTGCATATTTTGAGGGAGTGCAAAATCATGGTTTCGGTTTCGGATAAACCCCCACTAAATTTAAGTATTAAGAAATAATATTTGCCCTAAAACCTACTCAAGGACAGGTGGATTTGAAGTATCAAGTTTGGTAAAAATATAGTCAGTAGTTCTTCTTCTTCTTCTTAATCTGCTTACCCTCCAGGTTCGGGTTTTCCCTCGGACCCAGCGAGGGATCCCACCTCTACCGCCTCAAGGGCAGTGTCCTGGAGCTTCAGACTCTGGGTCTGGGGATACAACTGGGGAGGATGACCAGTACCTCGCCCAGGCGGCCTCACCTGCTGTGCTGAAGAGGAGCCTTGCGGGGGTAGGGGAAGGTAGGAAGAGGGAAGGAAACGGCCGTGGCCTTGAGTTATGTACCATCCCGGCATTTGCCTGGAGGAGAAGTGGGAAACCACGGAAAACCACTTCCAGATTGGCTGAGGTGGGAATCGAAACCACCTCTACTCATTTGACCTCCCGAGGCTGAGTGAACCGCGTTCCAGCCCTCGTACCACTTTTCAAATTTCGTTGCAGAGCCGGGAATCGAACCCGGGCCTCAGGGGGTGGCAGCTAATCACACTAACCACTACACCACAGAGGCGGACTATTCAATAGTTTCCAAGTTATAAGCACTGATACAATCAAACAGACACCAAAGCTAAGAAATATGCAGATGGTCATTACACCTCAAACGGATAACTGTACGGAAATTCCGCCAAAATAGTCAATGTACAGACACACGGTCTTTACGATTATATTTGTATAGATGACAGATAAGCATGGACACGTTTGCAAGTGCAAACCTTCATTTCGACGTTTACTGTTCCTAAACGGTAGATCATAGCAACAAACGGTTTGCACCCTCAGACGTCCCTTTTATCGCTCTTCATGTTTGGTCTTAAAAAACATTTTCTCGTATATCCCGTATTTATGGGTTCGATTGAGTTACGATGTTTGAATGGGGTGAAATTTTGGTTCATTTTTTAATATTTTACATCTTTTTCACATACTTATCTGGAAGTTAGAATCATGAAATTTGGTTCGCATATAGCCATTGGTCGTGTCAATGTGCATGCCAAATTCGATGACTCTATCTTTCCTGTAAGTGTGTCAAACTAAGTAACACACGTATAAAAGGCACAAAATTTACGAACAATCGAAATACACAGCCAAATCTACCCTATAAGGGAGAGAGAGAGACGACAAAATGTCACAGAATCAAAGTTGTAGATCACTCCAAATTGAACGGAGATTGTGCCATCCATTTTGTGATAGGACTTACCGTTTAGCCGCGAAATACCTCGAAAAGAAGGTTTGCACCGTCATTAAATTGCCTCAATATTTCAATATTCTTCGCCATAAAAAGTGAAAAATTTAAAGATCTCGGAAGTTTTCCGTAGGTTACCGGCTAAAACGTAGTATTTTGATTAATTTAAATTTTCCAGCTCGTATGGCAGATTGTGAGACAATCTCGATTTTGGGCAAGGGGGTAAATTTTAGGACTTTCAGGAAAATATAGCTCAAAAATATGCAGATGATCATTATTACCCCTTAAACGGAAAGCTGTACGAAAATTTCGCCAAGATAGTCAACGCATAGACACACGGTCGTTACGATTTGATTTATATAGATGGATGAGGAATCTGCTTCACGTATAACACCTTTTGGGCTATGTCAGCTGGACTTAACCTGAGAAAGACCTTTTATGATTTCTCCGTTATTGATCCTCCTGTTGAAAAAATGCACATGAGAAAATATTTAGAATTGGATTTCCATCAAGTTTGGTCGATTTCCAATCAGGTTGGTCTTGTACGTTATATAATGTGGGAGAGTAAATTCACCATTTAGGTTACCTATAAAACCCCAGTCTATTCCGGGAATTTAAAATGGTTCTGACCTTAAAACCTAGGCTTGGACAGGTAGATGCTAAATATAAAGTTTGGTTCAAATATCTTCAGTAGTTTTCAAGTTGTAAGAAACACGCTTTACACGCACCCGCTCTTGCGTTAAGTTAGGTGGGACTTGTACCGATAAACGGTCCGTTAATGATATCTCCCTTATTAATCCTATTATCGAAACGGTGCATATGAGGAAAAGGGTTAGAAATTAATTTCCATTAGGCAGGTAGATTTCCATTAAGTTTGGTTGTGCATATTTTGAGGGAGTGCAAAATCACGGTTCCGGTTTCGTATAAACCCCCAGTCAATTCAGGGATTTATAAACAATATTTGCCCTAAAACCTACCCAAGAACAGGTGGATTCTAAATAAGAAGTTTGGTGGAAATATATCCAGTAGTTTTCAAGTTATAGAAGGACAGACAGACAAACAGACAGACACCAAAGCTAAAAATTGTGCATATGGTCATTATTACACCTGAAACGGATAACTGTACGGAAATTTCGCCTTGCTGTCACGGCTTGGGTTACGTAACTGTGAACTTGCATTAGGGAGATGGTGGGTTCGAATACCCTATCTGCGGCCTTGAAAATGGTTTTCCAAGGTTTAACATTTTTGCATTAGTAACGTACAGAGCGTAAAATTTAGCTACCCCTGGTGGGACTCGAACCCACAATCGCCGGTTTAGGAGACCGATGCCTTATCCATTAGGCCACAGGGGCTACAGGACGTAGCGCTCACTTGACATATATAAGCGCACTTGTTGTATCCGAGATTAAAAAGTTCAACGCTCCGGAAATCGCTGTTTTATAGAGGTACAACATTGTCTGAAATGCTCTCCAAGACAACACGTCGTTTGTGCAAACTATTAAAAAAATGCAGTAGTGGTGATATGGGTCTGACTCCTTGGCTGAATGGTAGCGTACTGGGCTTCGGTTCAGAGGGACCCGGGTTCGAACTGGCCGGGACGTGAATTTGAACTGCATACGGTTCGTTCGTTCGTAATCTACCCTCAGGGTCGGTTTTTCCCTCGGGTTCAGCGAGAGATCCCATCTCTGCCACCTCAAGGGCAGTGTCCTGGAGCTTCCTACTCTGGGTCGGGGGTCACAACTGGGGAGGATGACCAGTACCTCGCCCAGGCGGCCTCACATGCTATGCTGAACAGGGGCTTGTGTGGGTATGGGAAGTTCGGAAGGGATAGACAAGGAAGAGGGAAGGAGGCGACCGTGGCCTTAGGTTAGGTACCATCCCGGCATTTGCCTGGAGGAGAAGTGGGAAACCACGGATAACCGCTTCCAGGATGGCTGAGGAGGGAATCGAACATCCCTCTACTCCGTTGACCTCCCGAGGTTGAGTGGACCCCGTTCCAGCCCTCGTACCACTTTTCAAATTTCGTGGCAGAACCGGGAATCGAATCCGGGCCTCTATGTTGACAGCTAATCGCACTAACCACTACAGCACAGAGGCGGACTACTGCATACGGTTAGAGTCCAATTCCTTCCGTTTGTGAATTGGATGTTAGCGTTCGTCATAACTCATTTCTCTCTGTGTACACTCAACACACCACACTAGAAACCGCTACAGAAACACGCAGTAGGGAGGGCACTGTACCATACAACTGGGCCAAATCCATGTCACTTTCCGACTCTAATAAATTGCGAAGAATCACAGAAATGATAATGTTATTGGTTCATCGTGCAACTAACTGAAGGGTGTCCCACAAAAAACTAGATATTTATTTGTGCACATTTAGCATGACTCTACCCTTATTAATCTATCTTAATCTGTTTACCCTCCAGGGTTGGTTTTTCTCTCGGACTCAGCGAGGGATCCCACCTCTACCGCCTCAAGGGCAGTGGCCTGGAGCTTCAGACTTTGGGTCGGGGGATACAACTGGGGAGAAAGACCAGTACCTAGCCCAGGCGGCCTTCCAGGATGGCTGAGGAGGGAATCGAACATCCCTCTACTCAGTTGACATGCCGAGGCTGAGTAGACCCCATTCCAGCCCTCGTACCACTTTTCAAATTTCGTGGCAGAGCCGAGAATCGAACCCGGACCTCCGAGGGTGGCAGCTAATCACGCTAACCACTACACCACAGAGGCGGACCTTATTACTCTTTGCCATATTTATTTGAAATGTTTAAAATGGTTCCCATGTGCTGCTGCACCAACCAACTTGCAGTGGCATTCCGCATGGTTACTGTTACGGAGATATCCGTGGAGCAGAAAGAGGTGAAAAAATGTGCTGGGTGGTATGGGTCTATCTACAATATCAAAATTAATTTAAAACTTGAACTGAAGGTTGTATTTCAACAAACTTAACAATTTTTCACTTAGTGAACATAACAACATGTCAGGTACAAAGCAGTCTTGACACAAGACTTAGAAAATCCAAGATTAGTGAATTTTACAGATTGGGCTTCCAGCCCCTGATTTACAAGTTCTGAGCTTCAGTCTCCAAATATACAACTTTCGCAAATGTTGCGTTAGTCAGATAAGGAGAGATATCTCCAAATACACAGTGTTCACGAACACTTGGCCGTAACAGTTACAAACTTTAGCCTTCCAGAGGCACCACTCACAATTACAGAAAACTTAGAAAAGATCTTACATGCTCTCAGTTTCTCACAGCCTACTCAAGGCAACATTACATCAAAAACTTAAATTCTCTGGCCCCTCAAGACACGATTTACAATGGAAATAGTTTTACACAGGGGTATCTACTGGGCCATCGTGGAAATGGAGAAGAATGGTTTAACTTAGTGGCCCGAACACAAAATGAATGGAGGCGATTACTTGCACTCCCAAATGAAGAATAAAACTTAACAGGGCTCTCGGCCCAGTGATACAGGGGCTAATCCCAAGCTACTGAGGTGACGCGAAAGACGGTTAATTTAATGCATTACAGAAAAGAAGAAAACAGTTATAAAATCGTAGTCACCTCGAACCAAGTTGAAGGGGAACTCGAGAGGGTAAAGCACTCTTTATCCCCGATTTACAGTTAAATACTTTATGAAATTTTACATTAGCCGCACGAAAATTTACATTTTAGTAAAGGTTTGTTACATAGTTAAAAATTCGGACCTTCCCCTCGGATAAGTCTGCGGAGGTAGCTACAGAAAATAGAATTTAGGTGGTCATTACCTGTCTGATGTACTGCCTGTCGAAGAAAGAGGCTCCCCACCTCCTGTCTTAATATACACACTCAGAAAAATGACGATCAAGAGACAAGGAAACTTGAAAAGCCGCAACTTACATACCCTCAGGGAAGGTTCGAGAGGATTCTGGACTAATCCGGACACACCCTCTCAATTGTATTGGCAGAACCCAAAAGTTACACTCAAAACCGAACAATAAGCCTGTGATAAGCTGAAAATTAATTACAGAAAAAATTTCATTGGCCAGATTCAAAACTGGCGGAAAGATAAAGAAGTGTTGCAAACCTAGAATTACATAAAAAAAGAAATGAAAGTTGAGATAACCCATAAACACCAAATTTCTTTCAATAACAACTCCCTTTACCTTGCACCAGAGTGCATGACCATAGTTTTTTGGTAGTGACATCTGTGGAAAAATGTCCAAACTTCCTGATATAACCAAACACACAGCAAATAAGTCCAGTCAGTTTAGGCAACTTTAGAATAACACAATTACTCAACACTTCAGTAGTGACATCTTCGGATGAAAGTCTCAACTTCCTGAAGTAGCAATTTCACATTTTGGTCAATGGAGGAGTTCATTAAGGCGCTTATTTTGAATGTGCGGGGTTGAGGTGTACTTCCCGGTACAGGCTTCCCCCTCTCAAAAGTCCTTCCTTGAGGTGACGCAGAAGAAATTTGAGAGAAGAGGAAAACAAAATTTTCCTGTTGAATTTTTTGTAAGTCTTTTCCGAAAGTTGATTGTTAGAAAAATGTGTAAGTCAGGTTTAAAGTGTCCTTGTGGTCGTAGAAGTTAAATACTTGCTGATATGCTTGACAGCAAGACCTGCCGCCGCTGCCGAAACCCAGGTGAGGTCGCCCGGATCCCCCTAGTACCTTCAGATACACCTCTCCCGCTACTATGAGAGGGGTAGTCGTGGTGATGGTCGCCGCAGATTAGATGTGCATGTGCAGTCCCCAGATGTGTTGGCGGTAGGGTTACCGCACTTCAGACCATGCCGGGAAGATGGACTCCGGAGCGCCGTTCAGGAGGAGGCCTCACTAGAGTAGAGTGGGCCCTTACCCCACTCCGGTATCGCTCGCCAGATGTGGATATACGGCCGCCGACCACTGAGGGGGTGCTGAGATGTGTTGCAGGAGTTTTTGAGAGTACGATCTTTAATTGTGAGACAGAGGGGCGGGCGGCATAGATGATGAGTTTCGTGTCGAAAGTGCGTGGATGCAGGAGACAAGGGTCTTGGTAATGGTCACCAGGGAAATGACAGCAAGAAAAACAGACGGGAAGATCGTATATATCAGGTCATATACAATTTTTTTTATCAAAACGGGACAGAAGGCCCCTAGTCAGTTAACATGATTTTAAAATAATTTATTCAAAGAAACATAACCTTCGACTCCTGCCAAATTTTAATGGCTAAAGTAAACACCAATGAAATTACACAGGTTTCACCTGAAAGGGGTGAACTCTAAGATCCTCTCTGTGGCTGGATTACTGACCAATAAGGTAACTGCTGTTAGAAAATCAAGAATGAAACACGGCCCATGGAATCTGGGGGTAAGCTGGCCCGCAGGAACGAAATTTCTTAGCATGACTTGGTCTCCGACTTTTAAAAAGGTGGGCCTCCGTCCACGATCATATCTTTCCCTATCTTCTCATGGGAAACCTTAAGATTGCGTTTATCTTTCTTCCATAGATCTGTAATATTATCGGGATCTATTGTCTCTGGTAAGATATCATTAAGAGACCAAAGATTAGAGAGCGGCGTGTTAGGAACAAATTTCAACATGAGAGAAGCTGGAGTAAACTTATGGGACTCATGAACCGCCGAATTTAAAGCAAAAGCCAACCAATGCAGGGACGTATCCCACCTGGAATGATCTTCATGATAAAACGCTTTTTTTTTTTTTTTTGCTATTTGCTTTACGTCGCACCGACATAGATACGTCTTATGGCGATGATGGGATAGGAAGGGCCTATGAAGTGGAAGGAAGCGGCCGTAGCCTTAATTAAGGAACTTCTCCGGCATTTGCCTGGTGTGAAAATGGGAAACCACGGAAAACCATCTTCAGGGCTGCCGACAGTGGGGCTCGAACCCACTGTATCCCGATTCCTGGATACTGGCCGCACTTAAGCGACTGCAGCTATCGAGCTCGGTATGATGAAACGTAATTAGAGCAGATCTAATATTACGATTGACCCGCTCAGCAGAGATGGTTGAGGATAATAAGCCGAAGTAGTTGCATGTGATATAGACAGGTCAAAACAGAATTTACGTTATAAGTTGGATGTGAATGCCTTAGCATTATCGGAAATTATATTGTACCGTACCTAGGGGTAATAACCCTCTAGGACGATGCCTTCGTTCCTGTATAAACATCTGATTAACTCAGGTTTGGGCAGAGAAGTGGGTTGGTTGTCGAAAGGCAAGTCTAAATGTCGAAGTTTATCACTTAATTATAAGTATATGACAGAAAATATGCAGGTTTAACTCGAATGAGAAACAATAATATGGGGTAGGATGAGTTTATTCATAAAATAACCCCGAATCATATTAACACAAATGAAATTCAAATAATAAAAAATTAGAAAATTCTCACAGAGATAAAATTGAAAAGAAAAGCACAACCAAAACGTTAATTACTCAAATAATTAAATGCAAGATAATGGAAGTCCAAACACAATATTAAACACTTGTGAACTTTAAAATGATTTCGCATGATTGTCCAGTGTTCATGTTCATATTTGTATACATTTTTTTTGCTATTGGCTTACGTCGCACCGACATAGATATGTCTTATGGCGACGATGGGACAGGAAAGGGCTGCGAGTGGGAAGGAAGCGGCCTGTGTGAAAATGGGAAACCACGGAAAACCATCTTCAGGGCTGCCGACAGTGGGGCTCGAACCCACTATCTCCCGAATATTGGATACTGGCCGCACTTAAGCGACTGCAGCTATCGAGCTCGGTTATTTGTATACATATACGTATTTGATTCGTATGGAGTAGCAGGATCTTAAGTATCACAAGGATACGGTTTTAAATTCCGGTGAGTTGCCGCAAAAATTAACATTAAGCGAAAGTTAAGACGCAATGGGACATGATATGAACTATGAAAAATACTAGTGGCATTTCCCTACGCTATATTTACAATGATCACAATATAAGCAAAGTATCTCAAATATCTACATCGGATTAGGAAAGGGAAACTTATATACCACACTGACTCGACGTGAAACGCGGTTCACCAAAGAATCGAGTGAGAACTAGATTCACTCAGCACTCGGGCTGTTCCCCGTTAAACAACAAGACAACCTATCAAAACAACATGAAATTGCACAGAACACCATCCTGTAAGAGAAAACAAATATTATACTTTATTAAACAAATGAAAAGCAATGGGCAACATTGCATTCCTCTGCTGCCTTTGCGCACTGGAAAGTACTTTCATCTGCCACATATTTCCTGCTGAGCTGTGGGCTGAAAAGAATGCTTGATGATGTCAAACAAAGTATTATCTCAATTAGGCATGGCCGCGCCCAATCGCCCGATGCACAACGCTTTTAATCAAGAGTTGCAATGCGAAATACTTTATGATCTCGATGCTTTAAGAGAATCAGTTCGAATAAATCTTCCGCTGTTGAACAACAAAAGTATGTATTTGATACTCTAATGAAAGTTGTAAATGATGGAAATGGAGGGATTTACTTCTTGTTCGCTCCCTGGGGTACAGGAAAAACTTTCTTAATTTCATTGATTTTAGCAACTTGCTTCATCAGGCATTGCAGCTACATTGTTGGAAGGCCGCCGAACAGCCCATTCAGGGCTAAAATTGCCGTTGAATATGCAAAGCAACGAATCTCCGACCTGCAATATATCGAAGAACTCTGCAATGGCAAAGGTTTTGCAGCAATGTAAATTGATAGTGTGGGATGAATGGACCATGACCAAGGTCTTTGGAGGCATTACATCGAACCATGCAAGATCTGCGGAACAATCAAAACCGACTTGGTGGAGCGATGATTTTGTTAGCAGGAGATTTTCGTCAAACATTGCCAGTGATTCCACGGTCAACGCCAGCTGATGTACTTAATGTGTGTTTAAAGTCATCAGTTTTGTGGAAACACGTCAAGATAATAAATTTAATCCAGAATATGAGTGTCGAGTTGAAAAATGATCCATATGGAAATATATTTTCAAAACAACTAATTGATATTCATCATCATCATCATCATCATAACTGGCGCGACAGCCCTTTGTGGGCCTTGGCCTTCTGAAGAAGTTTTCCCCATTCTTTCCTGTTAAGTGCAGTGCTCCTCCATTCTTGATTCCAATTATCTTTACATCCTCTCTCACACCTTCTTCCCACCTTAACTTTGGTCTGCCAACTTTCCTGGTTCCTTCTGGCACTGCATTAAATATCTTCTTTATCATTCTGCCATTAGCACGCAGCGCATGTCCTGCCCACTCCAACATTCTGATCATTATACAGTTAACAATATCTGGTTCGTAATATAAATTATAAAATTCATGATTATACCTTCTTCTCCAGACACCATTTTCTTCCACTGGCCCAAAAATTTGCCTCAAAATTCTTCTTTCAAATATACCGAGCTGTCTTTCATCAGATTTTGATAGTGTCCAGGTCTCAGCACCATATGTTAATACAGGCTTTACTAAAACTTTATACATCAGGACTTTAGTTTTCCTGAACAGCAGCTTAGACTTCAGATGTTTTCTGAGGCTATGATAGCACTTGTTAGCAGACAGTATACGTTTTTGGATTTCAGAACTAACATTGTTCTTGGAATTTACTTCTGATCCAAGGTAGGTAAAGCTACGCACAACATCAGACTTATACGAGCCAATTTCTATGAATGTAGACCCACTAGGGTAGTCTTTCTTGATTACGGGCATGTACTTAGTTTTTCCTTCATTAATCTGTAAATTCATCTTTCTTGTTGCTTTTTCGAGGCTTGTGAAAGCTTCATTCAATGCTCTTGGTGTTCTTGCGATTAAATCAATATCATCTGCATATGCCAAAATTTGAACTGATTTATATAAAATGGTTCCCCTTGTGTTGATACTTGCACCTCTAACAACTTTCTCCAAAGCTATAATGAACAAAAGGCGTGATAATGAATCTCCTTGCCTAACTCCGTTCTTGGTCGTTACAGCACTTGATAACATATTCTGGATCTTAATTTGATTCCGAGTATTTTCCATGGTAACTTTCACAAGGGCGATCAATTTCTTAGGAATCTCAAACTCTTCCATTGCTACATAGAGATTACTTGTATCAATGCTGTCATAGGCTGATCTGAAGTCAATGAAGGGATGGTGTGTATCAATTTCAAATTCTTTACATTTTTCAAGTATCTGGCGAACTGTGAAGATGTGATCAATAGTAGATCTTCCTTGGCGATATACGCATCGATATTCACCAACTACATTTTCCATGTAAGGCACCAATCTGTTAAAGGGAATATTGGAAAATATTTTATAAGCAATGGATAATAAGCAGATACCTCTACAGTTAGAACACATCATGATATCACCTTTCTTATGTATCGGGCAAATGATACCTACGTTCCATTCATCAGGGATTGTTTCAGCTACCCATATCTTGGCCGCTAGTTCGTGAAAGTGTTTAACAAATTCTTTTCCAGCATTTTTTACAAGCTCTTATTGTATTAAATCCATTCCCGGGGCTTTGTTATTCTTTAACTTCTTAATGCCAAGCTCAACTTCCTCAATAGTAGGTATCGGTACTTCTATGTCTGACTTTCTTGTATTTACAGGAGCTAAGGTTACTTGGTTATCAGCTGGACTTTCATTCAATATTTCATCAAAATATTGGGCCCGTCTTTCTAGTATTGCTTCCTCACTGCCTTCCTCACTGCCCAGTATTATACCATTTTTATCACTACACAAACTTGTTCTAGGCTGAAAATCCTTACGACTTTTATTTAACTTCTGATAGAAAGCTCCCACATAATTCATCCCTTTCAACCGTTCCATTTCTTCTAATTCTTTCCTCTCGTACTGTCTCTTTTTCTTCTTCTGTAATCTCTTTTCTTCTCTTCTGGAAGTTCTATACTCTTCCACTGCTTTCCGGGCGTGGTTCTTCTGTTGCATTCTCTTGTATGCTTCATTTTTTAAGGTTGTTGCTTGTGCACACTTTTCACCAAACCAATCGTTGTGCCAGACTTTCTCTTCCCTTCCTAAAACTTCATTTGCAGTTTTTAATAGTGCATCTTTAAGATTCTCCAGATTTCATCAATACTCTCATTATTAGGTAAATTAAGCAAGCTAGCATATCTGAGAGCAGTTTCAGGCTCCTTCAGCCGAGCTCTGTTGAACTATCTTGCATTGGATCCATGTACCTTTCTTGCATTAGATATTCGGCTTCTAATAGCTGCTACCACAAGGTAGTGGTCAGAGTCAATATTGGCCCCCCTATAACTTCTAACATCCATCAAGTTAGAGAAGTGGCTTGCATCTATTAGGAGGTGGTCAACTTGGTTAAAAGTACTTCCATCTGGAGACTTCCATGTCATTTTATGTATGTCCTTGTGATTAAAAGTTATATTTCCCACTACCATATTTCTCGAGGATTCAAAATGTATAGGCCTGATTCCATTATCATTAGAAATATCATGCAAGCTATATTTTCCAATACAAGGTCTGTATTCGTCTTCCTTTCCTATCTTTGCATTCAAATCCCCGAAGATTATTTTACAGTCTGCTCTTGGGCACTCATTATAAATTTCATCCAATTCATCGTAAAATGAATCTTTATCTTTGTCGCTCTTCTCTTCAGTTGGAGCATGTGCACAGATAAGACTGTAATTGAAGAACTTCCCTCTAATTCTAAGTCTGCCCAATATATGCGATTTTTCCCGAAAATCCATATGATGTTTTATTTGCTTATTGACAATAAAACCAGTACCAAACATGTGATCCTTCATGTGGCAGTTATAGAATACCATGTGATTTTTTTCTCTGTATCACTCATTCACCAATCCATCTCACTTCTTTAATAGCAGTAATATCTAGTCGATACTCATCCAGCTGATCGAGCAACTTTCTTAGGTTTACAGCTTGGTAAAGAGTTAAAACATTCCACGAACCAATTCTCAAGTCCTTTATACGTTTGCGAGGTCGTCGCAAAAAGGTCAGGCCGGCTATTTCTTCTTCAGATTTCGTAACGAGTTTTTTTTTACAGATTGGGTTGTCAGCGCAACGCTAACCCCAAGCAATCCTGGAGGGTCGATGTTTTCTTTCGGGGTTGTCTCCCTTAGCTGGTGGGTCCCCATTTTGAAGCGTCGGGAACTCGCTTTTTCGCCCTTACATGACTTGCCCAGGGGCCACGGCTTGGACATGCATGTATCGGACTTGATAGGAATAAATGGCATTTCCTGTGCTTTATTAGCACACTTCCACCAGCAATAATTGAACCCACAGGACCACACACTACCCCTTCGGTCCCCAACTAATTGACATTGGTAATGGCAAATTCCCTTCAGACGTTCTGACTGGCTGCATTACTTTTCCTGACAATTTTTGTCAGTTTACTGAATCCAAAATCGAACTCATTCGAGAGGTGTTCCCAAACATTGCTCAAAATTACAGAGATCATATTTGATTGAGCGAAGGAGCTATATTGGTTGCCAAAAGTATGGATGTAAATGAATTAAATTACAAAATTCAAAATGAAATTGCCGGTGAATTGAGGACATACAAATCAGCTGATTCCGCTACTAACCAAGATGATGTCGTCAGCTATCCACACGAATTTTTGAACTCGCTGTGTTTGCCAGAATTGCCACCTCACATTCTTCAATTAAAGGTCGGATCAGTGGTCATAATGTTGCGAAATATCAACCAACCGCGTGTTTGTAATGGCACACGGCTAGCGGTGAAAACATTACTGAACAACGTGATCGAAGCAACCATTCTAACGGGAAGTATAAAGGAGAAGACGTTTTGATACCACGCATCCCTATGATTCCGACTGACATACCATTTGAATTTAAACGACTGCAGTTTCCAGTGCCGGTCGCTTTCGCTATGGCCATAAATACATCCCAGGGCCATTCATTGAGTGTTTGCAGCATCAATCTTGAAAACTCATGTTTCTCGCATGGACAATTGTATGTTTCCTGTTCCCGTGTTGGAAAACCATCAACTTTGTTTGTTTACGCACCACGTAATCAAACAAAAAGAATGTCGTGTACCTTAAAGCTTTACAATGAAAAATATGTTCATAGTGTTGATTGGAACCAGTGTTTTCTATGATAGTTCTTTTCTACGAAGAAAGAGGAGTAAGTTTTGCCACATTATCTTCACGCCATAAACTTATCAAATTACTTGATTTGCAACGGGGGATAATTATGGCTCTGTGAGGGATTTGAAGACCCGCAGAACAGTTCGCATCTACGTGACAGACAATCAGGGTTATTTCTGGGGGTAGTGATATGCTGTGACCTATTTGAGCATTTCCTTATTCACAATCAAGATATTAATATTGCAGGTAATGTAAACACGTTTTTTCCAGTAGTTTGTTAATAACTGTTGGTAGCAGTAGAAAATTAACTCATTTGATGTTGATGATGTTGTCACTTGCATTATTCTGATTTTTGCTTGCAGTACAGACTGAAACTGAGTTCGTTCCATTGTCATGTACTTTTGACAGAACGACGTCTGCCGGGTCAGCTAGTTCACAATAAAAACATGTTAACACCAGTCCACAGAATACTAAAACCCAATGAGTAAAGGAGCAAACATTGCCAACCTTAACATCCACAAATATCTCGACACCCTTCGTATATTGCAGTGTGTGACAATATTTCAGTACACAAATGGTACACATGTGATCGTCAGTAGCAAAGCTTAGGACGAAATTGATTGAAATTGATTTAAATCCGTCCGCGGTTCGAATTCTGGCTAACACATGAGGGATTTTGGAAATTGAAAGTCTCGTCCTCGGAGTTCGGATTCCATATAAAACGGGAGATCCTGTGTCTATTACAGTATCAACAGTCATGTTAAACTACTGGGCTTAAGTCCGACTCGTTGGCTGAACGGCCAGCGTACTGGCCTTCGGTTCAGAGGGTTCCGGGTCGGATCTTTTAACCTTAATTGGTTAATTCCTATGGCACGGGGGCTGGGTGTGTGTGTGTGTTGTCTTCATCATAATTTCATCCTCATCACGACGCGCAGGTCGCCTACGGGAGTTAAATAGAAAGACCTTCACCTGGCGAGCCGAACCCGTCCTGGGATATCCCGGCACTAAACGCCATACGACATTACATTACTGGGCTTAAAAAGTATTAGTACCGAGTGAGCGAGCTGACGCCACGGCTAGGGTGGCGAAACTGTGAACTTGCATTATAGAGAAGGTGGGTTCGAATGCCCTATCTTGAAAATGGTTTCCGAGTTTTACAATTTTCGTATCATTAATGTCTAGAGAGTAAAAATTGTACTACCCCTGGTGGGACTCGAACCCACAACCCCCGGTTTAGGAGACCGATGTCTTATCCATTAGGCCACAGGAGCTACGAACTGTAATCCTCTCTGGTATTTAGAAAGGACACTTGATGTAGTAGTCGAGATTAAAAAGTTCAACGCTCCGTAATTCACTGTTTTACAGCGGTGCCGCAGTGTCAAAAATGCTGTCCTAGTCATCTCGTCCTTTGTGCAAACAATTAACAAAATGTAATATCGGTGATGTGAGTCCGACTCTGGCTGAATGATCAGCGTACTGGGCTTCGGTTCAGAGAGATTCGATTGCCGATCTGGCTGAAGATTTTAACTGCATACGGATGGCGTTCAGTTCTTCTCTTTCGGGAGTTGGATGTTGGTGTTCGTCATAACACACTTCTGTTTGTACACCCTCAACACACAACAATACAAAACACTACAGAAACACGCAGTAGTGATTACATCCCTCCACATAGGGAGGGCACTGGACTACAGAACTAGTCCAAATTCATGTCAGTTTCCAACTCTAATAAATTGCGGAGAATTCCAGAAATATTAATGTTAATGTTTCAGCGTGCAACCAACTAAAGAGTGCCCCGCAAAAACCAGAAAAAAAAATTCGGTTCATTTATTATGACTGTACCTTTGTTACACTTCACCATATTCAATTGAAATGTTCAAAATGATTTTCATGGAGTGCTGCACAACGACGTAGATGTTGCAACCAACTTGCAGTGGCAATCGGGATAGATTCAAGCGGAATATTGTTCCAAGCTTCTGTCGACACAATAACTAATCAATGTAATTCCTTCTTGTTCTTTATCCTACCTTCCAGGGTCGGTTTTTCCCTCGAACTCAGCGTGGGACCCCACCTCTACCTCCTCAAGTGCAGTGTCCTGGAGCTCCAGACTCTGGGTCGGGGGATACAACTGGGGAGGATGATCAGTACCTTGCCCAGATGGCCCAACCTGCTATGCTGAACAGGGGCCTTGCGGGGGTATGGGAGGATTGGAGGAGATAAACAAGGAAGAGGGAAGGAAGTGGCGGTGGCCTTAAGTTAGGTACCATCCCGGCATTAGCCTGGAGGAGAAGTGGGAAACCACTGAAAACCACTTCGAGGATGGCTGAGGTGGGAATCGAACCCACCTGTACTCTGATGACCTCCGGAGGCTGAGTGCACTCCTTTCTAGCCCTCGTACCACTTTGCAAATTTCGTGGCAGAGCCACACTTCACCATATTCAATTGAAATGTTCAAATAATTTTTATGGGGTGCTGCACAAGGACGTAGATGTTGCAATCAACTTGCAGTGGCATTCGGGATAGATCCAAGCGGAATATTGTTCCAAGCTTCTGTCGACACAATAACTAATCAATGTAATTCCTTCTTGTTCTTCTTAATCTGTTTACCCTCAGGGTCGGTTTTTCCCTCGGACTCAGCGAGGGATCCCACCTCTACAGCCTCGAGGGCAGTGTCGTGGAGCTTCAGACTCTGGGTCGGGGATACAACTGGGGAGGATGACCAGTACACCGCCCAGGCGGCCTCACCTGCTATGTTGAATAGTGGACTTGGGGGGATGGGAAGATTGGAGGGGATAGACAAGGAAGAGGTAAGGAAGCGGCCGTGGCCTTAAGTTATGTACCATCCCGGTATTTGCCTGGAGGAGAATTGGGAAACCACTGAAAACCACTTCCAGGACGCTGAGGTGGGAATCGAACCAACCTCTACTCAGTTGACCTCCCGAGGCTAAGTGAACTCCGTTCCAGCCCTCGTACCACTTTTTAAATTCCGTGGCAGAGCCGGGAATCGAGCCCGGGCCTCCGGGCGTGGTACTAATGACTTCACTACAGAGGCGGACGTATGTCATTCCTCTCCTCGGAAAAGAACACTGTGTAACAGTAGACGTCAAATGCTAAAATCAATTACAATACGTTTTGTATGCCCTTCGTTTCAATAAAGTGAAAGTGGATAGGGAAAATGTGTTGCCACCGACCGTTAGGTCCTACGTCCCATGACAGCTGGTTGGTAAGTTGGTTGGTTAGGCCTTTTGTTGAATGTCAGTTTGAAAGACGAGC
Source organism: Anabrus simplex (assembly GCF_040414725.1). Classification (NCBI taxonomy): domain Eukaryota; kingdom Metazoa; phylum Arthropoda; class Insecta; order Orthoptera; family Tettigoniidae; genus Anabrus; species Anabrus simplex. The sequence continues at coordinate 248,757,941 of NC_090271.1, forward strand.
AGACGTCGTTGCCGACAATCATAGGCCCTTAATTTCCAGTGTTTCAGGAAAGTTTGGTGCGGCAATGTTATGGAGTTATTGAAATACGGTGGTGGTGATATGTGGGTATATCGAAATACCGGCGGGGTTTATAGAGAGATAGGACTATTCGAGAGTACAGAAGTGCACCTGCCACCATTAACACTGGCACTCGTATGAGGGCTACGAAGATGCGGTGAAGTTTAGGGCATGTTACCACGTCCATTCATCTCGGACTGCTACTGTGTTTATATCGAGGAATCTTTGAGTAATTGTTGCATATCTACACAACATGATTTGCTGTTTGATTTTTCCTTTCTTCTGTACATTGGTAGAACTCCTTGCCCAGCCTTGTCGCCTTCAATAAACTGCAACTGTGTTTTACCATACCAGTAGACCGCACCGTAGAGTTTGGTTGACGTCTGTTGCTAATCATTTTCCACGAGCAAAAATTTTTCTGACCGCCGAAGGACCGGGTTCGATTCCCGGCTTCGCCCATGAAATTTGAAAAGTGGTACGAAGGCTGGAACGGAGTCCACTTAGCCACTTAGCCACTGTCCACTGAGTAGAGGTGGGTTCAATTCCCACCTCAACCATCCTCCAAGTGGTTTTCCGTAGTTTCCCACTTCTCCTCCAGGCAAATGCTTCCTTTCCTCTTCCTTGTCTATCCCTTCCAATTTTTCCATCCACACTCCCCCCCCCCCCAAGGCCACTGTTCAGCATAGCATGTGAGGCCGCCTGGGCGATATACTGGTTCTTCTCCCCAGTTCAATCCCCCGACCCAAGTCTCACCCTCTCGAGCACTGCCCTTGAGGCGGTAGAGGTGGGATTTCTCGCTGTTTCCGAGGGGAAAACCAACCCTGGAGGCTAAATGGATTAAGAAGATGAAGAAGAATATAATTTATAGCTTCATTATGTTAACAATCTCCACTCAGTCTTATTCATTGTTAAGGTACAGAGAGAAGAAATGAAAGATCCTTTGTGCGACTGGAACCCACAATCCTCACGGGCTACACAGTTCGCACTCGTGACCAGATCAGGCTATGGGAAAAGTGCCGGAAGAGGGAGACAATGAAGACGAATACAATACACAAATATCCTAATGTTTATTACGAGACTACATGACAACTCGGAACACACGCCTTAGTCTCCTTACTTCCAAGTCTTCCTCGCCCAAAGTTTGCACAATTTTCGTAACACTAATCTTTAGCGGGAAATTATCCATAAAAAGTCGTGCATTTCCTTCCAATCTTTTTCAGTTTTCCAATGAAGTAAACCTGGTGATGGTCCCAGACAATGGAACCATACTCTAGTTGAGGTCTTACTAGTGTCTTATGCATCCTCTTCTTTCTACCTCACTACAACCTATAAATACCCCCATAACTATATGAAGAGATTTGTAACCTTTTTCAACACTTCGTTAATGTGTTTTACGGCCCGGTGCCCGTCCTGACGTCAACCGATGTGGAGGGATATTTTCACTATTGTGTGTTTCTGTGGTGGTTTTTAGTAAGTTGTGTTGTGCGTACGAGACGGAGGAAACAACTAGCAATTACATTCTTCGACCCAGCCGGGAAGTGAACTGTGGACACTATGAACCAAACACCTGGTAGCTGAATATGTAGCCAAAGAGCTGGACTACTTTTTACATTGCAGTACTGTATGTGAGAGTACTTCAGTACACAAATGGTACACATGTGATCGTCAGTGGAAAAGCTTAAGACGAAAGTACAAACATGAAATGGATGTACGGTGCGACGTAAAGCAACTAGCAAAAACAAGGAAAAAAAAGGGATTTAAATCTGAATTTGTGAATGTCTTAGGTTATGGACGACCGTGGCTCGAATTCTGGCTAACACATGTGGGATTTTGGAAATTGATGTCTCGTCCTTGGGGTTGGAATTCCACGTAAAACGGTAGATCCTGTGTCTATTACAATATTAACAGTCATATCAAACTACTTTGCTAGAAACCGTATTAGTACCGAGCGCGTGAGTTGGCGTCGGGCCTAGGGTCGGGTAACTGTGAACTTTTATTGGGGAGATGGTGGGTTCGAATACCCTATCTGCGGCCTTGTTAGTGGTTTTCCGAGGTTTACAATTTTCGCATCATTAATGTCCAGAGAGTAAAATGTAACTACCCCTGGTGGGACTCGAACCCACAATCCCCGGTTTAGGAGACCGATGCCTTATCCATTAGGCCACAGGGGCCATAGGCGTTGATGGTCTCTGGCATACAGAAGTGGCACTTGTTGCGCATGACGTTGTATTGGAGATTGAAATGTCAACTCTCCGTGATTCACTGTTTTTTTTTTTTTGTCCATGTCAATTTACGACTGTAATAAACAGCGAAGAAGGCAAGAAAAATAATGATGGTTCAATGTACAACCAATTTAACGGTTCCCCACAAAAACCAAGATATTTCTTTCCTTTTTTCAATTTGGTTTACGTCGTATCGACACAGATAGGTCTTACGGCGACGATGGGGTAGAAAAGGCCTAGGATTCGGGAGGAAGCTTCCATGGGCTTAATTGAGGTACAGCCTAGTGTGAATACTCAGTTTGGGAAACCACGAAAAGCTATCTTCAGGGATGCCAACAGTGGGGTTCGAACCAACTATCTCCCAGATACAAGCTCACAGCTGTGCTGCCCAAACCACACGGCCATCTCGCCCGGTAGGAATATTGTTTCAGTTCATTTATTATGAATGTACCTTTGTTACACTTCATCATATTCAACTGAACTATTCGAAATGGTTTCCACGGGCTGATGCACGACGACGTGGATATTATAACCAGCTTGCAGCGGCATTGGGGATAGTTTCGAGCGGAATATTGTTCAGAGCTTCTGTCATCACAATTTTTAAACAGTCAATGTCTGCGATTCCTCTCATCTGAACTTGAACTTTGTGTAACAATAGGCCTCAGATGCTAAAATTCATTACGTTAAAATCTGTACATTTTGAAGGCCTGTCGTTTCAATAAAGTGAAAATGGATAGGAAAAAGGTGGGGCCGCCGACCATTAGGTCCTATGTCCCATGACAGCTGGTGGGTAAATTGCTTCCTTAGGCCTTTCTTTGGACTGACGATTTGAAATACGCGCAGACGTCGTTGCGACAATTATAGGCCCTTACTGTAGTTTCCCGTGTTTCAGAAAAGGTTATTGAGACAATTTATTTGAGTTACTGAAATATGGTTGTGGCGAAGTGTGTATGTGTCAATAAACTGGCGGGGTTTATAGGGAGATAGGACTTATTACAGCGCACAGAAAGGCACGCTTATGAGGGCTACGAAGAGTGGGATATGGTGATGTTTTGGCCATGCGTGAAGTGGCCCCGGCTGTACAGGCCTTTGCTCCGTCCTGTTGCCACGTTCATTCATCGCGGTCAGCTGCTCTGTTTAAGTCGAGGCACATTTGAGTGCATATTTCTTCTCTATACACAATCTGGTTTAGTGTTTATTTAATTTATTCTTTCTTCTGTACCTTGGTAGAACTTCTTGCGCAGCCACGTCACCTTCAATAAACTGCAAATGTGTTTTGCCATGCCAGTAGACCACACTGTAGCACATAACTGACATCTATTGCTAATCAATTTCCACCAGCAGCAATATTTGTTCTACACTAAACAGCATGATAGATGCTATCATTTTTCCGGTTGAATGGTACATGAACACAGAAACTCGCTTCATCCGAAAGCCATATTTGTTTCCACTTATCGCGTCTTTAGAAACGTTGTATTTTTTTTTTTGCTATTTGTTTTACGTCGCACTGACACAGATAGGTCGTTGGCGACGATGGGATACGAAAGGGCTAGGAAGTGGAAGGAAGCGGTTTTGGCCTTAATTAAGGTCCAGCTCCGGCATTTGCCTGGTGTGAAAATGGGAAACCACGGAAAACCATCTTCAGGGCTGCCGGCAGTGGGGCTCGAACCCACTATCTCCCGATTACTGGATATTGGCCGCACTTAAGCGACTGCAGCTATCGAGCTCGGTAAACGTTGTCTCAGAGACTCCCATTTTCTTACTCACGCTACCCGACGAACTTTAGTAGGTACATGGTATTCTATTCTCCTATAGCATCATAACTTTTGGCCGAGATGAAATTCCAGCTGGCATTATGAAATTTATCAATGAGGAGCAAATTTTAAGAATATTTATATTTCGGAGAATTACTTCAAGATTGGCTAACTTCTACTTTCATTCCCCTTCCAAAGAAAACAGCCTCAAAAATGTGGTGATTATCTTCTCATTAGCCTAAATGAACCATTTGTTAAAATCTTCCTTGAAAGTTATCCGTGGTCGAATAAGGAAGACATGTGAGGGACACTTGGATGATACCCAGTTTGGATTTCGGAATGGATATGGAACTCGTGAGGCTATTTTTAGTTTAACGACCCTTCTTTAAGAATGTTGGGGTCAGCAAAAGGATGTCTTCGCCTGTTTCATAGATTATGAAAAGGCTTTTGATAGAGTAAAACATATCGAACTCATCAGACTACTGCAGAAAATTGGAATTGATGATTAAAAATATATGAATTATTGAAAACCTATATTGGCATCAGAAGGCTGTGGTAAAAGTTGATGATGATACAACGGACTACATAGAAATCCGACGAGGAGTTCGTCAAGGCTGTGTTTTGTCTTCGTTATTGTTTAACTTCTATTCCGATGCCAAATTAGGGCAGCATCAGCAGATCTGGAAGTGGGAATTAAAGTAAATGGAGAACTAATACGTAATTTGCGATATGCAGACGACACCATCATTCTTGCTAATAGTGTTGAATACTTGCAACTATTCCTGGACAACAGTAATATAGTAGGGGAAGGGATGGGCCTAAACATCAAAAAACAAAACTAATTGTTTTCAGCAGAGGAAGAAACAATACTACTCTGAGGCTTAAAGACCAACAAATTCAACAAGTAAATATACTTAAATATCTTAGTTGTTGGTTAACGGACGATTTGAACCCAGACCTAGAAATTAAAAGCCGAATAGAAATTGCAAGATAAATATTCAGGAAGATGAAGACATTGTTGCGTGATGATGCATTAAATTTAAAACTTCGGCAGCATATGGTGAAATGTTAGTTTTGGTCTACTCTCCTTTATGGGATTGAAGTTTGGACGTTAAAAGAGATCATCATCAAAAGACTGGAAGCCTTCGAAATTTGGCTTCATAGAACAATGCGTAGAGTCTCGTGGATTGACAATGCCACTCATGAATAATATATTGCAGAGATAAAAATGCAAAAAAGAACTGGTAACCACCATCAAATGCAGAAAAATTGCATACCTAGGGCATGTTTTGCGTGGTGAAAAATAAGCAGTTTTAAATCTAATTTTGAAAGGCAAAATTGAAGGGCGCCGCGGAGTAGGCAGGAGGAGAACAACATGCCTAAATAATATTAAAGACTGGATAGCCATAAAAAGTACTGGAGAACTGTACCGTACTTCTGAAGACAGAAAAGCATTCTCCACATTGATCGCCAACGTCCGGGAGACTGGACAGGGCACACAGAAGAAGAAGTGGAAGAAGATAGCATCTTAGCACTGTTTCTTTAATAATGAAAGGCTCCGAAACTTTTGATAAGTTTAGTTCTCGCCAAAGATTTCACTCTGGTTAAAATGATGTCTGTCTTGTCATGGCGGTGTCACAGCAAGGTCCAACAGAGCTCGTTTGGTAGGCGAATGAATCAGTTTGGTCATGTCAGATACACGCTGACACAACTTCTGTAGCAGATGATCCTTCATTTATTAAGTACGGTGACAACATCGGAAAACTGATTTTTACATATTGAACTAAAGAACTCTGGTAAAATATCCAGCCTCACGTTGTATGTTCTTTCTTGAACAGGACAATCACCACGCGTTGGAAATTTGTTAAATGAGCCATCCTGGAATGAAAAAAGGGTGTTAACATATTCAGACTACAAATGATCATCCTCAAGTCACACATTCAAACAGCAAAAATAACACGTATAAAATACGTAAGTCCGCCTCTGTGGTGTAGTGGTTAGTGTAATTAGCTGCCACCCCTGGAGGCCCGGGTTCGATTCCCGGCTCTGCCACGAAATTTGAAAGTGGTACGAGGGCTGGAACGGGGTCTACTCAGCCTCGGGAGGTCAGCTGAGTAGAGGAGGGTTCGATTCCCACCTCAGCCATCCTGGAGATGGTTTTCCGTGGTTTCCCACTTCTCCTCCAGGCAAATGCCGGAGTTGTACCTAAAGGCCACGGCAGCTTCCTTCCCTCTTCCTTGTCTATCCCTTCCAATCTTCCCACCCCCCACCAAGGCCCCTGTTCAGCATAGCAGGTGAGGCCGCGTGGGCGAGGTACTGGTCATCCTCCCCAGTTGTATCCTTCTACCCAGAGTCTGAAGCTCCAGGACACTGCCCTTGAGGCGGTAGAGGTGGGATCCCTCGCTGAGACCGAGGGAAAAACCGACCTTAGAGTGTAAACAGATTAAGAACGAACGAAATACGTACACAATCACTTTATGTTTCCTATTTTAGTGTGGGGCACCTTGTATTTTGATTATTTTTTAAGCATCGAGATGCCGGAATTTTGCATCGTAAGAGTTCCTTTCAAGTGCTAATAAATATATCGACAGGAGGCTGGGTGCATTTGAGCACCTCGAACATCATTCTGTAATCAGAAGTCAAGCGTTCTACCGCCTGAGCCTACTCAGCTTGGTTTAAAATTGTAATAATTTCATTCCCAAAATGATCACCTTTGCCGGCCTGAGTGGCACAGAGGGTTGAGGCGCTAACCTTCTGACCCGAACTTGGCAGGTTCGATCCTGGCTCAGTCCGGTGTTATTTGAGGGTGCTGAAATACGTCAGCCTCGTGTCGGTAGGTTTACTGGCACGTAAAAGAACTCCTGCGGGACAAAATTCCCGCACCTCAGCGTCTCCGAAAACCGTAAATGTAGTTAATAGGTCGTACAGCAAATAACAGTTGTATTATTATTATTATTAAATTAGCATCCGAATGTTAGAATTAAAAGTGCCATAGTAATGATTTATAATTTACATCTATGTGAAAATATTTTTTTGTTTAGAAAATGTTTCAAAATTTAAGATCGTTTCTGCCCATATGAACATCACATTGTGATATTTCTACATTATAGTGACACTTTTTAAAATATCGTGGTTCCGCCCGGGCTCGAACCGGGGACCTTCTGCGTGTAAAGCAGACGTGATAACCGCTACACCACGGAACCTCCCGTCGTTCGGTTTCTATTATTGGCAGTCATATCATAACCTGATAAACTGTTAAACAACTACACCCTACTTGCCTTTATGTTTGTGCAAGTTCAGGTAACGACTGTACTCTTTCTTGGCCGAATGATTAACGTGCTGACCTCCGGCTCAGCGGGCTCCGGGTTCAGTGTCTGGTAGATCCGTAATAGTGCCCATCTCAGATAGTTGGTAAAGTCAAGGAAGATCCCATAATACTATTATAATAATTATTATTTATTTTAGTTCGCCTCTGTGGTGTAGTCGTTAGTATGATTACCTGCCACCCCCAGAGGCCCGGGTTCGATTCCCGGCTCTTCCACGAAATTTGAAACGTGGTACGAGGATTGGAACGGGGTCCACTCAGCCTCGGGAGGTCAACTGAGTAGAGGGGTATTCGATTCCCTCCTCAGCCATCCTGAAAGTGGTTTTCCGTGGTTTTCCACTTCTCCTCCAGGCAAATGCCGGGATGGTACCTAACTTAAGGCCACGGCCGCTTCCTTCCCTCTTCCTTGTCTATCCCTTACAAACTTCCCATCCCACAAGGCCCCTGTTCAGCATAGCAGGTGAGGCCGCCTGGGCGAGGTACTGGTCATCCTCCCCAGTTGTATCCCCTACCCAGAGTCTGAACCTCCAGGACACTGCCCTTGAGGCGGTAGAGGTGGGATCCCTCGCTGAGCCCGAGGGAAAAAGCGAACCTGGAGGGTAAACAAATTACGAACGAACGTATTATTTATTTTACGTCCCACTAACTACTTTTACCGTTTTCGGAGACGCCGAGGTGCCGGAATTTATTCTCGCATGAGTTCTTTTACGTGCCAGTAAATCAACCGACACGAAGCTGAGGTTTCAGAGCTCCCTCAAATACCACCGGACTGAGCTAGGATCGAACGTGCCAAGTTGGGGCGAATGAACCGCTGAGCTCCTCAGCCACCCAGGAAGAAGAAACTCGGATAACATTACTAAAGCAGCCACCGGATAGAGAGAATCTTGTGATTCAAATCGGAGTCGCTACAACATTCAATGACACTTTTAGTGATATAACATACACACCATCGTCTCTATAACGGGAAGATATTTTCCAGTTTTGCTCACAGCTGCTTCGTTCTCATTTCTTCGCCATAACTTGATATGTATCACTTTCTTTGTAGAATTCTACTTCGATTTAACCCAACGAACATTGCCAATTACTGCTTTCACGCCCACAGATCAAACAATTGCAGCGATAGAATATTAAGGTTATTAGGCCGCGCGTGTGTATATGTGCATGAAGTTTTCATCTTTAGCTTGCCACTGACTGTGTTCTTATTTTGTTTATTCTGGTTAATGTGGATGTACACCACAGAAATACACAATAGCTATTACATCCCTTTATAAAAGGGTTGCCACCAGGAAGGGCATACGGCCGTAAACATGGCCAAATCCACCTGTTGACACAGTTCGCACCCGCGACCGCACAGATGTGGAAACAGTGATAAAATAATAATAATAAGCAGAATTAAGTTGTAACAAGCCTTTGACAGTGTTTGAAGACCTATCTCTCATTCTCATTTATATATTTACAACTTACACTTTTAGAGTCGTGTTACGTACGTAATTTTATAATAAAGTACAGACATTTATCATGTGTTTTGTTCTTTCTTTATGTATTTATTTCTCAATCTGTTTACCCTCCAGGGTTGGATTTTCCCTCGGACTCAGCGTGGGATCCCACGTCTACCGCATCAAGGGCAGTGTCCTGGAGCGTGAGACTTAGGGCTTGCGGATATAACTGAGGTGCAGGACCAGTAACTCGCCTAGGCAGCCTCACCTGCTATGCTGAACAGAGGCCTTGTGGGCAGAGGGTGGGAAGATTGGAAGGGATGGACAAGGAAGAGGGAAGGAAGCGGCCGTGGCCTTAAAGTTAGGGACCATCCCGGCATTTGCTTGGAGGAGAAGTGGGAAACCACCGAAAACCACTTCGAGGATTGTTCAGGTGGGAGTTGAAGTCCCCTCTACTCGGTTAACCTACCGAGTCTGACTGGACCTCGTAACAGCCCTAGTACCAGTTTTCAAATTTCGTGACAGAGCCGGGAATCGAACCCGAACCTTCGAGGGGTGGAAGCTAATCACACTAACTACTGCACCACAGAGGCGGACCAAGTTATTTTTAAGAGATTATTTGTACTTGTCATGTCATCTGCAGTGATGGGACCGATGACTTAGATATGAGGTTCCATAAAATATTTTTTATTTTTTATTTCATTCGTTACGGTCATCTATGGACTACGTTTGCACAATCCACCTGATCTCCTAACCTTCGAACTTAATCCATTTTTTGCACTCCTTGCAGATGTTCTTAAGTCTTTGATTTCTCCTTCGTCGCTTTTCAATCGGGATGTTTCGTGACTTGACGAGTTTCTCCGCTTGTAACTAATTCCCTCAATTTTCTTCCTAAAGTTTGTTCTTTCCTGTACATCTCCATCCTAGATACCCACTTCTTTCAAGTCTTTGCGAACCTCCTTAACCCTTAAAGGTTGTGCCTTCCATTTTTCTTTTTGACTAAGTAACCTGAACACCAGTCTTTTTGAATTCATCCTTTCAATATGCCCATAAAGTGATAGTTTTCTTTACCTCATAAGTTTAGTAGTTTTTGTCTTCTCATCTTCATAATGTTCTCGATTTGGTTTCAATCGGAACATAGGAATCTAGTAACTTCCTTGGACCTAAGATTTTCCCGAGGAATCTTCTATCCTTTTTTCTAAAGACTTCGGCTGTTCCTGTCATCATGGTTTCCGCCACATATAGACACTGTGCTCTGACCATCGTACAGTAATGTTTTAATTTCGCAAGGATGGTAATGAACTTGGATTTATATGTTCAATGACATAGTCTGAAAGCAATTTCTATTATTATTATTATTATTATTATTATTATTATTATTATTATTATTATTATTATTATTATTATTATTATTATTATTATTATTATACCGGAGGTACACACGTTCCGTGCATTTAAAACGATGGCCTTTCGGAAGGCAATCTGCATCGTGTACTTCAAACTGTGTAGTGGAAGAACTTTGAATGTTCATCATCAGATGTCTCTACTGTCGACTTATGTGCTCCTCTGGTGGGACGATGGACAATTAAATTTCAAGAGAATTTTTATTTTCATTGGTTTCCTAAACTGAATTTTTTTGGTGCTTTTGGTGTTTTTGGTGCTCTGAGGTTACTAGCACTTCTATCTCTTCCCACCTGTTTAAAATTGTAGCTAATCAAGAATTTTTGATATTTATTTAATCAACCAATAGTATTTACGGGTGTGTGCAGGGCTTCGGCCCAGATAATTCTGGAACCTTCCTATCTGCTATAAAAGCTGGGACCTTTGGGGTCATGTTGTCTTTCAATCGCTTCAGTCAAGAGGTTTAGAGTGTGTTCACAGAGGCGGCAGTGGGTTTGTCTCGTTAATTTCCGGAAGGCCCACCAGCTCAAGGTAATAGCAGACATATTTTAATCATGTAATAGTCTTAGAAAGCTAACTCGAGGGGAAGGTTTCAAAATTCTTTCTTAATGTCAATCTTAACATCATGTTTTCAATGTAAATTTTCAAGCAAGCCTAAAGACCTTAGTCTAACTTAGGGAATAAAGAGTGTGAACCTCTGTTATTCCCCTTCAACTTGGTATTGAAGTGACTATGATTTTGTAAACCTTAACACATTTCTCTTCCTTTTGTAATTTAAATTTACTATCCATCTAGTCACCTCCGTAGTATCGTCTCGGCCCCTGTTTTAGCGGGCCATAAGTCCACATAGGGTTTTATGAATTTCAAGTGAACTTCAAAGGAGTGTAAGTGTTTGCCTCCTAACATTCTGGTTTAAGGTCGGCATATTAAATCATTTCTTTCTCCACTGAGGCCAGGGAGAATGGGCATTTATTACCCCTGTTAAAATTTACTTTCAATTTAAATGTAATGTAGACTGTCGAGCGAATAAGACAGTGGAAACCAATTGTTGTTAATGTATGTATAAGTTGAATAGTGCCTTTGGAAGGCTGGGATCTTTAAATTTTGGAAAGTAATCTACTAAGTAATTATGTGGAGCAAAGACGCTCTTTCGAAGATTGTAAACTTTGGAGCCCCGTCTCTTTTCTTGTAATTGACTGGAGCAGTAGTGTTCTTGGTTATAGAGTAAAGTTTGAGCTACCTAACTCATCGCTTTATTGTACCTCAGTTCAAATAATTATTGTTTCTAGAGCTGTAGAGCTCAAATAATAATAATAATAATAATAATAATAATAATAATAATAATAATAATAATAATAATAATAATAATAATAATAATAATAATTGTTCCGGGGTATTCTGTGGAACGCAGAGGTGAAAGAAGGTGCGGGCTGGAATGGGTCTATCTACGATAGTCAAAGGTTAATTTAAAACTTTAAAATAAAGGTTATATTTCTTTTCAGAAATTAAATTTTAACAGAAAAGCATTTCAGGTACAGGTAGTTAGGTACAAAACAGAAAATAAACCAGGAAAAATCCAGAAAAGACTAGTTTCAATTTGAGCTTCAAGCTCATAATTTACTAACGTCCCAACATTACAATTGTTGCGTTAGGCAGGTAGAAAAAGAGAGATATCTCCTAAAACACAATTTTCAAAGAGCACTTTCCTCCAATGGTTACAATTTACGGCCTTCCAAAGGCAACAATCTATATTACACAATTATCTATTACATTACCAGAAAAGAGCTTACATGCTCTACAAATTCAACCAAGGAGACTGCGCTCCCAACCCTTACAGCCTGATTAAGGCAACCTTTAAGTTTACATTTGGGATTAGAGCGTCTTTGCTCAATAGAATTACATTTCTAGGCCTCTCTAGGCACAACCTACAATTTACAATGCCATATTAATTACCTTTTATATTACACAGGGGTATATAACACCCATACTACCGGGCATTACTGAAAAAGAACAGGGTACATTACTGGACCAAACAAAAATATATGGAGGCGTACACTTTGCGCTCCTCGAAATCAGAAATCAAAACCCCACATGGGCTTGTGGCCGGACGATGCAGAGGCTAATCCCACACTACTGAGGTGATTAGCAGGACAAGGTAAGTTACGATTTACAAGAGAAAAACGGTTAAAAAATCGTAGTTACCTCAAGATTAATTGAAGGGGAATTCAAGAGGGTAACGCACTCTCTATCCCCGATTTACAGTTTAAGTCCTTAGGACTTACCTGAAATTTTACATTAGAAAGAAGAAAGTTTACATTTTAGGAATTGACTGTTACATAGTTAAAGACTGCAACCTTCCCCTCGGGTCAGCTTGCGGAGATAACTACTTAGATGGAAAAATGTTGGCCATTACCTTAGCTGATGTTCTGCCTGCCGAAGATTGAGGCCCCCGCCTCTTGTCTTAACACACACACTCAGTAAGTCGACGATCAGAAAGACAAGTTAGCTCGAAAAAGCTACATCTTTTATACCCGAGAGGAAGCTTCTAGAAGGCTCTGGACTAAATCCGGACACACCCTCTCATTTTCACTGGCGGATAAAATAGGTACTAGAAACATTATTGATTGGCTGAAAAGTACAAACAATTTGTGATTGGCCAGGCGCCAAAGCTGGCGGGATGAGAAGGAAATGTTGCAAACCTTGAAGTTCCAAAAAATAATGAAAGCCAATTCAGTTTAGAAAACCTATGAACACAAAACTTCTATTAATTTCTAGTTATTTAACTTTGCACCAGAGAGCATGACATCAGTTCTTTCATAGAGACATCTATGGAGAAAAGTCCAAATTTCTTGAAATAGTCGTTGAAACCAGTGATACACCAAAACAAAACAAAGAAATCCAATCAGTTTAGCAAATTTTAAAGTAACATATTACTTCATCATTTAGCAGTGATATCTGTTGATCAATGTCCCAAATTCGTGCACTAGCTGTTTCAAGTTTTGTATGATAAATTGCGCTCTTCAAGGCGTTTCTTTTAAATACGCGGGGTTGAGGTGTACCTCCCGTTTTCAATGATAATAGAGCTGTAGAGCGCTAATATTATTATTATAATAATTGTACCGGATGTACACCCGCTCCGTGCATTTAAAACGCTGGCCTTTCTGAAGGCCATCTGCATCGTTTATTTCAAACTGTGTAGTGGAAGAACTTTGAACGTTCATCGTCAGATGTCTCAACAGTCGACGTTTGTGCCCCCTCTGGTGTGTTATTGTTTAACAAAGTTTAAAATCTGAAAATAAACAAAAAGTTAAGGGAAGAAATAAAATTTCAAACGTTAGAGTTTTAAATTAAGATCTGATCTTTTCTCTGTCCGCCCATTCATGCCCGCACCTTCTTACGCCTCTCTGGTCCACACAAGCATGATAATAATAATAATAATAATAATAATAATAATAATAATAATAATAATAATAATAATAATAATAATAATAACGAGCTCGTCTAGAAATCATAAGGATTTAAAGTCCAAAATTCAGGTACAGGATTTACAATAGTTAACAGTTTGGTTGATTTACATGGAAAAGAGCGTTATTGCCCATGACAGGTACAATATTTTACAAAGAGCATATTTGGCTCTTGGAAGGTACTGTTGTAGGAGTCTGCGCTCGAGCTATGTCATAGTCTAGCCTCGCAGAGGAATCAGTTTCTAATTGCACAATTACACCTATCGGTTGTCCTTAAGTACAGTATTTACACACCGTTGCCCTGATGCGGGCTTATCTATTGCTAAAGAGTCTGCAACACATTGGTCCTAAAGGGAACTCATTCCAGAAAATCTTAACACACATCAATAAATTACAGGGTCATAATTGCCTATACTAAATTGGCCTTAGTGTAAAAGGAAACAGTTGAAAATGGCTGGTCATAAACAAAAGACTAGGAGGCAAAACTCTTGCCATCCTTTTAGAAACAGATAAAACCCTAAGAAGAGAAGCCTATTCTACACCAGGGTGACTAAGTAAGAAACATTAAATACCAAATAAGTATTAAGAATTTTAGAGGTTTATAAACTTTAGTCACCCCATGTTAAGTTGAATAGGAATCAACAGAGAGTAATCTCTCTTTGTTCCCTTACATTGCATACCTCCCAGTAGAGAATAGAACAGATTCCTCTGACTTGCCAAAAATTCTACTTTTAAGCCACCAACATTAGAAATTTACAAGAAATAAAAAAGTTGAAACCTTACCTTCAAGCTATCTGTAGGAGCTATCACATGTTTATGAAAATTCTGCCATTACCTTGAGTTACTGGGCTTTTCCAACGCCGCCCGCGGCCCCTGCCTCCCTTAGGACAAGCTGCACTCAATTAACTGGAGCAGCGAGTATAATACGGCCCTAAAACACCCACCTCTTATAGTATTTTTGAGGAGAAGCTTTTTGGAGCTCTTTAGTGATAATCTGGATTGGTTGATTACTATTCAAGAAGGAACCAGCAGAAGTGTAGAAAACTTTGATACATAAAATAAGACAATCCTAAGAACCAGGATGACAAATTCAAAATTACAAATTTATTAATGGAAAAATTATAGTTTACCCCGCATGATAGAGCAATTAGACCTATGGTAGAGATATCTAACAGTTGAAAACCAAAATATCTTGTAATACATCAGTTCAAGTTAGATTTTCATCATCCTCATCAAATGCACTAGTAAGTGCATTTCTATTTAGTTAGCTCTAGAAATCGGAATTGAGTGGCCGTGACCGGTCGTTTGTGAATACACAGTCGTTGTTCTCCAGCAATTACTGATAACAGAGGCACACATCTATCAAATGCAACTTGCTGTTATATCGTAAGACAATTACATCAGCTTTGTAAAGAAAGAAGTCCACTGAGTACATTACATCACTTTTCTTATCTCAGGAATGTCTTCCTTATCATTTTAAGAGCTCTCTTATGTCATATAAAGTTGGCCGAACGAATTACCTCAAACGGAACGAGAAGCTCAGTGTGCATCAGAACACCGAGATTTTCCTTGCTTCACATTTCAAATCAAAGAAAGTGTACACATTTTTCACCTTATTACATTATGTACTGACGAGACAGTCGTCTCTCTTGCTATTTGTCTGGTAAGAGTTGTCTACGCCACTCTTTCGTAATGTAGCAAGAGTAACATAGTTTCTAGGGTTTCTAACAGGCCGAGCCCCTAACGTTTATGCAAATCTCATATTAGAACTGTTGTCCGGGCTAGAGTGTACTTGTTACTCCTTTCAGTAAGTTTGCATCCTAATCTAACGTCCGGTCTCTAATTACTGTATATACATGTTCGCCTGGTCTGGTGCAGGTCTTTCTGATCGACTCCCATATGTGGTTTAGGCGTCTGGGTGTGATGAGATGATGATGATGATGATGATGTAGAAATATAGCTCTTAACGTACTCCCGTGAAAGAGGCTGATAAAAGCTTAACGTACCCATCCATTGGAAGAATCGCCATCATTAGCTTCGCATGCCTTCACTCTATCTGAAAACTGCGTATAGGACTGGAATTGAGACCATAATTTTGGCACGGAATCTAATGATTATAAATTGTATACCACCAGCTCGAACACTCCACCAATGGAACTCATACCTGCTAACTACGGTGTCAGACCATATAGACTAATATAGCCTCCTTTAACGATCGTGGCCACTAGGTGGGCTGCGTTTAATAATGGTATTCAGCCTTCTAAAGGAGATCCGTGCTGATGACTCTTGCATTTATCTCGCTTGTACAACTCCAATTTCACGATTTAACTGGCCTAGGTCAGCCTAGCCTATACATGTTGATCAACTGGATCTATTTTTAAATCATTTATACGGCAATGTGGATTGAATACAACTTTGGTATCAATCAGATTCATTTTTAGTCCAATATTTCACCTTCCCCTAGCGTTCTCTTCCGTATATCGTTTACATTTGTTGTAGTCAGCGAAACGAAGGTCATTCCCATTTTTAATGCATTAAATTATGCGTAATTATATCATTTAAGGGATTTAAATATTTATTCCAGTGTATCGGACAATAATTTTGGAGATATGGGATCTCCTTGTCTTGAAGACATAGTAGAATAAATGTTTTGCAGGAGCTGGATACATAGATTCGGAACACTTTTAATAATAATAATAATAATAATAATAATAATAATAATAATAATAATAATAATAATAATAATAATAATAATAATAATAATGTTATTTGCTACTTTTATGGTCTTCGGAGACGCCAAGATGCACGAATTTAGTCCTGCAGGAGTTCTTTTACGTGCCAGTAAATCTACCGACACGAGGCTGTTATATTTGAGCACCTTCAAATACCAGCGGACTGAGCCAGGATCTAACCTGGCATTTTTAAGAGTGCCTCCAATAAGGACTTGGTAGATACTGAGTCAAATATTTCCTCAACGTCAATGAAAAAACAGAGATGATGATGATCATGCTTGTTGTTTTAAGGGGCCTAACATCGCAGATCATCGGCCCAAGAACAAAAAGAGAGGGAGATGGTATTAGTTACGTCTATCCTTTATGTCATTCAACATTTGTAGATTTTTGTTGAGCGACTATATTTTAAAATGTACACATCTAGTCCTTTTAACCAATGTAACGTTGGTCTCTGAAGTCAGCAGTTGTTCCAGCTTAATTTGCACGCTTTGGAAGGGCATTCTCAGTCCATACAGAGTAAGGCAATAAAGACGTCTATATTTAATTAGGTTTATGTATATTGATATTATATATATTTATTCAAAATTTGTATTTATCGTTAAATTTTGCTTTGTAAAATAGTTGATATTTATAGATTTCAATAGTGCTAAAACCACTTGGATATCCTACCTCTCTGTATTGTCCTGAAGCGCGAGTCTTTAGCGTTGGGAACATACAGCTTGGGAGGAGAACCAGTACCTCGCCCAATTGGCCTCACCTGCTATGCTGAACAGGGCCCTTGTGGGGGGGGGGGTGGAAAGACCGAAAGGGATAGACAAGGAAGAGGGTAGGAAGCGGCCGTGGCCTTAAGTTAGGTACCATCCCGGAATTTGCCTGGAGGAGAAGTGGGAAACCATAGAAAACCACTTCGAGGATGGCCGAAGTGGGAAGTGAGCCCCCTATACTCAGTTGACCTCACGAGGCTGAATGGACACAATTCCAGCCCTCGTACCACTTTTGAAATTTCGTGGCAGAGCCGGGAATCGAATCCAGGCTTCTGGAAGTGCCAGTTAATCACACTAACCACTACGTCAAAGAGGCGGACATGAAAGAGATACTATATGTTTTATACGGAATAAAAATTATGTCCTGTTTAGAACATTCTCAAAGCACTCAAATGTTACGATAAAGAAATTTCGGCTTCGGTGATCTAAAATTGCAACATAACTTGGTTCGTTCAGACATGCTATTTTCACTGTAATAGGTGCAAAGAGAAAAGTGGAGCAAACTAATCGAAACAGACTTTCAACTTATTAGGTCGCGTTACGCACATTTAGTACGTGTTGAAGAGATGTTAAGTACAGAGCAAAAATGGCCAACCAGGCATCAGTGGGATCCGAACCCACAACCTCCCGATTTCGCGTCGGTTGCTCTACCATTTGAGCTATGGTGGCCTAGGCCTTAGTTGTTCTGTTGGCAACCGACGCGAAATCGGGAGGTTGTGGGTTGGGATCCCAATGGTGTCCGATTGGCCATTTTTGTTCCGTGCTTAACATCTCTTCAACACGTACTAAATGTACGTAACACGACCTAATAGGTTGAAAGTCTGTTTCGATTACAATGTGGTCGTGAACATTCAATATTCATAGAGCAAAGCAGTTTCCAGTTTTACGTCACTTATGTTATAAGCATGACGAATATAAGAACCAAGTGTGATTACTCAACTGTTATAGCGTGGTAGTTTGTGGACCCGCCACTGGGAGCACTGCAAACGTCGGAATCCAACACGTGCTTCAGTAGACCGGCAAACCATGTGTTGGAAAGTGCGGGAGATGTTGTTGTGCGAGATATTTCAAGTCAACAAGTTGAATTTCCTTTGCTTTCAGTTCCTAAACTCAGTTCATTGTGTGTTGTGCACTTAAAGCACGTGTGTTAGTGGTCTGATTAAATTAATAGTTCAACATGCCGTACTGTTTTGTGCCTGGCTGTAAGTCAGGCTATGGTAGAATAGTTAATGGTATAAAATTCTTTTCACCACCTGAATTTGATAGCGCAGTTCGAAACTCTTCGATTGAGAAGTGTTTAGTGTACCATTTGGCTGGGTACGTTGTTAAGCACTCTTCTAAATTTATTAAGTGTTCGTCCTGTGCCCATTCTCTACGTGATAATAATCATAGTACATTTTCAGTTCTCTCCGAAATAAAAGACTACGGTTCAAGCAATAATGAAGTGTTTTTAACACGCCCTTCCAAAAGTATATGTGACATTCTTTTCCAGGCCGAGAAAGTAATTAGTGAAAAACTGAACTCAAAATCGATGTGGAGCGAAATATTTTTGATTGTATCGATTCTATAGACAAAATTTCAGTTGATCCTTCAGGTGCTGGCTGTTGTCTTCAACATATTATGGATATAATCCCCAGACTTGTTTATCATTATCTGAAATGCAGATTTTTCTTCAGAGTGAAAGAAATCCGGCGAGATTTACAATCTCGAACATCCGCCAAATCTTCACGCAAGCTTTCGAAAGTCCAGTAACCGACAAACTGAGATGGTAAGTAGAGTATTACCTTTAAATAGTTCATGAGTGCCTTTTAATATGCTATGTATATGTATATATACACTCGAGTAACTTGTGCTTTTCGCAACATGTGATGAAAGTCGTAGCTCTTATTTCCGTGTGTGATATTTTTCCATTGTTCTCTGCCGTGGCATTTTAATTGTAATCTCTCATTTTTTTAATAAAAGACAGTGTATATACTTATCAGTTACGGAGTAATACGTTTCCTGTGTCACCATTCCTAAGAACAGCTGATAGGTATTGTGGAGCCAACAAACTCTAGCGCTGCCTGGCGGGGCGCGCCTGAACTCGATGAGTCATCACACTTGGTTCTTATATTCGTCATGTTATAAGCATGACAATTATAATTTCAATAATAACTACATTTAAGGTTATAGGAGACGCCAAGGTGGCGGAATTTAGTCTCGAAGGAGTTATTTTACATTCCAGTAAATCTAACGACACGAGGAATTATAATTTTAAGTGGTATCCTATTCAAAGAGTTATGTTTATCATGAAGTAGAAGAGATCGGTACTGCTGAGATGAATCTGTGACAATGACGTTCAATAAACATATTCTCCGGTTGGAGAGAGTATTGTGCTGTATGCAGTTATGTTACTTGGAATATTATTTATAGTCACCACTGGGCTGTATTTATAAACTGAATGGTTTTCTTTAAGTTATTTTAATCTACCGACGTAGGATCCATTTGATCTTAAAACATGCAGATCCAGTAGAGTGAGACTTCCTAGACCACAATCTTCGTGAGAGTATTACTTAGCTCCCTCAATGTGTGGTGACATTAATAGGCCGAAAACTTGCCTCGGCACATGTTAAACAAATGATGAGGCAGAACTCTTTTCTCCTTAGGAAAGTAATAAAGAAAGGCTATCAAGCGAACGAATGTGATATCGGAATTCGAAACGATACAAGTACTTACAAATCATCACGAGAAAGTAGTGATAAAAATTGTGTACCCCTGGTGGGACTCGAACCCACAATCCCCGGTTTAGGAGACCGATGCCTTATCCATTAGGCCACAGGGGCTTGCAAAGGAGAAAGGTAAGGCCAAGACTCTACTACTGCAGATAAATGAGTTATCTTTGGCCTTGGGCCAAAAACGCATGGGTGCATAAGATGAGAGTTGAATCTTGCATCGCTTTGTAGCATGCAAAGTGTACAATGTTCTCAGACAGGAACTAGACTTGACAGAAGTCTTTCTTTCTTTCCTTCTTTCTTTCTTTCTTTCTTTCTGTCTTTCTTAATCCGTTTACGGTCCAGGATTGGCTTTTCAGCGGACTCGGCCAGGAATTCCACCTCTACCGCCTCAAGGATAGTGTGAGACTTTGGGTCGGGGATACAACTGAGGAGGAAAACCAGTACCTCGCCCAGGCAGCCTCACCTGCTATGCTGAACAGGGGCCTTGTTGGGGGATGGGAAGATTAGAAGGGATATACAAGGAAGAGGGAAGGAAGCGACCGTTGCTTTGAGTTAGGTACCATCCCGACATCAGCCTGGAGAAGAAGCGGGAAACTACAAAAAGCCACTGAGATAGAAATCGAACTCCCTCTACTCAGTTAATCTCCGAAGGCTGACTGGAATCCATTGCATTCCTTACAGATATGGCATTTTTAGTAACAACAACAACAACAACAACAACAAAACCGATTTGTGCACCTATCAGCTATAACGACCGTTGATTAGTGGTGCCTTCGGAGTCGTTATAACCTATTTCGACTGTACTATCTGATGCCAGTCTTACGCCTCTATGGCGTGTTGTGTGTAAATATAAAGAGATGTGCAACGAGATGCATACAAAAAACCAGTCCCCGAGCCAGCCCTTCGGAAATCGAACTCGAGACCTTCTGAAATGAAGGCGGCTATGCTGACCATTCTACCAAGAAGCCGGGCATTCGCATTAGTTTCTTCTTTTCTTATTGGCTTTAGGTCGCACCGACACAGATAGGTCTTACGGCGACGATGGGATAGGAAAGGGGTAGGAGTAGGAAGGAGGTGGCCGTGACCTTAATTTTGGTACAGCCGCAGAATTTGCCTGGTGTGAAAATGGGAAACCACGGAAAACTCTCCTCAGGGCTGCGGACAGTGGGGTTCGAACCCTCTATCTCCCGGATGCAAGCTCACAGCTGGACGGCCCTAACCGCACGGCCAACTCGCCCGGTCATTAGTACGTATTGTAACTCACAATGTAATTTATGAGTTTTCCTAGTTGATTTTTGCCAGTTGAAGTGAAAAATTCGCGCATGACATTATGATGAACTAAAATTATTACAGGTTTACTTGGTCCGCCTCTGTGGTGTAGTGGTCAGTGTGATTAGCTGTAACCCCCGGATGGTCGGGTTCGATTCCCGGCTCTGCCACGAAATTTGAAAACTGATACGAGGGCTGAGCGGAGTCCACTCAGCCTCGGAAGGTCAATTGAGTAGAGGGGGGAGGGTCGATTCCCTCCTCAGCCATCCTGGAAGTGGTTTTCCGTGGTTTCCCACTTCTCCTCCAAGAAAATGCCTGAATGGTATGCAACTTAAAGCCACGGCCGCTTCCTTGTCTAACTCTTCCAAACTTACCCCCCCCCCCCCCATCCACACAAGGCCCCTGTTCAGAACAGCAGGTGAGCCTACCTTGGAGAGATACTGGTCTTCCTCCCCAGTTGTATCCCCTCTATCTAGGACACTGCCCTTGAGGCGGTAGAGGTTAGATCACTCGCTGAGTCTACGGGAAAAGCCAAATTCTGGAGGGTAAACGGATTTAAAAAGGAAGAAATAACAGGTTTACATGACATCAGTATGAACTAAGAAGTTATTCTGACAGCGAGCCATACTCCAGTCTGGTTTTCTACTAAAATAAATCGAATTTTGTTCAACAGACTTCTTTCATACAGGGTTCCATGACGACAGCCATGCTAGCATAATGGAAATAGAAGAACATTAATTAGTCGAATGAAAGAATCCACATTTGTAAGTGTACTGGAGCAAATTTAGCTATGATCTCATTATTATTCTGGGAATTTTACAAGCTAAGATTAATGATGTATTCTATCCTAAGTTGGTTCATTACTAACTGCTCCAGACAAATGCTGATGTTAGAATTTCTAAATTATACTCATTATTAAGAAGCTCACTTCACTGATTGTCCAAACAGCCTACCAGCTTTGGATTCTAGGAGACGGCTGTATTGTTCGGCGAATGTAGTTTAAACTGTGCATTCCATTTTAATTACGTACAATCTCTGGAAACTTAGTTTGTACAAAGCATTGTGTAAGTTTCTAGCAGGTACTGGTATACCTTTACAGAATCAATTGAACCTCTAGATATAACGTTTGTCCACCTCTGTACTGCAGTAGTTAGTGTGATTAGCTGCACTCCTGGGGGTCCAGCTTTGATTTCCGACTCTATCACGAAATTTGAAAAATGGTACGAGGGCAGGAACGGCCTCCAATCAGCCTAGGGAAGTCAACTGAGTAAGGAGGTGCGATTCCCACCTCAGCCATCCTCGAAGTGGTTTTCCATGGTTTCCCAATTCTTCTCCAGACAAATGCTGAGATGGTACCTAACTTAAGGCCACGGCCGCTTCCTGCCCTCTTCCTTGTCTATCCCTTCCAATCTTCTGATCCAAACACAAGGCCCCTGTTCAGCATAGCACGTGAGGCCACCTGGGCGATGTACTGGTACTCCTCCCCAGTTTGTATCCCCGACCAAAAGTCTCACTCTCTAGGACACTGCTCTTGAGGCAGTAGTGGTGGGATACCTCGCTGAGTCCGAGGGAAAAACCAACCCGGGAGGGTAACGTACTAAGAAACAAGAGAGATTTTAAATTACACCATAGAACACAACAACGCAAATTAATCAAAATGTTTTGTAGCTGTCACGGAAATGGCTCCTGATCAATCAATCAATCAATCAATCAATCAATCAATCAATCAATCAATCAATCAATCAATCAATCAATCAATCAATCAATCAATCAATCAATCAATCAATCAATCAATCAATCAATCAATCAATCAATCAATCAATCAATCAATCAATCAATCAATCAATCAATCAATCAATCAATCAATCAATCACCACTGATCTGCATTTAGGGCAGTCGCCCAGGTGTCAGATTCCCTATCTTTTGTTTTACCTAGTCTTTTCTTAAATAATTGCAAATAATTTGCAAATTTATTGAGCATCTCGCTTGGTAAAATATTCCAATCCCTAACTCCTCTTATAAATTCTAACTTTATCTTCAAACTGTGACTTTTCCTACTTCTTAAAACAGCATTCAAACTTATTCGCCTACTAAAGTCATTCCACGCCATCTCTCCACTGAAAGCTCGGAACATGCCACTTAGTGGAGCAGCTCGTCTCCTTTCTTGTAAGTCAGGCCGTAGAATAGTGTCCAGTAGATATGTGAGACGCAGTTCGTCGCCGCGACTCTACCACCCTGTAGGGAAAGTGACATCCTGTAAAATAACATCAGTTGTATACCCTGCTTGTCGTACGTGGTGAATAAAAAGGGAACCAGGTACTCTTAACTTGGGAGCGTGAGTTGGCGGCCACGGGTCCCTGAGCTGAGTCTGTCATTTTTTCCATTTATTTGTGCTGGACTGCTCGCTTACAGCTTTCGTATCCGACTTCTCTTGGCGTAGTATTATATTCGTATTACCTCAGCTATCATGTGCAGACATTTCAATTTGAAGCCGCCTGGCTGTCTGATCATCAATTTCGTCGTTTCCTTTTGTTCTTTTCAGGCCCCGCCTGTGGTAGATTTCACGTCGTTTGTGGCCTTCCCCTTTCTTTTTTCGAAGTGTTGAAAATTTTTCCATTTTGCTTCTAATTTGTGTTAATAGAGGGTGGTTGTCCAGTTGTACTTCCTCTTAAACTAATAACCACCACCATCACCACCACCATCACTACCACCACCACCACCTTCTCAAGGAAAGTGATAAAAAGTGATAACTGAAGTGTCGGTGATGTCAGACTGTCATGAGCTGTGCTATGCAGTTTACGAATGACATGTAATGTGGAAATATAAGGTAGGGGCGCCAAATTCCGTCCCCGCACCTAATTTCGTCCCTCTAGGAATTTCTAGTTTGCACGGTTGGTAGCTAATGTTTATCCGCGTGCACAGGCGTAACCTCATCCCGTTGTCTTGTTGTGGGAGTTGGTTGTGTGCACCATGTTTGTACAAGGAGGATTCATTTTGCACGCTGAGCTGAGTTAGTGCGGCATTCGAATTAAGAGCCTGTTATTCCTAGAGTGATCACTGATATGTGCAGGAAATACTAAACTGCATTTCAGTCATGTGGTGTAGTTCCTGGACTGTAATCGCTACAGTGAGGTGGTTGGCGCGAGTTACTGTAGCGGCCATTATAATAATAAAACAGGGAATGTTCATAATTTCGTCCCCCTTCATTTTACTTATTTATGAAGTTTATTATTATTTTCAGATGGGAAAACGCAAGCAGTGGGGTAAGTAGGCTATGAAGAAGGCTATTAAGGCAGTGAGGGACAAAACAAGGTTAGAAACGCGCAAGTAAAGCATTTAATATCCCACGAGCAACGCTAAAGGACCATGTTAAAAAGAAAACCAAACATATTTCATAAATGGCCTTCAAGTAATTCATTATAGGGAAATTGTTTGGTAAGATTAAAAAGTAAAAATATACCCTGTTCATAAAAACCATAACACCTTGAAAGACTAGAGATAGCAGGTTCTTATTCTCAGGAAATGTGCATTGGTATGTTCTGAATAAATTATTAGCAGGTTAAAGGTCCACATTGATATCTTAGCGCAGCACCACCGACTGGTAAACTGTGCCTGTATCTCTCGTTGTCGCTATAAACCGAAGGTATGGATCAGTGTGACTTGAGCAGACGCGCACGATGCCTCGCAGACATATGCGAGAGTCGTACCGTCCAATGAGTGAGTTTGAAATAGGACGCATTATTGGCATGAGAGAACGTGATGCATCCATCCGGGAAATTGCTGCTCTTGGGGGACGAAGTGTGTCGGCACTGCAACGGGTGTGTACAGAATAGTTCGCAGAAGGCCGTAGAACATGACGAGATTGTTCTGGTCACACCACCCTTCGACAAAATCGACATCTCATCCGAATGGCATTGAGGGACAGATCTGCGTTCTCCTCCACTGGCGGAACAGTGTAATACATCGTAGAGTATCAGGAGTGACAGTCCGTCGCCCTTTATTACGGTCTGGGTTACCAGCGCGTCGTCCACTTCTCCGTCTACCTTTGACTAATGTGCATAAACATGCTAGACTGCAATGGTGTATGGAACGACGTCACTGGGGACAGGAATGGCAGCAATAGTGTTTTCGGACGAATCCAGGTTATTCTTTTGCTGCCGCTTTTCCCCACACCTGTGGGATCGCGGGTGCGAACTGTGTCGCACATGTGGATTTGGCCCTGTTTTAGGGCCGGATGCCCTTCCTGACGCCAACGCTACATGGAGGTATGTAATCACTATTGCGTGTTTCTGTGGTGGTTGGTAGTGTGGTATGTTGTCTGAATATGATGAGAAGAGTGTTGGGACGCACAAATATCCCAGTCCCCGAGCCAGAATAATTAATCAGAAGCGATTAAAATCCCCGACCGGGCCGGGAATCGAACCCGGGACCCTCTGAACCGAAGGCCAGTAGGCCGACCATTCAGCCAACGAGTCGGACGGACGAATCCAGGTTCTGTTTGTTTGAAGATGGCGGCCACATTTTGGTTTGCAGCAGATATCATATTGCATCATATTGACTGCATTCGCACAAGACATACAGCGCCTACTAAAGGCTTTATGGTGTGGCGTGCTATTGGGTACAACCACAAATTACCAGATGGTGCGTGTCCAGGGCACTGTGACCAGTTGGACCTTCGTGTATGACATCCTGCGACCCATAGCCATACCCTTTCTGCACGACACCCCAGACGCCATATTTCAGCAGGACAATGTGCGACTACATGTTGTTGCATGAACACGTGCGTTCTTGTTGTCACAGGATGTCAGACTGTTGCCCTGGCCCACCCGATCACCGGACTTGTCGCCAATCGAAAATGTGTGGGATATGGTGAAACGACGGGTGCGGCACTGCGACCCAATGCCAACCACCAAAGATGAATTGTCAGATGAAATCATCATGGAAGTCTATACCCCAGGACGCCATTCGCGCCTTATACACGTCGATGCCATCAAGTTATCAGTGCCCATGAAGGGTCCACTGCCTACTAGGCAACAAGACACATGCTGAACCTAGGTGACTGAAATGCTAATCGTTTCTGCAGAACATACTAGTGAACATGTCCTGTGAATATGAGCTTCTTATCTCTAGTATTTCAAGGTGTTCTGTCTTTTATGAACATGAGTGAATTAAAATTAATACTGTACTTTTCTTAAATTTCCTGGACCGAACACATTTGTGGTAGTTTAGTATCTGTAGTGTTTATGTTTATGTCAAATATTGACTAACTTATAACAGTTTCATTGTGCTTGCCCCTAAGTGGAGAATATATTCAATAATATATATACCAATTTCTAGCCTTAGCCATAATATTCCTAAATTTATACAAGTCCAAATGTGCTAACGGGACAAAATTCGGTCCCCTACCTTAATATTACATTTACAGCATACATTCTTATGCCAATGTTTTTTTACGGGAACTCAAAACGGCGAAAAATTCAGTTGTAGAAAGGAAACATAGGCCAATATTACTCCTATCGGACGACTTGAACGTTTGTCTGTGGATTGGTAGAGTAAGGGTTTTCTTTAAATGAACATGCAAGGACTTCTCAAAACGGCTCTGGTTTTTAACTCGGTCTTTGATGCGAAGGTAAAACATATATTTCTCCATATTGTTATGACAAACTTCAGTTCGAGAACTGGAGACTTCATCTGTATTACGAGAGAACTTATGGATGTCGTTAATTTTTTTCGAATCTCATTAAGGTATTTGTCTGTTCTGAGAAGTGATGGGGCCCCCACATGCTGGCCCGTCCTCTACCATGTCGTGACCTCTCGTTTTTAATGCGCTTCACGTGCCTCTTGACTCACAAAGTGGTCATTGTTGGCGCCTCACGCTTTCAGAATGGGAGGAATGGAATTGAAAATGATGAGGGAGGATAAAGTGACGTAATTAAACTTGTATTGGCTTCGCTCACCCATTAACTGTACAGTACAGTGAGCTCAGTGTTACTGGCAGCTACGTCTTGCATTCTTTTCCAAATATTCAAATGATGTCTTTGAGAGTTCATGAGTCCTGTAATTTCCTTTTCTTGGCACTATATGCTGCTGCCTTAATAGGTCAATAGTAGGGAGACCGAATCATGAACCCAAGTTCGCGAGAAGTACGTTCCGTGGATGCCGAATGTCAAGTTATTTAATAATATTGAGATATAGGACTTGGACAATTTTGGAATAGCAGTGAAAAACACTGAGCCTCCGTGGCTCAGACGGCAGCGCGTCGGCCTCTCACCGCTGGATACCGTGGTTCAAATCCCGGTCGTTCCATGTGAGATTTGTGCTGGACAAAGCGGAGGCGGGACAGGTTTTTCTCCGGGTACTCCGGTTTTCCCCGTCATCTTTCATTCCAGCAACACTCTCCATTCTCATTTCATAGCATCTATCATTCATTAATAAATCACTTTGGGAGTGGCGACCCCATCGTACTAATAGCCTATATCTGCTTCATTCATTCCACCCCTGACCCGGTCAATGACTGGAGAGCGGGTTGTAGGTTTTCAGTGAAAAACACTGTGCGTATCACATTTCTTAAATCCAATAGTTTCAATTAGGCCTAAATCAGAAATTCAAAGTACAGTAAATACAAGGTCCGCCTCTGTGATGTAGTGGTTAGCATGATTAGCTGCCAACCTCGGAGGCCAGGGTTCTATTCCTGGCTCTGCCACGAATTCGAAAAGTGGCACGAGGGTTGGAACGGGGGCTACTCAGCCTCGGGAGGTCAACTGAGTAGAGGGGCGTTCGATTCCCACCTGGAAGTGGTTTTCCGTGGTTCCCCCCCCACTTCTTCTCCAGGCAAATGCTGGGATGGTACCTAACTTAAGGCCACAGCGGCTTCCTTCACCCTTCCATGACTATCCCTTCCTATCTTCCGATCCCCCCACAAGGCCCCTGTTTAGCATAGCAGGTGAGGCCGCCTGGGCGAGGTACTGGTCCTCCTCCCCAGCTTTATCCCCCGACCCAATGTCTCACGCTCCAGGACACTGCCCTTGAGGTGGTAGAGGTGTGATCCCTCTCTGAGTTCGAGGGAAAATCCGACCGTGGAGGGTAAACAGATTAAGAAAGAAAGAAAGAAAGAAAGAAAGAAAGAAAGAAAGAAAGAAAGAAAGAAAGAAAGAAAGAAGTAAAAGCAAGAAAATGAAGTAAGGGAGTCCAGTATTGTTGACTTAGGTCACTGCTTCCAGTTCATCCGGTTCGCACGAATATGACGACACTGGACTCACTCTCATAGGATTTTGAAAAGTTGTGGTACCTGCAGCTGGATTTAAAGCGGACATTGGGCAGATATCTGAAATTTTGGTTTTCGGAAACAAAACTACTTTATAGTCGACTGATTTCTTCACCTCTTGATAGTATAGCTCCTTGTCAACATTTCAGGAACATATTCAAATTCTTTTTAACACTTTCCAAGGTGGCTTGCACAGCGGTCTACAGGTAACGAGCCTGTTTCTTACCTGGAGGCACCGAATTCGATTTCTGGCCAAGTGAGTGACCTTTACCCGAGTCTGAGGACTGGTTCGTGATCCACTCAGCCTACATGAGAATGATAATTACGAAGCTATGTGATTGTGGGGTAGCGCCCGCAGTTTACGGCCAGATGCCCTTCTTGACGCCAACTCAATGTGAAGTGGTTGTGGTGATAGGTAATGTGGTGCGTTGTGGGCAAATGAAGATGTGTGGTATAACCCATTCCGGTCTGGGCCTAAACATCCCTAACAAACGTTCTGGACTGTGCATTTTTAAGGATTTAGAAAATATTATATCTCTGTACCTATAGGAGATGTTTGCACGATTCTTTTTTCTTTGCGCTTGTTTCAGCATCTAGTTTTTAAAATGTTTATTTCACATTAGCTATCACTTGATATTTTAAGAGTTTATATGTTATACCATATTTTGCGAAGGAAAAAAAGTCTGATGGATTACTAAGTAAATACAGTTTTCTGAAATACTGTTATATTCAACCTAGTTTGATAATGTAAAATGTGCATTGCAATTACAAAACAACAATAATGAAAATGAAATAAAATAATAACTGTTCAATAACAATAGTAACAACAATAACGAAAATGGGAGCTCTAATGAAATTTTCTTTATATATATTTTTATGTGACGACACTGGCTCGGAAGGTGGTGTTGGCGAAGATACTCAGAGTGAAAATGATATTCAAGGTATGTAATTATAATTATGCACAAATGAAAATATTGATACCCGAATATTAATTCGAAACAACATCTTGCACTTCATTATAATTGGACCAAAGACCTAGGGGAAAGTTTTCATTCCCCTTTCACTAAGGGAAGGGGCGGGCCACCTAGAAGGTTACACCTTCACTCTGGCCAGGAGATTTGGCGGGGTTGGAGGATTTGATGGATTTGGAAGAGAAGGATGGAGATTTGCTAAGTTGAAGGAGTTGGGAGTGGGTCTCGACCTCTTGGCCAAGTGTTTATTGATCTTCCAAATTTACATTAAAATTTACATGTGTCAGATTCAGTCTGGTTACAATTGTGATTTTACATAAATAGATGTTTCATTTTCCATTATTGTCTTGAGTATTGGCGGCTCCTATAATTTTTTAAATATATCGAAATATACCCCTTACCCCCGGCTTTTTTTATCGGGGGGTTATTAGGGTATTTACAAGAGTGTTATTAATGGTTATTTACAAAACATTTACAATGTTGTTTACAGTTGTTTGTACTGTTATTGCAGGTTATTTACAATGCTTTTGTTGATTACAAGATTATTTACAATGTTATTTACAGTTGATGATTATTATTAGAATAATTACATTAGGGATACTTACAATTATGGTTATTTGCATGTTTTCGAGATTTGTTGTTGAGTGTTGTTACAAGGTTCTTACGTGGCTTGAAGTTGGTATTCACTGCTTCTGAAACATACAAAAGTACGTTAATACTTGGGCTTATGATTTAGCATACATTCTGATGATGGGGAGGAGGTCGCCGGGAGCTCTTAAGGGGGTGGGTTTTTTGGGGAGTTGGGGGATTAAAGGATGGGGTTTTGCGTCACAGCTTCCTTTTTCTTACATGGCACCCTCATCGGGTTAATTCATTTTACAGTGTACCGTATGTTCCCGTGCGTTTCATAACGGCGCGAATCTACATATTAGTAAAGTTTTGTCTTTTTAAGATGTGAAGGATTACGATTACATAAAATATCAAAAATGTAACTTCTATCAAGCACTTGCTTGCTGCAAAACGCCATGTTTTAGAGCACATTGAGTGACAACACCTACTAATGTATATCGTAAATTCTCTAAATTCGACAATACTGCCATCTGTTGAAATACTCTAGTAAGCATCACATGAAGAAACACTATGCAGTCGGCAGAATGCGTGCATAACTCGTTCTCGATTTTTAGCGAGTTGTCAAACCTTACTACGGGCTATGCTCGCAGAGCGGCGTGAACGTAATTTTGGCCGGAAATTTAGACCGGAAAGAGTTAAGGCGAGCACAAACATCCAGTCTCTGAGTCAGGCTCAAATCCCCGATCCGGCAGGAAATCGAACTCGGAGTCCTTTGAATCGAAAGCTACTACGCTGACCATTTCGGCAAGGAGCTGGATACAATAATTTGTATGGCGGTCCTTCCTTTATTTCCGGATGTATGTATTTATTATTTAACATGTTTCACTTTCGACAGGGGAGGGATGTGTTAATTTTAACAACTGAGGGGGGTGGGGGGTTCACGACTGGAAAAGTTTCAAATCCTCTCGGCGAAAGGTCAACAGTTACTTCTTCAGCAATGGAATAATAATAATAATAATAATAATAATAATAATAATAATAATAATAATAATAATAATAATAATAATAATAATAATAATAATAATACTCAATTAATCAATTATTCAATTCAGGAGCGTATCCCTTATTACAAGTACCATCCAACACCACTCCTGGAGAACGAGTCGATTAAGTTTTATTGGAACACTGCTGTAGTGACAGACAAAACAGTCAACCATAACAGGCCAGACATCATACTGGTAAACAAAAAACTAAGGCAACTTCCGTTATTGACATCGCTATCCCCAATGACACCAACATTGACAGGAATTACCGTGAAAAAATCTACAAGTACAAAGAACTTGCAGAAGAGATCAAGAGGATCTGGAAGATGAAAATGGCACGTATAGTCCCTGTGATTCTGTCAGTCAATGGCCTCATTCCACACACACTTCACAAGAGTCTGCTAGAACTGGGTCTTCCATCGAACATCTACAGAATTATGCAACATTCTGTCCTCCTGTCAACATGCAACATTGTGCGATCGTTCCTCTCGCAAGAATGAAGATCCCGTGATCTACAGTTTTGTATATACCTCTACATCTATATTTGTGTTATAATGTGTAAATACTGTACTTCAATTATTGTAAGGCATTTGGTGCATCCCGTGCCTCGTTACTACCCATCTACCCATATTTAATGTGGAGAAGTGTATGAATAATAATAATAATAATAATAATAATAATAATAATAATAATAATAATAATAATAATAATAATAATTGGTGGCAGATCTGAAACATAGAAAAAACAAGAAAGAAAATTCCTTAGGAAAATCTTAGGACCAGAATGTGAAAATGGAATTTGAATGAAAAAGAAATCACAAGAAATTTATCAAGTTACAGAAAAAATCACAGATTCAATCAGGAAACGGCAATTTCAATTTTGTGGTCGCTTATAGAGAATGGATAATAACAGGCTCACAAAGGAAATTTTAAACTTAGCCCTATAGATGAAAAATCACAATAATTGGCTAAAAGAAATCAGTGAAGACCTAAATGAAGTTGGCATTAATGAAGAAGCCATCAAGATAGAATAAAATTCAGAACCTTAATTCACAAATGCAAATTTTCTGTAAAGCCCAACTGCCGAAATACAGGATGGATTGAACGACGTAAAAAGGAACACAGCGAGAGGGGAAGAAGAAGAAGAATATGCTAATAATTTCAAATGAGCTCCTTAGTTGTGCATAACGAATCAAGAATAATAATAAGGTATAGTAAAACCTCACTAACACGAAATCCAACAGATCGGAAATCGTGTCAAAGGAAGGTCGTATTAAACGAGTAAGAGTTAGAGTATCAATCTCTTTACAGTACAGTGTTATAGAGTACTAGTGCAGTGTACAATTATGCCAATTTTTAAAAGAACAGTTAAGGTACTCAAGTTTTTTTGGGAGAAAATTTCACGTTGTTCCGCTGTCCCTAATGGGAACGAAAGTGTGTTGTCACATCACGGCCAGCTATATTCATAGCTTCAGTAAACTCAGTGGTGACTTGCGATGTTGCAGCAAAAAGTTCTAAATTATTCAAGGTGGTTATAATTTCCTGGTGGCTAGGCGGAATTACATCGTCTTGCTGATCACTACCGCTGCCTTAAACAATAACAACTGTTCATTTTCAATAGGGTTATTTCCTTACATTTAATGTTCATGTTATTGGGATGAGTGTGGTGGTGATGATGGTGATTACTGTTTTAAGAGGAAGCACAACTCATTGCTTACTCAGTAACGTTCACGAATGTCGATCTAATTACATCAAGAAACGTCTATGTTAAGCCGTAGATTAACATCCGTAAATGGTTTCGCAACTAATTAACGTAGGTTTTCATGGCTAATTTTCATTTTTAAAATAAATAAATAAATAAATAAATAAATAAATAAATAAATAAATAAATAAATAAATAAATAAATAAATAAATAAATAAATAAATAAATAAATAAATAAATAAATAAATAAATAAATAAATAAATAAATCTGGATTAAAGGTGATGAAACTGGGCAGAAAGCTCCGCTGTTTTGTTATAATCCTTAGTATAAAGTGGCTTTAATGCAATGTAATATTTATTTTAATAAATAAGTTTTGACAATGGTTTACTTTCAATCCGCGCATTTCTTCCACTCCTAGCAGAGAAACAACTTAAAAAAACACAATGAATAGATACCGTTGATCACGTAAGTGAGATATAATGACACAGAGGTTTAAAGAAATGTTCGTAATTTGAGGTAACCGAAATTCTTGGTAACTGAATAGACCTTCCATAAGAAGTAATACATTCCCTGCCTGGACTAAAATTTGGTTCATATTAACAGAGTGTTCATCTTAGGTGCTTACGTGTTAAAGAGGTTTTATTGTATTATAATCAATTGTGACTATCAAATGACGATTTTTATCAGCGCGGAACGGGTAACTTATTGCTAGGTCTGACTACTTGAAACCGGCTTCATCCGACCACATGTTTTTATCAAGAAGATTTCGTTCATGACAATTTTGATTACTTATCATCTCACAGTCGGTTCGCCCGGAAGGACGTGGGTTGGAATCCCCGTCAGGAAGTCGTAAAATTTAAGAAACGAGATTTCCACTTCGGGAGGAGCATATGACCCTGAGGTTCACTTAACCTACATGAAAAATGAGTACCAGGTTAATTCCTGAGGGCAAAGGTGGCCGGGCGTATAGCTAACCACTCTACCCCATCACGTGCCGAGGTTAAAAATGGTGGAAGCCTTTACCTTCCACTCCTCCAAGAGCCTTCATGGCCTGTACGGAGGTGACTTTGCTTTGATTTTTTATCATCTCGCAAAATTTCAAAGACGGATTGAAACATCCTTCATAAAACCATGTTAGAAATTTACTCTGTTACGAGGTCATAATCGAGGAGAACTTCGCGATATACAGGTTGTTTGAAAATTTTACTACGGTGAAATCTTCTACATTCGTTTCCCTATTACTAATGTATATATTACTACATTAAAAATTACAATTAAACTTATTAACTATTTCAATTCAATTTCTAAATTGTATACAAGGGTATTTTTTCTTTAAAGTTAATTTATTTATTTTGTCCTAGACGTTAACAGAGTTATGCAGTCTATGGCAAACAAGTATTTTATCCTCCCAAGTTGTATTAATACTTACTTTTGTGTCATGAGTCTTTATATAGTTATCCTACAATTACAGCATGCATTTTGAATGAATGAATGAATGAATGAATGAATGAATGAATGAATGAATGAATGAGTGACAATGAATTGGCGAGTGAATGATTTCACGACTGAATTGTCGCCGTGCATGAATGAATGAAAAAGACACTTTTCTCACCCATTCACGGATAGCCACCAACTGGGGAGAGAGCATTCATGATTGAGGGATACATGTATCATTCTACACTATTCATTTCCACACCTGAAGAGTGAGATAGCATACCTGAAGAGTACCACCAACCCTCTGGCAGAAAATGGACTGGACTTGTAAGAGTGATGGAGGGATAAGTTCGTCCAACTTCTTGCCTGGATGGTCAGCGAACTAACCTTTGATTCGTAGGTCCCTGGGTCAGATTCCAAGTCACGCTGGTGATATTGTGTCAGTCATTTTTTGTCAAAACACGCACCTTTCAACCATCACACAAACATGTAATACTTCATACAGGTAGGGCTGCCGACAGGAAGAGCATCCGGTCGTAAATCTGAACTGAACGCGCATCACGTGTCGACTCTAATACATTGAAGTAAAGGGCATGAAGAGATGATAGTAGGAGTTCGGTATAGAAGGAATCGTGTGTGAATCACCCCCTGTGTCTGGGGACGGTAGAATACACCCACGGTATCCCCTACCTGTCGTGAGAGGCCCTGAATTCGGCGGTGTGGGTAGGCACCTACAGTTCCCATAGCTGAGTCTAGAATTAGTTCTATTTGCTTGTTGTCAGTATCCTCTCCATCATTTATCCTATGCGACATCCATTGGTTAATTCTGGTTCCTTTCCGACCTCGACGGTAGGAGATTTGCGTTACCCAGGGAATCTTTCATTTTTATGCCCTTGGTGACCCTTTCCCTTCTTTTACTGATACCTTCATTTTCCGAAGTGACGGTCCTCTTTCATTTACCTTCTGATTAGTGTTAGTAGACGGTGGTTGTCCAGTTGTACTTCTTCTTTAAACAATAATCATCACCACCACCATACAGCGAAATCCTAATTATGTAACATATCACTTTCAATTAACATAATGATAATATCTCGTTATCTCTACTACCTGTACGTTAGTCTTACTAATTGGATGCCATCTGAGTGACTTACGTGCCAGTTTCAAAGTACCACTCTCACTAATAGGTTGCGCCACTGAGCGCTCCGATCAACTTAAGACAAGACCAATCAGAATGCTGAAAGAGTTTGCCTAATTTGTTTACTAGAGTTCACAATGTGGCTTCTATGGTTTTCCTGGTCTTCGAAATCCTCCAAGTTCGACTGAGATCGAACCTATGATCATGGATACTAGGGACCAGCAAGCTAACCCCTTGCTTTCCATGGACGAATTTAAAAAGATGGTAATAAAAAACAAACCCTATGGTGCTACATTTTTTATTCTTTGTTCACTGTTTCAGGAGCTAAATTTCTTTCCAGAAATGTGTGAACCAACATATCTGCAAGAATCACTTGGTTAGCAAAAGAAAATTGTGCCGCTCCTCAATAATAATTTCTGCCAGATAATGAACGGAATAATATACTGCAATTCTTGTGCACCGTCACGTTACTATTAAGTAGTGTTCGTCATCAACAACAATTCCGAAACATCACTCAAGCTTTGAAAATGGAGTCAAAAATGTTAAATAGGTCCTACTTTGTACCTAACAGCTGGAAGACAACCAGAATTCCAGGAGCCCAGCAACAAAATGAAGATTCTGTTTCTCAGCTGATATGAATAGCATATTCATACAATGGTTGCATCATCGACTCCTTATCTCAAACGAGCCTTTTCGATTACCCTTTTTCAGAGTTCGAGATAAAAAAAACTAAACTATGATTCTGATAAGTTCGGAGATCAAGGAAGTCTTGCCAATATCTTTGTTGCTACGATCCCCTTACTGACCTCTCATTGCCTCAAGTCTGTGCTCGTGAATTCAATTCTGTAACATTGTAAAGTGGATTAGACTATATAAATGTGACATGCTCACCAGTCGTGTCTTTATGATGACCTTGCTGAGCAGCTGATTCTTAATCAGAGCAAGAGAATTACATTGTCGTCTGATAACAGTGACCACGAAATTTTTAAATACTGAATCTCTAATGACGACAGACCCGAGGCGGCTGATAGAGAAGAGTTCAGGGTCCCGGGGTTATCGGGAAGATAACTACTATTAAACATCTCTGCTCCCTCTGTATAGCAGTGGGAGAGTGTCGCCCACTGGAACCGTAGATCGCAGGTTTAAACTTGGCAGGGGTTCTGCGTCAGATTTCTAAAAGCCACACCACGTTGTTGGTTGCTGATATATAAACGATTTCTGGTGTTAAATTTGGGGTTTATCCAAAAACATTAATTAAAGGTCAGTCATAGGTCATCCAATAGGCATCCATTTTTCTACTCTCTGTTTCAGTAAAACAGAATGTTTAAATTGACAGCATGAATGGAGTCAAATCCAAATGTCTGAACGTGGTAACCGACACCATGTTATTGTTGTATGTTGGGTATTCAGCCCGAAGGCTGGTTTGATCCTCTGCAGCTCCGCCAACAGCTGGCATAAATAGCCTAGGCGTCACTGAAGAGGCGTACTAGGGAAATGAGGAGTGAGGTAGTTTCCCGTTGCTTTCCTCACCGAGCCAGCCGCTGCTATTACATATCAGTCTGCCAAGCCCACTGAAATGCATGCACCAACTGACCCTATGAGCGATATTTTCACACCATTCATAATAGGGACTGGCTGCATAAGCAATGGTATTACTAGCATCACTCATACCTCAGTCACTTTCATATTGTCAAAGCCAAGGATGAGACTGAGACAGGTCAATGAAAGTAACAAATTTGATATAGCCCATACCAGAAGATATAGTGCACTGTAAACACTAGGCCTACATCTCGCCAGCAAAGGCATATGTTATTGTTATTTTTATTAAAGAATTTGGCCAGTTATAGACCGTTTGCACCTAAGACTATGGTACAGTATTTTTCTTTTCTTCCCAAAATACTTCATACGTCGTCTGAGCGCCTGCCTCTCTTCCTCCGATAACATACTCCGTGTGCAAAAGCGAAAAATCCGCAGAAGTGACCTGTCACCAGAAGTCACCCTTGTTAGTTATTATGTCGTCAGTAATTTTCAGTCTTTGTAGGTCCCATCGTATCTCTTCCAGCCAACTGATGGTGTGTTTTAATTTGGAAATGTAATAAAAAAGTCTTAAATAGTCCGTCGTTGTTAATTCTGTAAAAGTGACCATAAAATTGTGGTCTTCGTCTTTTGATTGTGTCTGTAATTTTCTCTATACTGCGGTAGAGATCTTCATTTTTCTACCCACACAAACGTCTTTATTCTTTAGGAGCGCCAACATTTTCCCTTTTAATTTCTTTCGTTTCGAGTACCTCTCGTTCACCTCTTTTGTTCAACGTTAAACATTCTAAACCAGATTGTACCTCTGGTTTAATTACAGTTGTATAATGCCCGATTATTGCCTGGAAAGACATCGGTCGTTTGTTGTCCCGCTAACGGCATTGAGTGAGTTTCTAAGCCGTATCCCTGGACTCATTACATTTCATGTCCGGAGGGTGGCCTTGTATGGTTCGAAAAGTACAATTTGTTGCATGTGACAGGAGATGTCTGGAGGTACTTCATACTGGTGCAGGAGGATGAAAAATATCTCGTGGTCATCCAAGATTACAAATGAGGAAATTTTTAGAATAGGTTAAAATACTGCGTTTCTTGCCAAGAATAAGGAAAAGAAGATGCTAATTAATTGCTCATGTCTACAAGCACAAGGAAGGAATGCTACTGGGAAAGAGAGCAATAATAATAATAATAATAATAATAATAATAATAATAATTGTGCCGGGGATACTGTAGAACGCAGAGGTGAAAGAAGGTGCGGGTATGAATGGGTGCATATAGAAAGGCTGGAAGATTAATTTGAAACTTTTAAAAAATGTGATATTTCTTTCTTTAATCTATTGTTACTTTCAAATTTTAAACTTAAAACTGTGGTTATATTTCTTCCTTTGAACTTTTGTCACTTTCAAATTTTAAACGTTACACTTTGCTAAACAGGTAGACGGTCAACCTCGTGAGCTTGAGTAACAGTATTAGAAAAATTAACAATAATTTGACAACATGAGCTTGAAGCTCCCTAGTTACGAATTTAACAAGAGCACCATTGCTCCATTCAATACATATTCAAGGAGACTGAGCTCCAAATTTTACACCAGTAGGGCGAGCGTCTTTGCTTTAGACGATTACTTCGTAGGAGGCTATCCTCCAAAATTACAAGTTCCAGGCCTATTAAGGCACCTACCTACATTTAACAAATCCAAACCGCAGACACTGTCTTAATCACTCAACAGTCTGATTTACAAAGACACAAAATGAAAACATAGAAGCTGTCTTTAACAGGGGGTAGAAGTACCCATTCTACGTGTCTTTATTTAAAAACTAAAGGTTACAGTTACTGGCCGAAAATCAAAATGTTAGATGGCGAACTCTTGCACTCATTTGGAATTCACCAGAACATTATTAAAACCCTTTGTGGGCTATGGTCTGAAGTTACAGAGGCTAAGCCTATACTACGGAGATAACTGGATGGGCAGAAAATTTTAATTTACAAAAACTCTGATTGGTTATAAAATCATAGTCACCTCAATATCAAGTTGAAAGGGAATAAAAGAGGGTACCTCACTCTTTATTCCCTAAGTTCTTTAGACTAGTTTGAGAATTTACATTGAGAAAAATATGTTGCATTACGAAGGAATTTGAAACCTTCCCCTCGAGCTAGCTTTCAAAGCCTATTAGATTGTTAAATGGAGTCTGCCATTACCTTGAGCTGGTAGACCTCCTGGCGATGGACAAGGCAGCCCTTTCCCCTGCCTTCGCTATGAACACACTCTAAACTTCTTGACTGGAGTGATCACAAAGACAATACGGTCCCAACTTTTATAACGAAGAGGAAGGTCCCAGATTTTTCTGGGCCGAAACCCTGACATCCCCCCAATTTTCATTGGACAATCAAATAAGTACTGTATCAAAAACTCTGATTGGTTACTTAAATAAATGTACACATTTATTTATTGACTGAAGTATTATTTTGGCAGGCAGAGATAGAAGTGTTGATAACTTTACAACACCAAAAACAAACTATAAACAATTCAGTTTAGGAAACCTTAAGACACAAAATTACTTTGAAAATTAATAGTTCATCCTTACCCCAGAGGGAGCACATAAGTTGCTAGTAGTGACATCTGTCGATAAATGTTCAAAACAATTTCTGACATGAGTTTCGGAGTTTGTTATAGACGGCCTTCTAAAAGGTGCTTATTTTGAATGCACGGGGCGGGCGTACATCCGGTATAATAATAATAATAATAATAATAATAATAATAATAATAATAATAATAATAATAATAATAATAATAATAATAATAATAATAATAATAAATGTTAGACTACAATTCACGATATGGCCTTGAGAAGACATAGGAGTAAGTTAACAGAGACAATGGAGAAAGGTGTAGAGGAGAAGAATTACTACCGATCAATCTTCGGATTGAGAATTAACAAGAGTATAAGAGATTTCTTTGATATTCTTTCTCATATCTGGCAACTACAAGAGTATGAAAAGTCTACTTACATATGGAAAGACAACTCCATTACTTTAACGACGAAGCTTATGTTTTTGCGACAGTCGCTTTTCCCATTGCCACCTACACAGAGAGACTTTAAGGATGATAGAACAGACCACCACAGGATCAACATCTTTGAAAATGTGGTGCTACAGAAGATTATTGCAAATACCTTGGACGGACAGCGAACGAGCAAGTCAGTCCTGAAGTATCTTGGCAACAGAATAATGCTATCGACATTTATCAAACAACAAGCACTCAGGTAATTTGGCCAATTGTCAGAAGACCCAGCGGACTGGAGGAAACGACCATTAAAGAAAAAATCGCATATAAGGGCCCCGTGGTCGCCAACCAATGCTCCAGAGTTAAGAGCCCCTGAGGTCCCTTTCAGTAGCCTCTTACGACACGTAGGGAATACCGTGTGGATATTATTCTCCCCCCAACACCCGCAACCCACAAGAGAGACTGACTGGCAATCAAACCAAAATCCTTCGGGTAAGAGGAAGGCACGTTACCGCTACTTCATGAGGCTGGCTAATAATAATAATAATAATAATAATAATAATAATAATAATAATAATAATAATAATAATAATAATAATAATAATAAAACAGAGAAAGAATAATTTAGACATAGGAGGAATGAAAATTACACTGGACCTTCATTTACAGATTATCTGCTGCTAAATGGTACTTCAAATCGACAAAGTATTGCACCATAAGACGCAGTATTTAGCGGCCTAAATGGCTGGTTCTATGATATTTTATCGCATCTCATCTATTCATGGGTCAGACTGAGTTAGAAACGTTGAATAGAGTGAAATTTGTGTACGATTATCATACATTGCATAACTTTTCGGATAATTATGTGACATAGCATTTGGCTCACATATGGGTACTGCGTGGGCCAGTGTTCGTGTAGAGTTCGATTAATCTAACTTTCCTGTAAGTGATTTAAAGTATAAATTATGCATGTAAAAAGTCCAAATTTACTTAAAATCGAGAAATAGAGACGAATCTAGCATATAAGGGATATACTGTAGATACGACAAAAAGTCATAAGGCCAAGGTTGATCACTCCAAATTGATCGGAGAATGTGAAATCCGTTACGTGATAGGACTTCCCGTTTATCCTACAAAATACCCCGAAACGAAGGTCTGCACCATCATAAAAAATGCCTCCATATTTCGATATTCTTCCGGGATAAAAGTGAAAAATTTAAAGATCTTGGAAATTTTCCGTCCCCTACAGGCTAAAACGTATAATTTTGCCAAATTTCAATTTTCTTGCTCGTCTGGCAAATTATGCCGCAATCTGGATTTGGGTGAGGGATGGGGGTAAAAATAGGCAATGTACAGGCACAAACAGTCGTTACGATTTTATTTATATAGATATATAAGGAATCTGCTGCACGTACAAGACCTTTGGTCTATGATCGCTGGACTTAACCTGCAAAACCGACCGTTCATGGTATCTCAATTAATCCTCCTGTCGAAAAATGCACATGAGAACAAAGTTTTAGAAATGGATTTCCATTAAGGATTGTAGATTTCCATTTATTTCGGATGTGCATATTTTGAGAGAGTGCAAAATCATCGTTTCGGTTTCGGATAAACCCCCAGTAAATTTAGGTATTCAGAAATAATATTGGCTCTAAAACCTACTCAAGGACAGGTGGATTCTAAATATCAAGTTTCGTAGAAATATAATCAGTAGTTTTCAAGTTATAAGAACTCATACAATCAAACAGACAAACAGACACCAAAGCTAAGAAATATGCAGATGGTCATTATTACCCCTGAAACGGATAACTGTACGGAAATTCCGCCAAAAT
This sequence comes from Anabrus simplex, assembly GCF_040414725.1. Lineage (NCBI taxonomy): Eukaryota > Metazoa > Arthropoda > Insecta > Orthoptera > Tettigoniidae > Anabrus > Anabrus simplex. Next base: position 248,799,566 of record NC_090271.1, read on the forward strand.
AGTTAATGTACAGGCACACGGTCGTTACGATTATATTTATATAGATGGCAGGTAAGCATGGGCACGTTTGTTAGTGCAAACATCCATTTCGAAGTTTACTGCTCCTAAACGGTAGATCATACCAACAAACGATTTGCACCCTCAGACGTCCCTTTTATCGCTCTACATGTTTAGCGTTAAAACATTTTCTCGTATCTCACATATTTATGGGTTCGATTGAGTTACGATATTTGAATGGGGTGAAATTTGGGTTACTTTTTAACATTTTACTATATTTTTCACATACTTATCTGGAAGCTAGAATCATGAAATGTGGTTCGCATATAGCCATTGGTCGTGTCAATGTGCGTGCCAAATTCGATAACTCTACATTCCTTATAGGTGTGTCAAACTAAGTAACACATGTGTAAAAAGCACAAAATTTACGAACAATCGAAATATACAGCCAAACCTACTCTATAAGCGACAGAGAGGGTCGGCAAAATGCCGCAAGACCAAAGTTGTAGATCACTCCAAATTGAACGGAGTTTGTGCCATCCGTTTTGTGATAGAACTTACCGTTTAGCCACGAAATACCTCGAAACGAAGGTTTGCACCGTCATTAACTTTGCTCCACATTTATATATTCTTCGGCATAAAAAGAAAAAATTTAATGACCTTGGAAATTTTCCGTCGGTTACCTTCTGAAATGTATAATTTTGCTGAATTTCAATTTTCCAGCTCGTGTGACAGATTATGAGGCAATCTTGATTTTGGGGGAGGGGGATAAAACTAAGGAATTTCAGGAAACTATAGCTGAAAATATGCAGATGGTCATTATTACCCTTTAAACGGAAATCTGTACGAAAATTTCGCCAAAGTAGTCAATGCACAGACACACGGTCGTTACGATTTGATTTATATAGATAGATAAGGAATCTGCTCCACGTATAACACCTCTTGGGCTATGTCCGCTGGACGTAGCCTGAGAAACCGACCTTCATGATATCTCCCTTATTAATCCACCTGTTGAAAAATACACAGAAATAAAATTGGATTTCCATCAAGTTTGGTCGATTTCCAGTCAGGTTGGTCTTGTACTGTAATGATGCACATGAGAAAAAAGGTTTAGCAATTTATATTGTGGGAGAGTAAAACCATCATTTCGGTTCCCTATAAAAACACAGTTCATTCCGGGAATTTGAAATGGTATTGGCCTTAAAACCTACCCTTGGACAGGTGGATGCTAAATATAAAATTTGGTTCAAATATCTTCAGTAGTTTTCACGTTGTAAGGAATACGCTTTACACGCACCCGCTCTTGCGTTAAGTCCGGTGGGACTTGTACCGAAAACGGTCCGTTAATGACATCTCCTTTATTAATCCCGGTATCGAAATGATGCACATGAGAAAAAAGGTTTAGCAATTAATTTCCATTAAGGCAGATAGATTTCCATTAAGTTTGGTTGTGTATATTTTGAGGGGGTGCAAAATCACGGTTTCGGTTTCGTATAAACCTCCAGTCAGTTCAGGGATTTAGAAACATTATTTGCCCTAAAACCTACCCAAGGACAGGTGGATTCTAAATATTAAGTTTGGTGGACATATATCCAGCAGTTTTCAAGTTATAGAAGGACAGACAAACAGACAAAAGGACAGGCAAATAAACAGACAAACAGACACAAAAAACCTATCATTGGACAGGTGGATGCTAAATATAAAGTTTGGTTCAAATATCTCTGTAAGTTTTCAAGTTGTAAGAAATACGCTTTACACGCACCCGAACTTGCGTCAAGTCCGGTGCGACTTGTACGGAAAAACGGTCCGTTAATGATATGTCCTTTATTAATTCTGTTATCGAAACGATGCACATGAGAAAAAAGGTTTAGAAATTAATTTTCATTAAGGCAGGTAGATTTCCATTAAGTTTGGTTGTGTATATTTTGAGGGAGTGCAAAATCACGGTTTCGGTTTCGTATAAACCCCCAGACAGTTCACGGATTTAGAAACAATATTTGCCATAAAACCTACACAAAGACAGATGGATTCTAAATATTAAGTTTGGTGGAAATATATCCAATAGTTTCCAAGTTATAGAAGGACAGACAAACAGGCAAACAAACAGACAAACAGATAAACAGACACCAAAGCTAAAAATTATACAGATGGTCATTATTACAGCTGAAACGGATAACTGTACGGAAATTTCGCGAAAATAGTCAATGTACAGACCCACGATCGTTACGATTTTTTTTATATAGACGAGTAAATGTAAATTGTTTATCTTGGTCACTTCCTCCCAAGTCGCACGCTTATCGGCCAAAAATGATAAGTAATTTTAACTCTAGTTGGACAACACGAATGAATTTGACTTATAAACAAATCTGACTACAAAACAGTACCAAATTGCTCTCCTAAATGGTATTCAGGTCGATAGTAACGCTCGTTCTTGTTTTGACAAGGTGGAATCATGTGAACGTTTTGGAAAGAGACATGTGTTCTTCTGGCCGTCCTTTGTTTTCTTCTGGTTGTCCTTCATCTTCTAGTCGTCTTCTCCTGGTGGTCTTCCGACTTCATATGGCCGTTATACATCCTATTCTGATCGTCTTCAGTCTTTTTTTGGTCATCTAATGGCCATCTTCTGTCTCCTCCTGGCCGCCTTCCGTCTTCTTCTGGTCGTTTGCTGAGTGGCACTGTCAGTGGCTTTACACATAAGTGATTGCAGTTGGGGAAACACAGATAATTCATGTGGAGTTTTTTTTCGAAATGGAAAGCGATGTCCTGTGGTGAAACAGAAGGTCCTGTTATTGTAATCCCGGTGTCAATGGACACATAAAACATTGCTTTGCTCTCAGAAAAGTAGGTCTTCGCTTAGACAGAGTACCGGAAACTCTTTCAGAGTGGAGAGAAGGAGGAGAGATGACTTCTGTAAGGAACACGAGGATAAGGACGTTTAAAACAAACACGTGGTAAATATCTCTTGAGAGTTACAACAGCAATAAAACACACTTAGGCTGCCGATCATATTGTGTTACACTTCCGGCAGAGAACTCATCCTATTCAGCTCATAAAAAGAGGCGCGTGCCTTCTCCAAGCTGGCTCCAAACTCGGTGGCGACGATGATCTTAACCAGAAGAAATATCGATCTAGCATACGGACATGGATTGAGTACGTTGAAAGGATGTAGGAAATAAGGAGGTCTTTCGTAACACAATAAACGCAGTGATGATAATAATAAATCATAATGTTACATGTAGAGCCAGGATGTTGAGGCTATAATTGGTTAATATGCAAGCAAATTTGTCGAATAGGAGGTGGCGTTTAACCCGGTCTTCCATGTTGTAACGAAAGTAACATAATTTCTGGGGGTTCTTAACAGGTTAGGCCCCTAATGTCCATGCAAACCACATAGCAGAACTGTTGTCCGGGTTAGAAAATACTTGTTACCCCTTCAGTAAGTTTGCATTCTAATCTATCCATACCTAAATATCCGGGCTCTGGTTATGTGCTTAACAGTTTTTCAATTAATATCCCTTTCCCACCTGATTCACGATCGGGTGCATTCGTTCAAGAGAATTCTGGCATGCTAGCGAATCGCTTATGCCTTGTTAACCCGAACTACAATGAGTGCGTGGGCTTCGCAGAGTGTGTTCCTATTATTTCTGTTACTGTGGTTGGCCGGCAGGTACCAAACCTAGAATTTGTCCATGTGAAAGTTAAACCAAAAATCGGTGTGTAAAGTGTGATGTCTACTCGTGCCTGTCCAAATGCAAACAGTTGTTTTAAAATGTTTCCCACATACAGCCGAGTACAGCTGTGAAATGATCTGTTAGATATAGAATAAATGGTAAGTCTGACATGACCTACATCATATAAATTGCTCCAGTTATGTTAGAAAATTTCAGCAATATAATTGAGCAGTTGAGTGGAAAAGAGGATTACATTCTATTTACCAAGTTTTGAAAAAACGACAAAAAGAACCCAACTAGTTTTCAGCCCAAGTTACACATCGTACTGAAATTCTCACTGTTAGGTTATTAGATACTTTATTATTATTTTTCTCTAGATCTACAGTAATAATACCCATTTGATCCTTTAAATGAGAAAAATAACATGTTCAGCCCATGCCAAAATTCACTCTTTCAAACTCTACACACTGTACAGAAAAAAGAAAAGAAAAATAAAACACGCAGAGAACAAAAATGAGCAAACAAAACAATATTAATAAGAAAGAAAAAATCTAACGTACTCCATGGACATGCCATGAAATTCTTCAGATACTCCGGAAACGTAACCCCCAAAGTGAGGGTCACCACGGTAGTCATCCTCGGCCCTTTCATGCCACGTCCAACGTCTTTGCTGAATATTCCTGTTGTCTTCCCAGTATGTGTAGTTTAAATAAACATAATTAAAGGACATAATAAAGTTGAAATAAAGTCAGCAGTATTAAGAATGTCAAAGACCTTCATGCCTCTCTTAACTAGACACGCAAACTCTTGCACATTCCATTCCTCCTACCTTATTTTACTTGACCCACTCTAGGCTGCTGAGTCCAGACTTACGTTACATTCTGCCATTGCGTATTCATGCTCACGTATGCTCACTTTGCAACTTTATCCTTGTCAGCTATGCTTAATCAATTTAAATACCAAGCCATACTCCACCTGAAATTTGTCATCACGTCCACCAAACCAAAGTTTACAAACAAACACCAATTCTCAATTCTCATCCCTCTCAACACTTAAATTCTGCCATTACATATACCACCATTTCTCCATCTCCACATTTCAGCAATAAATTACCGTCTCTACTGCAATTTAATACCAATACATCATCACTTAACAATACATCATCACTTAACACTCACATAATATAGCAATAATTAAATGCCCACCATCCATTTGTCATCACGTCCACCAAACCAAAGTTTACAAACAAACACCAATTCTCTATTCACATCCCTCTCAACACTTAAACAAACACCACTTCTCAGTTTTCGTCCCTCTCAACACTTAAAATCTGCCATTGAAAAGTACCATCACTTCTCCATCTCCAAATTTCATATCACATTGAATACCAAACCACCTTCATTTACAACTTACTCATGAGTGCACCACTACTTCTCATACCTTTCCAACACCACATTTCAACATATACCACCTCTATTTCCAACACCACCTTTCATCTCTAGCACACACTCATCTACCATACTCAATTTACCATACACTCATACTCATCCTATTACCCATCATAACAAACCATAAACACACTTAATTACCTACCGAAAACTCCATCTTCCACCAAACCATTTACAAATAGCCAAATTACATTACTATATCTTCATACTTTTCCTTCACCACATTTCAACATCTACAAATACCACCCACTCATATACCATCACATTAAATACAACTTACTCATGAGTGCACCACCACTTCTCCATACCTTTCCAACACCACATTTCAACATATACCACCTCTACTTCCAACACCACATTTCAGCCCTAGCACACACTCGTCTACCATCACATAAATCTCCATCTACAAATACCACACACTCATACACCATCACAACCTTCAAAATATCACTTCATCTTCACCTACAAATACCAAACACTCATTCCTCAACACTACATTCTTACACCTAACAATCTTTATTTTCACTACTCCCTATACTATTGTTCTTTTTACTTCTAGTGACTACACCCTTCTCATTTCTACCTGAATCCCACATGTCTGTCAGTTTTCTATACCTTCCTGTTTCTCTGCCACCTCTTTTGTCCTCCACTTCATCACCATCTTCACTCTGTTGTGTTCTTTTGCCTCCACCTTCAGCTCCCATCATCTCCGTTAATCTTCTGCCCTTGCCTCTTTCCCAACTCCTATTGAGACATCCTCCGGTTGCCTCTGACGTCACCTTTTTACCCGTCACTTTCCTTACTTCACTGCTTTCACTCCCCTGCCTTTCTTCTTCACTGCTTATGGTCACTCTTTCACATGTCGCCTCTTCCTGAACTTCTTCACTGTTAATGGTTACAATTTCACTTGGCGCCTCTCTCTGACCCTCTTCACACATTACCCTGTTACTGTTATCTCTCCTCACTTCCCCATCTCTCGTTGCACTGCTCATTTTTTCTTCGTCTTTTTTAATCTTCATTTCTAAGTCCAGCAGTCTATTCACAGACCAGTTCCTCTTCCAATTTCTGCCTGATACCACTAGCTCTTGTCCTTTAACAGTAGCTCTCAGTCCTTGATTTATCGCACGTATCTTGTGTTTTCTGAGTATTTTCTCATTCCTAATAGCCTCCCATCCCACGTCTCTCTTGATCCATATTTTTTCTCTCTGCATGTTACTCGCATTGCCTATCACAGCATCAGCCATCAACGTAGAAAACAGTTCTACTTTGATAGGCCTGTTGCCCCTAGTTCTTCCCACTCTCTGTACGTCATCTATGTCCACTTCGCTAAAGTTAAGTTTCAATTTCCCCTGTATTAAGTCGACTACTTTGTAAATTGTATGTACTTTGTCTTCTCTCGCCTCCTCAGGCACCCCATAAATAAATAAGCACTTCTTCCTGCGATTCAATGTATTGGCATTCACTTCCGCTTTCAATTTCAACGTCTCCTCTTCCAGTCGTCCTATTCTTTCTCTTAATATTGCCACTTCCTCGTCGTTCTTTCTCACTTGTGATGTTATATCATCCGTCATTTCTCGCAGCCATAACTTCATTTTTCCAAACTCCCTGGTTTGTTCTTGGATCATATTCTTAATTTGCTCAAAGGGGCACACTTCTACCACCGTCTCTTTTACGCATTTTTTGAATTCTTCCATGTCTTCCCATCCCTCATTTCCACTAGATGTCGGGCCTGGGTTCGGCTCTACACCTCCAATCAGTAGCAACATTATAACCACCGCCGCTGTTAACACTACTTCTCCTTTGATTACCAAATCCACTTTACACCCACCTGATTTTACTTCTTCTTTCTTGATTCTCCTTTGCCATCCTCCAATAGCCGCCCTGTATTGATCTACTCCAATCATTGTTGTCAAACTCCTCACAAGCTTCCTGCACTCAGCACTCACTCCTTACTCCCACTCCCGAGCTCTCTACTCATGCGTCCGCTCTCCTTCGTGGCTTAAGCTGAACTGCTGTTAGGTTATTGCAGTACTAGTAGTAAGTGGTTATGTGTCAAAATATTTTAAGGGCCGATGACCTTCGATGTTAGGCCCCTTAAAACAACAAGCAGCAAGCAACAAGCAAGCAAAATATCTTAATATGATTGCTGTTAGTTACTTCGCGCAACAGTTCCAATGTTCACTGTGTTGGAAGCAGGACACTAAAGAATCTCATCGTAAAATGACCTGTGTTTTTCAGACACATAGTGCTTGACCTTAAAGATGTGCTGCAGCTCCTTAGAACTGATAGAGACTTTCTCCATCGTACGCTTTGTCTTTCGGAAGTGTTACATTCTCGTCCTTTTCTTTAAAGCTTTAATGTCCTTTCCACCAGGCCATCGATGAACTCAGAAGCCTTCACGTATCTTTTCAATGTATTCTTGTGCGGTACTCCAGATTTCTATATGTAGTCATGATGAACGAACAGCCATTCTTCTCATTGTACTTGGGCATCTTCTTGAAAGTGCGAGGCCACCAATCCTTGAAGTTCAGCACATGGTTGGTTTGGATGCTCTTAACTACAAAAGGGATTTTGCGTTTCCTTGCAGTACGAATGATTCCCTCATACTCTTCTGGCGAATAAATCCTATCCAATCTTTAAACAGCTTTGACGATTAAGAAGTTTCTGTCACTGAGCAAGACATAATATCCTCGAATCGCATAGTGGTGGTTGATGACCTAGAATCTGTCATTCATGGTGAGTGTCAAAACCAGCCTTGTGACTGCGATTCTGCAGCGGCTCTAACTTGCATTCTTACAGAAGCTGTCAACAAATCCAGTCCTCACTGTCGACTCAATCTCCCGCTATTACTACACGCCTAAAATTGTAATTTAGCTTTGAATGGAAAAAAATAACTTTCCTGGAGTGTTAAATTATTTTCCACTTAACCATATTCTCAGTATCAATTATATCAATGATGTTGCATTGGAATATTCCTTTTTTTATTCATTGTATAGCAGACACTTGGCTACAAAATGACTATCTCGGTCTAATTTCCCAGTTTTTGGAATATTATCTTTTTCCACTCACCCGCACAATTTATTATATCATTGCTTGATATCTCCTGCTCAAATAATTAGTTATGACCCACTTCAAATATTTAATTTTTATCATTATTTTGTGAAGGGAAAATTGCTCAAAGAACAACTAACCAGCACGACTTTTAATACATCTCCATAACACGCACGATAGAGATAATTTGTACCTGGCGAGTTGGCCGTGCGGTTAGGAGCGCGCAGCTATGAGCTTGCATCCAGGAGATAGTGGGCTCGAACCCCACTGTCGGTAGTCCTGAAGATGATTTTCTGTGGTTTCTCATTTTCACACGAAGCAAATGCTGGGGCCGTACCTTAATTAAAGCGGCTGCTTCCTTCCCATTCCTAGGCCTTTCTTATACCATCTTCGCCATAAGACCTATCTGTGTCGGTGTGACGTAAAGCAAATAGCAAAAAAAGAGATAATTTGTAAAGTATTTATACCATTCGCAGACCATACACTCATTCTAAAAATGTATTCTTAATTAAACAATTCAACAAAAACTTCTGGTGGGAATGAATTTTTTGTTCTGGAGCCAAAAGCACGGAGGTGTCACATTTGAACATCCTCAAGTACTCTTTTTCTTCTTGCTATTTGCTTTACGTCGCACCGACACATGTAAGTCTTACGGCGACGATGGAACAGGAAAGGGCTAGGAGTGGGAAGGAAGCATCCGTGGTCTTAATTAAGGTACAGACCCAGCATTTGCCTCGTGTGAAAATGGGAAACCACGGAAAACCATCTTCAGGGCTGCTGACAGTGGGGTTCGAATCTACAATCTCCCGAATACTGGATACTGGCTGCACGTTAGCGACTGCAGCTATCGAGCTCGGTCAAGTACTCTTGACCTCTACCGGGACAGAGCACACTCACTATCTTGAGAACAGTGCAATGATCCCTCGACTAAGCTACTGAGAGATACTGGATTTCCGCTTAAAATTGTTGTGGTTTCTTCGGTACGTACTAAAGCGTTCAGTTCTTACCTTTCCACAGCTCGTTGATGCAATGACTTTGAATCAATATATGATAATGTTATTGTCTTCACGTTCAACTAATTAATTTTACGGTTTTCGGTGACGACGATGTAACGGAATTTTGTCCCGCAGGAGTTCCTTTACAGTACGTGCCAGCAAATCTACCAACACGAGACTGTTGGTTGTTGGCATGCTAAAGTTCTCTGACGAAGTACTCAGTGTTACCCGACAAAATGAAGTTGAAAGTATTCATTTGACACAATTGACAGAAGTGAGAGTATTGGAGTGGTGAAATCCTTGCATTGACAGGACTGTAAAAATTGTAAATTCATGTTCTCGTCCCGAGGTGGTGCAGCTGTTCTCACGCACAATCCCAGTAGTGGTGAGCTGCATGTCTGACCACATACTATCCCTCCTACCAAACTTAAATTTCTGACAGTACCGGTAATTGAAGCCGTGTCTCCGAGGACCGCAGCTAATAGAGCTAGCCGTTACATAACGGACACTCTACTAACGACCCGCTGAGGTAGCTAAATTCAGGGAAGTGACTTTAAATTTCAACAATTCCACCCTAATCCTAGGACTGATGATAAACCGCTGATCTTGTCACTTAACATACCACATATACAGAGTATATTGAGGGAAATATCCTACTTAAGCATGATTTTCTTAAGGTATTAATTAGAAAGAGCCTCCGTGGCTCAGACGGCAGCGCGTCAGCCTCTCACCGCTGGATACCGTGGTTCAAATCCCGGTCACTCAATGTGAGATTTGTGCTGGACAAAGCGGAGGCGGGACAGGTTTTTCTCCGGGTGCTCCGGTTTTCCCTGTCATCTTTCATTCCAGTTACACTCTCCACTCTCATTTCATAGCATCTATCATTCATTAATAAATCACTTTGGGAGTGGCCACCCCATCGTACTAACAGCCTATATCTGCTTCATTCTTACATCCCTGACCCGGTCAATGACTGGAAAACAGGTTGTAGGTTTTCATTAATTAGAAACACAGATATTTTATGACCGGGCAAGTTTACCGTGAGGTTAGAGGCACGTAGCTGTGAGCTTGCGTCCGGAAGATAGTGGTTTCGAAGCCCACTGTCGGTAGCTGTGAAGATGGTTTTCCGTGGTTTTCCATTTTTTGCTATTGGCTTTACCTTGCACCGACACAGATAGGTCTTATGGCGACGATGGGATGGGAAAGGCCTAGGAGTTGGAAGGAAGCGGCCGTGGCCTTAATTAAGGTACAGCACCAGCATTTGCCTGGTGTGAAAATGGGAAACCACGGAAACCCATCTTTAGGGGATTCGAACCTACTATCTCCCGGATGCAAGTTCACACCCACACGCCCCTAACCGGACGGCCAGCTCACCCGGTGGTTTTCCATTTTCACACCAGGCAAATGTTGGGGCTGTACCTTAATTACGGCCACGGCCGCTTCTTTCCCTCTTCTATGACTTTCCTGATCCATCGCCGCGATAAGACTTACCTGTGTCGGTGCGACGTAAAGTAGATTCTAAAAATTTTTTTATGTTGGTCAAATTTGATGATTTCGTAAAAAAATTGGCGATTTTATCCTAACTTTCATATGTGGCTATCCGTATCCGTGCAGGGCTCTATACGGATGGAAGAACGCCATTTGGTCGGACGGAAGGGCATGTTTTTGGAAGATGTTGATGTATGAGACCTATATAGAGAAACTGTTAACAAAACAAGTGCGACTGAAGTTAACGGGAAAACATTAATTAATTACAAATTATTCTTCCATACCATTGTCAAGGGTCGCCGGACCCTTCCTCACGTCAAGCCTAATTGGAGGAATGTGTTTACTATTGTGTGTTTCAGTGGTCGTTATATGGGTGAAATGAAGTGCATTAAGTGTGTATTAAGAGAAATATGAGCACTCGGTCTCCAAGACAAAGGAATTAACCACATGCAGTTAAGAATCCTGGCTCGGCCGGGAGTGGAATCAATCGTGTTAACGGTTGTGTCTTGATTGCGAACAGTCCAGATTGCGGACAAGTCATAAACCGTCCAGATTCCGAACAACTAAATATACCCTGCCCAGATTGTGGACAAGAAATTAGTGTTGACCTGGGATATATAAATTGGATAAAATTTTCAAAACAGTCTCAAATTTACTTTTTGTTCTAGTAATATTAACATCAACTGGTACATTGGGATGTTTTCAATAAACTAACCATATTTTTAAAAATATTTTTCTTATTGAAAATTTTTAATAATTTAGTTTGAGATAATCTTACCTTTTGGAAGATTATCTTTTTTATTGTATAACATAAATAGAGGGGTAGTTAATTATGGTGGATTAGAGGGAGTTGTAGTATTAAAAGATTATTATTATTATTATATTATTATTATTATTATTATTATTATTATTATTATTATTATTATTATTATTATTATTATTATTATTCAAAATAATACATAAGAAGTGAAAGAATCAGTTTATTTGGTAACAAATGTTTTTTTAGAAACTTTTAATTGTTTTTTCGGCACCTAGGTAAGTAGCATGACATATAAAAAATGATATATTATTGCTCATTATATTCTCGCTTAAGTACCTCTACTTTATGCCTGTCCGCAGTCTGGACTCATTAATGTGTGTCAAACCCGAATCATCCCCTTTAGGTACCCACTTGTCCACAATATGGTCTGTTCTCAATCAGGACGACACCGTGTTAACTGGCGATGGTGGTGGTTTTTGTCGTGATTGTTTTAAGATGAAAACTTCCTAATCACCAGCCCATATCGACAAGGGGAACTGTGAAGATAACTACCAAAATGAGAAAAAAATTAGTGAAGGAACTAACGGTTTAAAAAATAACAGAAGAGAGAGCCATGAGATGAGGAAGAAGGACTCTGTTCATATTGGATGCCCGAATACCACAGAGTTGGAAGAAAATATTGTTCTTTCTTTCTTTCTTTTCTTTCTGAAATCCGGCGGGACACTGCGTAGCAATGTGCGTTCACTTGCACTTCGCAGTTTCGACAGCACTACACTGTTTTGTCCTATTCTGCCCAACTCTACGGAGAACTACAGTACGTCTCAAAGTGCGCCCGGCCTTACAGTAGTATTGCCGAAGACTGCAATATCACTTGACCTACGGAAGCTTATTGTTTGTGTTGATAGATGGCATCTAATGTCAGCGTTCACGATGGTTCATCCATGATGCCACCAGGGAATTAATTCCTTCTTTTACAGATATTTCCTGAATAAATGGGCTTTGCGAATAGTACGAGGAACAATCTGCGCTGAAACAACAGAATTTGTTTCATTTCGCGAGTGTAAGTATGATCAATTCAGTCATTAAACTTCATTACAATTCAAAACTCTGCGTATTTTAATTTTACGCACAGCGATTTCTTGATACAGTTCAATACATTACCTTAAAATAGAATGTAATAATAATAATAATTATGGTCTCGTTATCTTGGACATCTTGATGATACAGTATTTGTAAAAACGTCACCTGATTAGCCGTTTATGATCTTCAGTAATTTACGGGCAAGACCGCTTCATTGAGAAGGTGCCTTCTTTACAGGGATGGGTGAAGTTCTGGAACAGTTCCGGTTGTTCCTGTTCCGGAAAAATACTATGTTCCGAATAACAGTTTCAAAGTAACAGTCAAAGGTTTAGACGGTGGGAAATCAGAAAATATTAACGACCTTCATAAATACTTTATGATAATTATTTAGGGATATTAGGTCGTGTAATATAATAAATAAATACCAGCTGACGCGTTTCAATCCTGCGCCCAGGATCGTCTTCAGAGAAACAACAAAGCAAAATGGCTACGGTCACTCCATAGTAACTAGACTCAAGATAGAGAGACCCTGTTAGAAATATAGTTCATTCCAGGGCCTCCAGAGTCACGGAGAAAGATGTTGACGAGTTAACTATGGCGGGTAGCCATGATATACTCAGTATATAGCCGTCAACTTTGTTGAAATTATTCGGGCGTTTAGTAATTTATATCGCCTCACGAATGATTCTGGGAATAAAATGTTTCTCTTTACAAATGACAGAAGTTGTATAAAAAAATTATTTGATGCTCATTATGTATGGAATGTTCTGCCACAGCAGACTTCTCTGGCTGGCAAAGACGTAAGTGCCTGCGATGTTCTAAAATTGTTTCCTCACTGCTAGTTTCATGTTTTAATGTTAATGTCTCCAGAAAACCCTAAAATATGTTTTTATAATAACAAATTGGGTATTGATGAAACCTGAGAAGAAACACCATAATTAAATTAAATTAAATTTCAGATTTCTCTATTGTTAAATGTTTTATTTTACAGGTATTTTGTAAATTTTATTTAATCATAAATTAGTTTCGACAGACAGAAGAACCTAACAGTTATATATTAACTAAGGTTCTTATATGGCAAAAAAGTAGGTAGCAGTAAAATATGAAACATTTAGGCTAGTTCAATAACATTTGGTGTAGGTATTGATACTGCCATGTTTTTATATACCGGTATGTTTAATATTCTACTTTTAACACTCCTAATGAACATATTGCGATGAATAGCACAACACAAACAGCCGTAAACCGCGGTAGAAGAATGCTTTGACGATGCACGTGGTTTCACGCAGCAAGAATTCATACGACCAAAGATTAAAAATTAATGGCATGCATATTTACCGCGGATTCTCTGTCTGTCAAAATGCTGACTAAGATGTGTGACGTTTACGGTTTCATATTTCGTGGGTTCCCTTCCCCTTCCCTTGATGCTCTAGTGCAGTTAATGACTAGTTTCAAAGATCATCGAAACCAGTGTAGATAGCTAGCATTCACGTTCGCCCGGAGTCGGGACAATCAGCCAACCAGCCGAACATGCGCGGTTCTCAAATAACAGGCGATACAAAACACTGTTGTTTTGCAACAGGATGTTGCTAGACCTATCTCACTGGAGTGCAGGCGATACGGAACACGTCTTTTCGGAACAGCATGTTGCTAGACCAATCTCACTGGAGTGTAGGCAATACAAAACACTGTTCTTTTGCAACAGGATGTTGCTAGACCAATCTCACTGGAGTGCAGGAAATATGGAACACTGTTCTTTCGCAACAGGATTTTGATAGACCAATCTCACTGGAGTGCAGGCAATACAAAACACTGTCCTTTTGCAACAGGATGTTGCTAGACCAATCTCACTGGAGTGCAGGCAATACGGAACACTGTCTTTTCGAAACAGAATGTTGCTAGACCAACCTCGCTGGAGTGCAGGTGATACGGAACACTGTTCTTTCACAACAGGATGTTGCTAGACCTATCTCGCTGGAGTGCAGCCAATACAAAACACTGTTCTTTTGCAACATGATGTTGCTAGACCAATCTCGCTGGAGTGCAGGCTATACGGAACACTGTTCTTTCGCAACAGGATGTTGCTAGACCAATCTCACTGGAGTGCAGGCGATACGGAACACTGTTCTTTCGCAACATGATGTTGCTAGACCTATCTCGCTGGAGTGCAGCCAATACAAAACACTGTTCTTTTGCAACATGATGTTGCTAGACCAATCTCGCTGGAGTGCAGGCTATACGGAACACTGTTCTTTCGCAACAGGATGTTGCTAGACCAATCTCACTGGAATGCAGGCGATACGGAACACGTCTTTTCGGAACAGCATGTTGCTAGACCAATCTCACTGGAGTGCAGGCAATACAAAACACTGTCCTTTTGCAACAGGATGTTGCTAGACCAATCTCAATGGAGTGCAGGAAACATGGAATACTGTTCTTTCGCAACAGGATGTTGCTAGACCAATCTCACTGGAGTGCAGGCAATACGGAACACGTCTTTTCGTAACAGCATGTTGCTAGACCAAACTCGCTGGAGTGCAGGTGACACGAAACATTATCCTTTCGGAACTGCATGTGCCGAGTTGTGGGTCCGGAACAGTTCCAAAATAACTGTTGTGTTATTTTTGCCCATCTCTGCTCCTTTAGTTGTTTAATAATTCTTATATCCGTGACCAACCAAAGTGACGTTGGACGACTCAGTTTCTTGCCCGGCTGAGCTCCACAATCATCATTGGCTTTTCCAGAAAATTGAAACTTTTTAAAATTGTTTGGGTCATTAGTCGTTAGACTTATAAGATGCTACTCTTTACACTACTCTAGCCTGTACTAAACTTTTCATTTCTGCGTAATTACTACATCGACTCTAATCTGTTTTTATATTCATACCTTGGTCTACTACTATGCTCTTAAGACCTACAATCCCCTCAAAATCTTACTGAGAACCTCCAGAGTGTCACAAGATATGTTTTATCAATCTACCTTTCCTTCAGGTCCAGTTTCGATAAATCTATTTACCTTCACCAGCTCGACTCAGTATCGCTTCATCTGTGATTCTATATACTCATCTCACCTTCAACATTCTTCTGTATTATCATAAAGGGTACATATCTTTGCGCATGGTCATGAGGGTATTTAGGGGTCGTAGTAAGGATGTAAAGGGGAGGCCATATAAGTCTCCGGTAAGACCTCAACTAGTCCAGTGTATGGGACTCTCACCAGCATTACTTGATTCGAGAACTGGAAAAATCCAAATTAAAGCAGCTCGATTTATTTTGGGTGATTTCCGACAAAAGAGTAGCGTTACGAAAATGGTGCAAAGTTTAGGCCACGAAGACTTAGGAGAAAGGAGACGAGCTGCTCGACTAAGTGGTATGTTCCGAGCTATCAGTGGAGAAATGGCGTGGAACGACGTTAGTAGACGGATACGTTTGATTATTGTTTTTAAAAGGAGGAAAGATCACGATATGAAGATCAAGTTTGAATTCAAGAGGACAAATTGGGGCAAATATTCGTTTATAGGAAGAGGAGTTAGGGATTGGAATAATTTACCAAGGGAGATGTTCAATAAATTTACAAATTCTTTGCTGTTATTTAAACAAGACTAGGTAAACAACAAATAGGGGATCTGTTACCTGGGCGACTGTCCTACATGCAGATCAGTGGTGACTGATTGACTGTTTGATTGATATTTCAAAAGCTTGCATTAATTTTCTTTCTGCGCTAGTTATCATCCATATTTTATTTCCATACGTGACTTCCGGCTTGGTGAGGAAAGCAAATGGAAACTCCTCATTTCCCTAGAAAGTCTCCTCAGCAACGCTTAGGCCGTATATGATAGCTGATGGCAGAGCTGTTGAGGTTCAAAGCAGCCTACGTGTGAATAACATACATACGTCACGCATGTCACCCATTGGTGTCACCTAGAAAGACCACCAGGCGAGCCGAACTTTTCTTCGGACACTCCCGACACTATAAGCCATATGCTAATTAAAAAATGAAATCCGCCCGTACCGATCACTAGTGACCGGATTTGTAAGCAGTATTATGTTAGATTTCAACGAACAGAAACCTTGCTCAAGGCCGCACAAAGTTCCTGTTTAAAGAATTGCATAAATATTGGGGAACAGCCCTTTCGAACCCCTAATATTTATGCAATTACTCCTACTAAGCGTAGGTACTGTGTAGAGGATGCCTTCGATTCTTCTTATGTCTAACTTATTACTGCGTGGTAATCCGCTTCCTACTGGTCATGAAGATGATGGAGATGAAATGAGAAGGTAACCATGAACAAGAAGTAGTAGCAGTAGAAGAAGAAGAAGAAGAAGAAGAAGAAGAAGAAGAAGAAGGGCAGAGTGCCAAGAAAGGAGTAGGAAATCGAAGACACTCTTGACCTCGTATTGCCTAGCTGGAAAAGTAAATGCAGTGGACTATGATGTCCTAACGCATACAAATCATCCAGTTAGCTGAAGTGTGCTCCGCCTCTTCTCCTGCCACTCCACTAGATTGCATTACTGCTGAAATTAGCAAAACTAACCCGTCAATGGTTGGTAACAATAGCTAGTAATTTATGACTTTTTCCATCTTACATCCGAGTTAACTCGGAAATTAACACATTTTCCACCGTCCCAATCACGGGTTAAATGGGATTTCAAATGTCACATTCTCTCTCTCAGTCCCGAGTTTAGTCTGCCGCTGAAATTCCGTTGTTCAACATGAGGTGGTATCAGCTGACAGTGCCCTGTACAGCTACCTAAAAATCAAGTGTTTATCTCTTGCAGATGACCTTGCCATCTTAGCCAGAATCCGTGAAGACATTCAAAAGATGCCGGTGAGCCTGCATGAAATCACCGAAAAACGCGTTTTGAAATCTTTTACTTAAAGACAGAATATATGGAGTAGAAGAAACAAAATGAGAGATATATGGAGGTAAAATATGGCGAGATTAAAAGAACAGAGAAGATAAGATACCTGGGTGAATGGATTCAGCCCAAAAGACTGAATGAGGAGGCAAACAAGGCAAGAGCCAGCACATTGGATCTGACCTACAAACGAACAGAGATCAGATATAATAAATACGTAATATCTTACAAGGTCGAAATCTGACATTATCGTTCAGCAATAAAACTGGAGTACGCTTCTGTGGTGTAGCTGTTAGTGTGATTAACTGCCACCCCCGGAGGTCCGCGTTCGATTCCCGGCTCTGCCACGAAATTTGAAAAGTGGTACGAGGGCTGAAACGGGATCCACCCAGCCTCGGGAGGTCAACTGAGTAGAGGTGTGTTCGATTCCCACCTTAGCCATCTTGGAAGTGTTTTTTCGTGGTTTCCCACTTCTCCTCCAGGCAAATGCCGGGATGGTACCTAACTTAAGGCCACGTCCGTTTTCTTCTCTCTTCCTTGTCTATCCCTTCCAAACTTCCCATCCTCCCGCAAGGCCCCTGTTCAGCATAGCAGGTGAGGCCGCCTGGGCGAGGTACTGGTCATCCTCCCTAGTTATACCCCCGACCAAGAGTCTGAAGCTCCAGGACACTGCTCTTCAGGTGGTAGAGGTGGGATCCCTCGCTGAGTCCGAGGGGAAAGCCAACCCTGGAGGGTAAACAGATTAAGCAGGAGAGAAGAAAGAAATAAAACTGGAAGGATTGTACGCTTCTGCATGTTTTAATTTTAAATGTAAAAGAATGGGAGGTGTAAGAACTCGAGAAAAGTGAATGGAAGATTCTGAGGAAAATTCTGGGACCGCAGAAGACTTCTCGTGGGACTTGGAATAAAGGATAAATGGAGAACTCTACAAGTACACTGACAATATCACGGACACAATGCGGAAACGAAGGCTAACATTCTACGGACACCTAGTGAGAAAGATTTTTAGATACATCATGGGATTGAAGTCAGCCTCCAAGTAGGTAGAAGAGGTCAAGAGGGATTCAGAATAAGTAGGAATTATACTGGAATAGAGGAGAGTTCAGAAGAAAAGTCCACAGTGTAAAATCAATTGAAGAGAAACCACTAAACAGGAGACCCGGCGGATCATTTGCGAAGAGGAGAGAAAGATGAGAATCAGAAGCGAAAGAATCTAGAAATTATGTGAAGAGAAGAGGAGAAAGGTCAAGATGCCTTAAGTTTTATGTGGTCCACAGTTAGCCAAATTAGGACAGAAAATGTAATAATAGCCTGGTGCAGTTTCTCGAGTTTACGCCCATGGGCGACCTGTGCGTCTGCGAGGAAGGAGTCCACCCATACGATGAAAATGAAAATCCACGACCTGCTTCCAGTCAAGAATGGATTGACTGAAGGCCCCATCTTGCGACGAGGATAGGAATTGTGCTGGCTGTCGAAGCCTGTCGCACTCCCCTGGGGCAATGATTAATGAATGACAGATGAAATGAAATGATATTGGAGAGTGTTGCTGGAATGAGTTATGTCAGGGGAAACCGGAGTATCCAGAGAGAAACCTGTCGCGCGTCCTCTTTGTCCAGTAAAATATCTCACGTGAAGTGACCGGGATTTTAACCACGGAACCCAGCGGTGAGAGGCCAGCGCGCTGCCACCTGAGCCACGGAGGCTCCACCCATACGATGAAATCTAATATTTAAGATAGTACAAACACCCAGTCTCCGAGATAAAGGAGCTAATCAACGAAAGTTAATATCCCCGACCCGGCCAGAATTGGAACGCAGAATGTCCTGTCCCAATTCCAGCACGCTAAACAGTCAGCAGTGCCCTGTGAAAACGATAGTCCATTCGATTCATCACGTTACAATATTCTTGCCACAATATTCTTTTACAGCTGTCTTCTGTCTTCCTACATGTTTATAGAAACAGGCGTAATGAAAGCATGATGATATTTTAGATTGGGTCGGGAATGACAAGTGTAGCACCGAGCCAGTTGGCCGTGCGCGCAGCTGTGAGCTCGCATTCGCACCTCACGGTCGGTAGCCCTGAATATGGTTTTACGTGGTTGCCCATCTTCACACCAGGCAAATGCTGGGGCTGTACCTTAATTAAGGCCAAAGCCACTTACTTTCCACTTTTCTGTCTCATCGTCGCCATAAGTGAGTCGGTGCGACGTAAAGCAACTTGTCAAAAAAGTAAGATAATTGTGTCTTTTATGACGATAGTGAAGAGGAGTTTCCAGTGAATGAACCTATGGACAGTACTCACACAATTATTCAGTTCCGGCGAAAGAAGCAAGAGATGACAATTTGTAATGCTTTCCTTCGTCCGCCTGGTGTAGTGCTTAGTGTGATTAGCTGCCATCTCCCCAGGCCCGGTTTCGATTCCCGCCTCTGCCACGAAATTTGAAACGTGGTATGAGGACTGGAACGGGATCCACTCAGCCTCGGGAGGTCAACTGTGTATAGGGGGGTTCGATTCCGATCTCAGCCATCCTCGAAGTGGTTTTCTGTGGTTTCCCCCTTCTTCACCAGGCAAATGCAGAGATGATACACAACAGCCGCTTTCTTCTTTTCTCCTTGTCTGTACCTTTCGGTATATCCATCCCCTCAAAAGGGCCTCGTTCAGTATAGCAGGTAAGGCCATTTGCCCAAGGTACTGGACCTCCTCACCAGTTGTATCCCCGACCTAAAATCTCACGCTCTAGGGCATTGCCCTTGAGGCGGTAGAGGTGAGATCCCTCATTGAGTCCGAGGGGAAAACCAACCCTTTAGAGTAAACGGATTATGAAACGAAAAAAGAGAAAGAAATGCTAATCCTTCCATGATTGGTCAGTAATTTTGTAAATATAATATGTTTTCAAATGCTTAGCTCATTCCAGCCATTGCTGAAACATCCAGGAAAACTCGGAATGGACATACACAAAAGTGAATAAAACTTGGTACTAAACAGGTTCAAAATCATCCTTCTCTTCAGAATTCCTATAACAAAAACTGCGTACAACAGGCTTGTCGGACTGTCTTTGATTTGAAGAAATTCACTTACAAGCAGTGCCCCTTGACAACTGCTGCACTAGAATCGGATTACACTTGGAAATCGTGACCCTCAATAAAATCGAATGCTTTACAATATACATAGAAATTAATAGGAGTGTGGTACATGTTGCTGATAAAACACAATAAGATGGTAATCTGAGTAACCAGGATGAATAACAAGAAGGTCTGAGACGTATTGTGGTTGGACGCGTGCGTCATTACAAAGGGCACGTGACCATGGGCACACGTACCTGTGTCACGTCCCCCTGGACTGTGGTTACAGTGGGATTTGTCTTCTCTCCACACAGTGTCATCATTGTTCCTGCGGCACCTGCTCAATGTGCGCCTGGCGGCCATATTAAGGGAGCAGATGGAGAAACACATTGAAAATAGAAAAAATAACACTCTACAGACTAATGTATTGAAATTTTCCCAGTCAAGACACCAGAATAATAAGACTTCTGTAGTCATGTCTCACTGACAGCTGTGCAGGACAGAATATTCACCTCCACGTCGCGTCTCCGTGAAGAGAAAGACAATAAGTTTCCAGCCTAATGCACTTTAGAAGGTCTTCTGGAGCGTAAGACGCAGTATGGAATTGTCCTTATGAGCAGATTTATCGTATTTTACGCACAGTACAGTTAATGTAGCACGGATAGGTCGTTTAAGGATTAGGGGTAGGTTTATTACAGGCAATCGAAAGCATTTATGTTAATAATTGAACCATCAATCATCAATCACCACCGATCTGTATTTAGGGCAGTCGCCTAGGTGACAGATTCCGTATCAGTTGTTTACATAGTTTTCTCTTAAATAATTGCAAATAATTTGGTAATTTATTGAACATATTGTGATCATTCCTATTTTCAAGAACACCATTCAAACTTATCCTTCTACTAATGCCATTCGACGCCATCTCTCCACTGACAGCTCGGAACATACCACGTAGTCGAGCAGCTCGTTTCTTTTCTCTCAAATCCTCCCAAGCCAAACTTTGCAACATTTTCGTATAGAATAGAATACTCCCATCTCCCAGCTTCGGATCATCTGAAACTGAGGATGAAGTAATCATTTATTGTAATCCAAAATGTGTTTGGATACATTCATTCTTTTCCCTTTTACTACAATAAACATTACGATTAAACTTATAAACTATTTCAACCCAGTTCCTAATTGTAGTTTGTTTTTATTTAAAGTTCATTTATTTTGCCCTAGACATTAACAGAGTTATATAGTCTGCTAGCTGATGTACCCGTGCTTCGCTACGGAAATTTACTTTGTATACAGAATTCTAGGTTAGGTAGTGTACGCGTTGTGAGCAAGATTGTATTAAATTGCATAGCTCTTAACGTTACCCTAGAAACGCGACGGGGAATTCACCAAACGTCTTTTATCATATGAAAACTGGGTTAGGGCATTTTCATTGTAAAGGTAGGCCCGCTTACCTACCATCAGTCACAATCAGGATGAGGAGTTTTTATTATAATGTCAGACACTCACATTCCACCTGCTTTTTTACATCCTCAGAAAGACTGTCTTAGTGGTTTACCCAACTGAAATGAACATAGCTCACTACAGTGACGTCAGTAGGAATGGTGCGATTAAAAGCAATGCTTCCATATGAAATAGTCGATCAAATGAAAAACACACATTTTCTCACTTTTAACGAAAGCTGCCGATCTGATAGACCAAAGTTCCAGAGTTGGAACGACCGAGCAGCAGACAGCCGTGATCCGTGAACACCCTTCGTCTTTTTTCGGCAGCGGGAGTCGAATAGTGGAGAGCACCAGGGCAAAAACTATGTCTTTTTACTAATCTGTTTCCTAGGAGCAACCGATGAGTTAGAAAATCCCAATTCAATACACTGGCAGCGAAAAAAATCTATCTGACTTGGAGGCAAATTTTTCCTCCAAGCCAGAGAAGAAACCCCTCCCTCCTCACTGCTAAATTGGAATAAAATGAATGTAGAATTTAATAAAAGTGAAGGAGAGGAAGAAGAAGCTTTTCTTAAGAAACGGCTAATTTTCCGGGTTGAATTATAGGTTGTTTAGTGAATTGTGGAGCTATACTTTGGAATAGACCTAAATTGTAATTCTAGACCAGGTCATACTACTACTACTACTACTACTGCTACTACTACTAATACTAATACTGCTACTAAGTGAGCCTCTGGTTTAAGTGGGTACACTGCTCATTCAAAACAGCTCGTCAGAGTACGGATAGAATAGCTGGGATACTATGATGAACCAGTATGTTACGTACCAGCAGTATCAGAAAATGTATGAACCAGCGGGATGGCATGCTAAAGAAGAAAGTTTTCTAACTCCCCGGCCATTTCTCGCCAATATTCAGTCAGGCTATTATACTTGGTACACAGCAGTAATCCCATCTATCGGAGCTGAGTGAAGTATAAGAGACAAAGAATATCACAACAAACAATGGTCAATATAATGTTATTGTTGCTCAATGTTATGCGCTTTCGATATTGTAGGCCTGCGTAATTAGTTTTCTTCCGACTCTGAAATACCACTCTTATCATAGTCGGTACGGAAAAACTAAATGAAACACAAATGCTCGGAAATTGTATTCTCTATAACTTTTGTTAATGTAGTAACATAGGTATTTAAAAATTAAATTTTATGCGCCTTCCCCTGAACTACAATTTCATCCAGGGTGAATAAAATTGTTTATAGCCTAGATTTTAGTTTCTTATTCTCCGACTCTATAGGCCTATACCGATTTTCATTAAATCCTGTTAACCCATTTCTTGTGGCTCGGCGTTGATATGGACTTAGCAACAAAAATACATATTCATGAATATCTGTGTTATCATAGTCGGTATGGTAAAAATGTATAAGATATAAATTAACGGAAATCTAATTCTATATAACTTTAGTTATGTATTATTTTTCGATAGGACCATTAATAATATAAATATCTGAGATTTAAATTTTAGGCCTTCCCCTAAACTACCATTTCACTCAGCGCTAATAAAATAATTTACAGCCTAGATTGTACCGGCTCATCCCCCGACTTTACATACCGATTTTCATTAAATTCTCTTCAGCCGTTTTCTCGTGATGCGTGTACAGACAGACAGACAGACAGACAGACAGACAGACAGACAGACAGACAGACAGACAGACAGACAGACAGACAGACAGACAGACAGACAGACAGACAGACAGACAGACAGACAGACAGACAGACAGACAGACAGACAGACAGACAGACAGACAGACAGACAGACAGACAGACAGACAGACAGACAGACAGACAGACAGACAGACAGACAGACAGACAGACAGACAGACAGACAGACAGACAGACATTACGGAAAAGTAAAAAGTGCATTTCCGTGCTACTGGGGACACGACCGATACAGAAATACCACTCTTTTCAAATTCTGAGCAATGTACAGACAAAACTCTTATTTTATATATATAGATGACATACATGTATCTTGCCATCCCTAAGTTGTATTAGTGCTCACTTTTGTGTCATCAGTTTTTATACAGTTATCCTACAATTACAACATACATTTTGAATGAATTGAATGACTGAAAGAATGACTGAGTGCCTATATGAATTGGTGAGTGAATGATTTCATGTTTGAATTGTGCCAGTAAATGAATGAATGAATGAATGAATGAATGAATGAATGAATGAATGAATGAATGAATAAGCTATCTTCTCACCCAGTCACGGATCGTCACCAATTTGGGAGAACATTTCATTAATGAACGAAAGAATCACGGGACTGCAGTGAAACTATTTATCTATCTCTAAATTTAATATTATATATAAACTTTCAGGTGATTAATTTCATTAATGCTTTTTTTTCTTATTATTTTTGCCACATACATTTTAGAGTATACTCTATTCCCTATCCAACAATTTAACAACTGTGGTGAATTCTTTCCCTCTTTCTAGTTTTGCTGTATATTTTATTTCTAAATAGTTTTAAAAAAAGGCTTCCAAACAGAGAAGTAAGTGGTATGGCGTGGTGGCTAATGGGACTATACAAGTAAAAGAGTTAGAGAGAGAAACATGACGAGAACCTTTGTTTACTTTGTGGGGAAATAATGAAAGAAGTAAAACTATTGAGAGTTTGTAGGGAGGCGGAGGCAATTAGAGTGGAGTAAAACATTTTCGTAACGCTACTCTTTTTTGTCAAAAATCACCCAGAACAAATCTAGCGCTTTTCTTTGGATTCCTTCCAGTACTCGAATCAATTAATCCTGGTGAGTGTCCCATACACTGGAACCATAATCTATTTGGGGTCTCGCAATAGTATAATTGATGGTAGAATGAGTTGTTGGTTCAGATTAGTTAATATCCTCCATGAGCTGGTGTGAAGACCATAGTCTGACGCCCGGCTATAGCGTCAAACTGTCAGACGTTGCTGTGAAGCAGTATTTCATACTACATTTAAGTATGAAAGATCCGGCAAGCCTGTTATGTTCGATTCTTCTCTATGTATCAAATGTGTTCCTTCAAGTTTTTTCACGGTTTTCCGCAAAACATTCACTACTATCACTGCCACCACCACCACAAGAAACTACGACATAGTGACATGTTCCTGTGTTTATTTCTGCTTCAATTCGTATTGTAAGCGAGGAAATATTTCGTTCCCATTATGACACAGTAATCATTAGTTAATATAATTTTTTTGTTTCCCATCTCTGTTGTATTAGGGTTAGCGCTATTAGCTTCCTTTTGATAATTCCAAAACGTCCAAAATCACCTATGTCGAGCGTCGAAAGGCTTATTGAGATCGTGTGTAAGTTAAGGTGGGCGAGCTCTTTGGAGCCCCAGTCAAAAACATGTAATATCCCAGTGAAGAAAAAGGATTGGGAACTCAATGTCTTGAAGACGTATAAATTTGTTTAGAATTAAGAAAGTAATGCCAGCAATAAAAAGTCTGTACTTTGTAGATGTTTTATATTTGATATTACATTGATATATTTTGATATTATATTGATATTATTTTAGATTTGATACTATATTAGATATTTTGTTTCGACAATATTTATCACTCATTACGTAATGTACGTCAAAATTATGGCCGTGACACCGTCAAGGTTCCTGGGGATTTAGAGTGGACTCTTCACCAGGATCAGTGTGTGGTGACAGTTAAGGTGTCCACCATTTAACTGTCACCACTGTAGAAAGAAGAAAGAAAGAAAGAAAGAAAGAAAGAAAGGGAATAATATACTTAGAGTAATATATAAAGAGAGACAGTGAGTTTGTGTATACGTAATTGGCGATATTAGAAACTACCAGCCCCGCGATGTGAGGGTAGCTTGGCTGCCTCTCAATCAGAGACCCGATTTCCGGCCAGATCAGTGGTTTTACCTGTATCTCAGGGCTGGTTCGAGATCTACTCAGCCTACGTGATGACAATTGAGGAGCTATCTGATGGTGAGATAGCAGCTCCGGTCTATAAAGCTAAGAATAACGGTTAGAGAATTCGTCGTGCTGACTACACGACACCTCGTAATCTGCAGACCTCCGTGCTGAGAAGCGGTCACTTAGCAGGCCTTGGTCCTCCGGAGCATTTACACCATGGGGTTTGGTTTTAGATCGTAGAAATTACTGGACCGATTTTGAAATTTATTTCACCATTTAAAAGATAATATCATTCCAGGAAACATAGGCTATGTATAATCCTAAAATTTGAAGGATTCCCGCGAGTACCTTGATTCTGGCCCTTTGGAACATTAGTTTATACTGATATAGGCTAATTTTCTAATATGTCTTACAAGGATGAGCTCATTTTAAACCTTCCCACGGAAAGAACAAAACTCGGTAGGGAACCACGTTTTAAAGCCCTAAAACCAACCGATATCGAGATACTGACACCTCATTGTCCCGCTGTAAGAATTGGATGGAAAAGTGACCGTCCGTAATCATGGCAACGTCAGCTCAAGTGTTCTGAAATACAGAGTGTTCGAAGTAGACACGTGTGTAAGTGTAGGCAACGCAAGAAGAAATTCTGTTTAAAAAGTTTACACTCTAATCGGTTATATCAAAAATAACATTCCTAGAAGGAAACTACAATCTATCTTCATCGATCGCAAGTGCTAGAAACATATCTAGCTACTGTTAATCTGCGAGATACTTATTGTTTCGGGATTCTTATTTCCATAATTTTACAACCACAATGGTTGTGAATAGCAGTACAGTACTGTTTTCGCTATTTAGAAGGCCAAGGAATACACCCATGTTCTTAAAAAAAAGAACACTTTGAAAGACCATAGATAGGAAGTTCATGTTCACAGGACATGTTCATTAGTATGTTCTGCAGAAACGATTAGCATTTCAGTCACGTAGGTTCAACATGTGTCCTGTTGCCTGGTAGGCACTGGGTCCTTGTTCCATGCGTGATGGCAATGACGCGTTTAAGGCGCAAATGGCGTCATGGGGTACAGCCATCCATGCTGCATTCACCTGTTTCTACAGTTATCTTTGGTGGTTGGCATTGGGTCACAGCACCGCACCCGACGTTTCACCATATCCCACATGTTATCGATTGGCGGCAAGTCCGGTGATCGGGGGGGCCAGGGCAACAGTGTTCGTGTTCGTGCAACAATATGTGGTCGTGTATTGTCGTGCTGAAATATGGCGTCTGGGGTGTCGTGAAGAAAGGGTGTGGCTGCGGGTCGCAGGATGTCATCCACGTAGGTCAAACTGGTCACAGTGCCCTGGACACGCACCAACTGTGATTGGTGGTTGTACCCAATAGCGCGCCACACCATAAGGCCTTGAGTTGACGCTGTTTGTCTTCTGCGAATGCAGACATTGTGATGCCTCTCCTCCTGTCTGCGGCGAACCAAAATGCGGTCACCATTTTGAAACAAACAGAACCTGGATTCATTCGAAAACATTATCTGCTGACATTCCTGTCCCCAGTGACGTCGTTCCATACACCATTGCAGTATAGCATGTTTATGCACGTTAGTCAAAGGTAGGCGGAGAAGTGGACGAAACGCCGGTAATCCAGACCGTAATAAACGGCGACGGACTGTCACTGCTGATAGCGATGTGTTACACTGTTCCACTGCTGCGCCAGAGCCGAGGAGGACACAGATCTGTCCTGCAATGCCATTCGGATGAGGTGTCGATCTTCTCGGGGGATGGTCTGGGTGGTGCTACCATACCCATCTAGTAATGTTCTACGGCCTTCTGTGAACCATTCTGTACACAACCGTTGCACCGCCGACACCCTTCGTCCCACATGAACAGCAATTTCCCGGAGGGATGCATCACGTTCTCTCATACCAATAATGAGCCCTTTTTCAAACTCACTCATTTGACGGTAAGGTTCTCCCATAGCTTTGCGAAGCATCCTGCACAACTGCTCAAGTCACACTGATCCATTAACTTCGGTTTATAGCGACAACGAGAACCGCAGGCACATTTTACCAGTCGGTGGTGGTACACCGAGGACCTTGAACGTGAGGGTCGACGTGGTTGAAATGCTAATCATTTCTTGAGAACATACTAATGTACACGTCTTGTGAATATGAACTTCCTATCTTTAGTCTTTCAAGGTGTTCTGGTTCTTAAGAACATCAGTGTAAATTTTTACTTTTTAATCTTCTTCTTCTTAATCTGTTTACCCTCCAGGGTCGGTTTTTCCCTCGGACTCAGCGAGGGATCCCACCTCTACCGCATCAAGGGCAGTGTCCTGGAGTTTCAGACTTTGGGTCGGGGGATACAACTGGGGAGAATGACCAGTACCTTGCCCAGGCGGCCTCACCTGATATGCTGAACAGGGGCCTTGTCGGGGATGGGAGGATTGGATAGGACAGGCAAGGATGAGGGAAGGGAGCGGCCGTGGCCTTAAGTTAGGTACCACCCCGGCATTTGCCTGGAGGAGAAGTGGGAAACCACGGAAAACAACTTCCAGGATGGCTGAGGCGGGAATCGAACCCACCTCTACTCAGTTGACCTCCCGAGGCTGAGTGGACCCCGTTGCAGCCCTCGTACCACTTTTTTCAAATTTCGTGGTAGAGCCGGGAATCGAACCCGGACCTCCGGGGGTGGCAGCTAATCACGCCAACCACTACACCACGGAGGCGGACAATTTTTAATTTTACCAAACCTTTTCCCTATAATGAATTACTTGAAGGTCATTTATGAAATATGTTTGGTATTCTTTTTAACATAGTCCTTTTGCGTTGCTCGTGGGATGTTAAGTGCCTTGCTTGCGCGTTTCTAACCTATTGTTTTGTCTCTCACTGCCTTAATAGCCTTTTTTTTTATGAACATGAGTGTAGAAGGAATATCCTCAACAAAACCTTGTCGTAGCCATGGTCATGATAGCATGCGATATCAAACATCATCCCAGTCAAAGAATTTCAGTAAAATTTATAATTCCATCTGTGGAAGTAATGCACAGTAATGTATATATATGAGCTTGATTGTGCGGTGTCGCAGTTCGCTTTCTTTATAGAAGAAGCCGACAGAAGTGCTTCTGCGTGCAGATGTCTCATTTACAGCAATACGATTAGACGTGTTTCTGTGTTCCGTGGCGCGGCTTCACACTGGTAATTTAACTAACTTTCGTTCGTCATAAACATAAATATATGAATAGGAGCTGTATTCTGTGTTCTCACAATACATTGCCTCAGCCTGTTTTGATCACCATCCCTCTGCTACCTCATTCGTACTTTAATTATTTCCACATGGCCCTGTAACATATTATTTTGAAGTCTCTACAATATTATATGATAAGATATGTTCTATTTTGTAAGGCTTCTGAAAATCTGTAGGCGTTGTAATCGTAATCTTAGCATGTAGAAAGTCATGTAAGGAGTGACTGTCCGCCATTACATTGAATACTTACCAAATCTATCGTGACTGTCAGTAGACAAGGGAGCCTGCCATCATAATGTAAACTCCCCAACGCGATTGTGACTCACAGTAGGCAAGGAGGCCTGCCATTACAATGAATATTTCCTAAACCGGTCTTCACATGTGAAATGACGTATGGTGACCTCCCCGTCGTATTTATGGGGTAACTCTAAGCGCTACGCAATGTAATAAAATCTTTCTCACAAGGTGTACACTACTTCACCTCGTTTTCTGTATACGGTGTAGCGAAGCGCCGTTTCATCATCAGCTGGTACTTACGGTAACGCATAGCTTTACTCTCTGCTGACCACTGATTTTTGAGTACATTTACTGACTGTCCTCTGAGATGCAAACAAAATCATACAGAAACTGTGTAACACATTAAGTTTTAGACTGCTTACGTCAGAAATGTCACGTTTTAAAGCCTAAAGCAGGGAGCACACTGCTTCCGTTCCGTTCAGTTCAGTTGACCTTGGATATTTGGTTCACGTGTAATCAAATGTCCAGCCGCCTACTGCTTCAGCTCCGCACGCTTTAGCATTTCTCTCCCACCATCCGTTCAGCCGAGCTTGCCCGCACAAGCAAAGTTGACGGAAGACGGAAGGTAGACCCCACCTTACGAGCCTCTGGCGAAGTGTCCTATTTCAGTTCAATGAGTATGATCAATGAAGAACTGCTGACTGAAGTTGTAAAATGACATCTTGATATCATGATATGGCAAGAAGAAGATCAAGTCAATCGGCAAGAAGTGATAATGATGCAGCAACTCTGTCCACGGTTTCTATGCAAGGAAAGAGACTTACCTCTGTGGCCAAGGAGTTGGACAATTTTTTAACTGACAAATATGCAAAAGTAGATAGAAAGCCCGCGGATCGCCGATAAAAAGTTTTATGAAACCGTGGAATAAACAGTGAGATATTTTAGTCCTCTGCTACAAATATTGAATTTAAATCTAAAATAACTACTCTAGTGACGGAATATGACAGACTGTACACTGACTTGTAGTATTATACAATTCTAATTACTTTGACCATGTAGTATTGTTAAATAAAATATGAAAGGATTTTTTTTTGCTAGTTACTTTACGTCGCACCGACACAGATAGGTCTTATGGCGACGATGAAAGGAAATCAATAGTTACTTCATTGCTACTGCTAGTCGCTCAAAAGGTGAAATTGGTTTTCTGAAATTTGATTTTTTTTAGGTAGAACGCTTAGCAACTCAAAAACTTGAGAGAGTAATATTCTGAAATATTTAAAGAATTTGTGCTCATCAAGTAGCGAGTCCGGAAAGTGAAGGTAATATTCACCACAGTGTTCCCTTTTTAAATGTATTTCATGTTTACAAAACCTTCTTTCGTCTTCTTCTTCTTCTTCTTCTTCTTTGCAGTCTATAATTTCTCTGCCTTCGGACAAAGAGCTCGACATTACTACAGGAGCTGTTCCAAGCCAGGTTCACCGACAGCTTCCGAAAAGGACGGAAGGTATATGGGACAGACGAACTGATGCGAACTGATACGCGGGAAACTGAACTGAACTGAACCGAGCGGTACGGATGCAATGTGCTCCCTGCTTAAGATAATCCGTTAAGAGCGCCTGATTGGCAGGCTACCCTTCGTTCACTGGAGTGCTACACTAGCAGATCCGACATTCACATAATGTCGACAGTTAACCTAAACATCACTTTCTGAATTTATTACACAGATCATTCATTATACCCATGTACGGTAGTGGTTCGTTCTTCTGCAACGAGAATTGAGAGTATTGACACGTCCATAAATGTACAGGTTAAATTTCTGCGTCTAATATCCACGCAATGTTTTTAGATGCATTAAGCAAGCAGGCACGCTTGTAGTTTTGTATGTGTGTTAAATTGTGATCTAATTAATGGACCT
Source organism: Anabrus simplex (assembly GCF_040414725.1). Classification (NCBI taxonomy): domain Eukaryota; kingdom Metazoa; phylum Arthropoda; class Insecta; order Orthoptera; family Tettigoniidae; genus Anabrus; species Anabrus simplex. The sequence continues at coordinate 248,830,739 of NC_090271.1, forward strand.
TCATCTTTACGTGGAATCCGAACCACGTTTCAAAAAACCCACACGCATTAGGTGCTATTAGAGCTGCGTCACACTTAGAAACAATTTACGACGTAATTCAGCCTTTGTCGATAAAGTGAACGATTTAATTAAATCCAGAATTTTCTTAAGTAATAAAAATAAATTTCCACTTCGAGGATGGATGAGGTGGGAATCGAACCCACTCTAATCAGTTGACCTCCTGAGGCTGAGTAGACCCCGTTCCAGCCCTCGTACCACTTTTCAAATTTCGTGGCAGAGCCGGGGATCGAAGCCGGGCCTCCGGGGGTGGCAGCTCATCACACTAACCACCACCACAGAGGCGGACTTTTAGATTTAATACCATTTCGAAATTTCGAAATGGACTGGGGGGTTTATCGGAAGACGGTAACAATTATTTTACTCTCCCACATAATATCCATGACTAGCGTTACTCTAAATCGACCAATCTTCATGGAAATCTGCTTGTACATTTTTTATTCGTGTACAGTTTTTGGATGTATGTTGTACGTTGGGTATTCGGACCGAAGGCTGGTTTGATCCCCCACAACTGCGCCAACAGCTGTCATAGATAGCCTAGGTGTCACTGAAGAGGCACACTAGGGAAATGAGAATCGATGTAGTTTCCTGCTGCTTTCTTCACCGATTACATATCAGTCTTCCAAGTCCACTGAAATGCATGCACCAACTTACCCTATGAGTGATATTTTCATACCGTTCATAACAGATATGGCAGCATAAGGAATGGTATTACTAGCATCACTCATACCTCGGTCACTTTCATGTTGTCAAAACGAAGGATTAGTCTGAGACAGGTCAATGAAAGTAACAAATTTACTCTAGCACATACAAGGTGACACAGTGCACTGTAAACACAATATCTTGCCATCAAAGGCATAATTTTTCGATGGGAAGACTGATAATGAAAATATTATCAACGGAATGTTTTACAGTCTTAAGTCCTGATGGACATAATCCAGCAACGGGTTCGCATAGTGGTGATTTCTTACAACTAGAAAACTAGTGAAGATATTTCAACCAATCTTAATATTAAAATGTACCTACCCAGAGGTACTTTTTCGGTTTCATGCCTTTTCAAAATCGTAAAAGGGACTGGGAGTTTGTAGGAAGACCGAAACAGAGATTTCACTTTCCTTCAAATTATCCACGATCAACCTTAAAGGACATCTACCAACCTGAATGGAAATCTATTTCATTTTCTTCACATGTACACTTTTTCGACAGGAAGAATATTAAGGGAGTTGTTATTATTGGAATGTCTTACATTCTAGGTCCTAGTGCACATATCCCTTCAGCAGGTGCGCATAGTGCTGTTTAGTTATCCAGTGAGTCTCTCTCATCGGTTGGCCGACAGGCGGGCCCAGCTTATCTGCCTCCCGTTGACTGATCACTTCCCGTTACACAGTGCAACGGCAGCACGGAAATGTCCGTGCTTAGAATGTGTATTAAGTGTTGACCTGTCGTTCCAACTGTTCTCGAGTTGTGAAGTGTTACTTCTCGTAATGCCTCCACATGTGTACACGGTAGAGGAAAGGGTATTTATGTACGATGATTATGTGAAAACAAAGTCTTGCAGGAAAGTCGTTAAGTGATTTGTAACACAATTTCCAGGTGTACATTCTCTATATAGATAGACCGTGCAGCAACTCGTAAACAAATTGAGAGGAACTGGTCCTTCACTCGATAAGAAGCGAAGTTTTAAAAAAATGTGTACTTAACGAGGAAAAAGTAAATGAAATCGCAGAAGGATTAGAAGATAAGCCTACAAAATCCCTAAGAGGACTTGTACAAGAAGCTGGGGTTTCGAAGAGCTCAGCATGACGGGCTACGAAAAGGTTAAAATCGAAACCAGAGGAAAATTACGGATGACGAACTTATGCGTGTGAATCGGAGTTTCCTAAGACGATGCCAGACATGTGTGGATGCAGGAGGAGAACATTTCCAACATCCCTTGTCATAAGGTACAAACTTATTGTCTTAATTCCTAATCACTAATTTTCTTAGTTCTTATTTTCCTAATTTTAATTGTTATCTCATGACGGATAAAGTGAGCGAAGTGCTGTCCTTGTTCCTAGGCCGCGGAGCGGGGAGTGATGAGTCAACGGGAAGCAGATAAACTGGGTACGCCTGCCGGCCAACCGATGAGAGAAACGCACTGTAAATGGAAACTACTGAGCTACTTCTTTGGTTAGGTCCTTCATTCACCGTGCTCTTACAATGTGGACGTCACCTCCGGCAGTTAACAGTGTGGTAATTCTACGTGTTTCTCCTGACATTCCCGAGAAATACATACCAAAGCACCTACCCTATCCCTACACCCAAGAAATTACAACAGCATCCTCTTCCACACATACTTTACAACAATAACGTAGGTTGCCTAGCCGTTTCCCTTTGTAATTCCCCATCACCCCGCCCTTCGCGATGACTCTCAGCAAGTCATAGGGTCAGTGTCTGAGAGTTACAGGACATGACCTCAGGTCGAGCTTCTTCTCATCTGGCTAACTGCACGTTCCACAGTTTAGTTTTACTAGCAGTAAATCATTCTTCCTTCACGCTCACGGTAACAGAACAACGAATGAGGTGTACAAAGAAACATAAGATTAAATGACTGGTTTCAGGTATCTAATACAGAATTGGCCTCAAATACGAGTATAAGCGCCTGAGGTTTAGTATGTCAGCAACGAAGAAGTTCTTATATTATGTGCGTTTCAATATCTTATGTTACACTATTTCGTCCAATAAAATTCAAAGAATAATGAGTGATGACCCCTGTTGCCCTCAGCCTCTACCGTAGGAACACAAAACTATCATTCTCTTAAGGAATGTTCGCCTAAGTGTAACTGGGACTTCATTCAGATCATTCCGTCAATAGGGTTGGGTACAGCTGAGTTCAATAATAATAATAATAATAATAATAATAATAATAATAATAATAATAATAATAATAATAATAATAATAATAATAATAATAATAATAATAATAATAATAATAATAATAATACTTTTTACAATTGGCTTTACGTCGCACCGACACAGATAGGTCTTACGGCGACGAAGGGATAGGAAAGGGTTAGGAATTGGAAGGAAGCTCTCGTTGCCTTAGTTAAGGTACAGGTATCTGCGATTCGAACCCGCTATCTGCCGAATGCAAGCTCACAGTTGCACAATCCTAACCACACCACCAACTCGCTCAGTTATAATAATAATAATAATAATAATAATAATAATAATAATAATAATAATAATAATAATAATAATAATAATAATAATAATCATTAACTGACGTTGCCATCATGCTAGTAAGTTGAAGATAATGGGGAGATTGATCTTTGTCAATCTCATAGTTACAACTAAGGTATTGAGCCTCAGAGGTTGCCTCAAGATGTTTTCTGGCTGTGAGAAGAAGAAACATTGTGCAAAATAAGTTCAAACGCGCTCCACAGCTGGGCACAACGAATCAAAATAATAATAATAATAATAATAATAATAATAATAATAATAATAATAATAATAATAATAATAATAATAATAATAATAATAATAATAATAATAATAATAACTGCTACCGCGTTTTGGTAGATCAGCAGAGGTGAAAGAAGGTGCGGGCTGGAATGGGTCTAACTACAAGTCCGAAAGATAAATTAAAAATTTAAATAAAGGTTATATTTTCAATAGACAACAAGATTTAACAAATTTTCACTAGGTGAAATAACAATGAAGAAAATCAGGTACAATTATAACTTTACAAACGACAGCACAAGTTAAGGGGTCCTTACAAATCCTGGGCTTCCAGCCCCTATTTCACAATCCTTGAGCTCTCAGCTTACAACCACAAAATACCAAAGGGCAGAAAACCCCTAATTCCATGGAGCACTTGCTCCCACCTAGTAATGTCAAGCCTCCTAGAGACACCTTTCAAAATACCAGAAAGAGCTGACCCGCTCTCAATCTTTCATGCCTATAAAAGGCAATACCAGACATTACAATTAACTGCCATCAAGGCAGAACTTACAAATATAAACAGGGGTATCTTGTACCCAGCCTACTGGGCCTTCGTGGAAAAGGAACAGATTAATTAAATGGCCCAGAATATCAAGATGAATGGAGGCGAGTACTTGCACTCCTATACGAAAGCTTGTTAAAACCTAAGTGGCGCTAGGCCGATTCAACAGGGGCTATTCCCACACTAGGGAAGGTGACTCGTATAAGAAAATTTTAATACATTAGGAACGAGAAGAAAATAGGTTATGAAAACGTAGTCACCTCAGATCAAAATGAAGGGGAGCTCGAGAGGGTAAGGCACTCTCTATCCCCGATTTACAGTTAAAGTAACAAAAAATTTTACATCGAAATGGTATTACATCAAAACGGTTTCGGACCTTCTCCGAGGATTAAACTGCTGAGCTAGCAAGAAATTAAAAATGTTAAACGGCCATCACCTTTTTGAAGGGCTGCTGACTGATGAAAGAGGCGCTTCCCGCCTCCTGCTATTCTTCCATACACTAAGCTAGATGTTGTACGAGTGGCGGAGAGCCAGGAAAATCACCAGTTTTTATACTCTCGGGGAAGATTCGAGACCTTTCATGAATGATTAAGACACACCCACAGTCGTTTATTGGGTAGCTTACACATCGACATTGATAAAGAAAGACGCCATTGGCTGAAAATTAATGACAGAAATTTACGATTGGCTAATTTCAAAGCTGGCGGAAAGAAAGATTAATATTGCCAACCCACAAATGAAAGAACAACATTTAGTAAAGAACAAACTTATGAATACAAAATATCTTCAAGAAAAGTTCCTTCACTTCGCGCCAGGGTGCATGATCATAGTTTTTGGTAGAAACATCTGTGAGAGAATGTCCACACTTCTTGATAATTAGAAAACAAAAACAATTCGAAATTAACACGATGACATCTTCAGATAAACGGTTGAATTAATTCAGGTTCAAAGTTCAGAGTTTCAACTGTAGAGGAGAACTTTAAGGCGGAAAATTCAAATATGCGGCGTATAGGTGTACCAACCGGTACAATATTATTATTATTATTATTATTATTATTATTATTATTATTATTATTATTATTATTATTACTATTATTATTATTATTATTATGATTATTATTATTATTATTATTATTATTATTATTATTATTATTATTATTATTATTATTATTATTATTATTTCTGTGAAACTACTATCAGTTGAAGATGGTAGATTTTTGCTCAGGAAAATGGTCCTTTAACATGATAATAAACAGACTAACTCAGATATGTCAAATTCAGGTCTGACTGCAGCAGGATTCAATTGCTTAAAAGATTGGAAAGGTACTTTCTAGCAATTGCACTTTTCTAGCCTGGTGGTGGCGTTGGTCCTGATTATTGGATTAAAAGGAAGTGCAACTGGGCAACCATCCTCTATTAACTAGTCAGTGCGGGAAAAAAGAATGGGGTCCGACACTTCGAAAATGAAGGTATGGGCCAAAGAAAGAGAAGAACAACGAAGGACGTGAAAATGAAGGATTCCCTAGGCCTCCAGTGCTCTAGCACCCTCGGGGTCTGAAAATAACCAGAGTTGACCCAAGGAATAATAATAACAATAATGTAATAATCTCACTAACTACTTTTGACGGATTTCGGAGACGCCGACGTGCCGAAATTTTGTTACGGAGGGTTGACGTATTTGAGCACCTTCAAATACCACCGGACTCATTTGGGGTCAGAAGGCCGGCGCCTCAATCGAATGAGCCAGTCAGCAAGGCTGACCCAAGAAAGTCTGATAGGATAGATGAACATGAGGATCCTGGCACAAGTAAGTGGAAACAATACCAGGACTCATCTAAGGGCCCCATGGTTGCCAACCCACGCTCCGAAGTTAAAAACCAAGTGGACCCTTTCTAGCCTGTCACTCTTGGTGTACGCAGTAGCCTTAGAAGGGAGGTATGTCTTGTTTCATCAAGTCAGTGTTCCTCAAAGCTAAGTATGTTAACAACCCCGGGTTTGGCGTTAAAAGAGTGACCATGGCTTGGATTTCAATTGGACTTCTTGACAAATGTGCTGCCACCTGCCGATATGACACGTGACTAACGAAGGCATTGTCTTAATCCCTTTTGTCTCCTGATTTATGATTCACTGTTCTCCTAATGTGTTAGTTTTATTTATATTTTGTGTACAATTTATGGCACGTTCGAACCGAACTTGAAGGTGAAAACTCAGGACCGCCCAGAACTTGACTCACCTCCTAAAATACGTGACGTAATGCTACACAATTGTCCACGCAACGCATTGAAAATCATTCTCATAAATTTGGTTATCACCTCTATATTTCATCATCACCAGCAGTTAGACTATGTTAATGTATATTAAGAATTACACCTGTGGTGTTTGGAAGAGACACAGATTCCTGTTCTTATTAACCTCTTCAGTGGCATGGTCGAGAAATTCTCATTTAGCTGCGTTATTTACTGTGCGATGGCCCAATAATTTTTCGGGTATTATTATCTCTGTGGAAAACGTTTTCCTACATTCTCAACAGATGGCAGGAGGGTTCGCAGCTGCATTAATGAACTCTTTGGCCTAAAATATGTCTTATCGACTCTTCATCACATTCACTCTGTGACCAGATGACGAGGTAAACAGAAATGGCGAGCACTACGGAAGACATGATTGCTTGAAAATAAAATAATGGACTACATCAATGATGAATCTCTTCTTCTTCATCTGTTTACCCTCCAGGGTTGGCTTTTCCCTCGGACTTAGCGAGGGATCCTACCTCTGCCACCTCAAGGGCAGTGTCCTGGAGCGTGAGATATTGGGTCGGAGGATCCAACTGGGGAGGAAGACCAAAACCTTGCCCAGGCGGCCTCACCTGATATGCTGATCAGGGACCTTATATGGATGGGAAGATTGGAAGGAATAGATAAGGAGAGGGAAGGAAGCGGCCGTTGCCTTAAGGTAGGTACCATTCCGGCATTTGCCTGGAGGAGAAGTGGAAAACCACGGAAAACCATCTCCGGGATGGCTGAGGAGGGAATCGAACCCCCCCTCTACTCAGTTGTCCTCACGAGGTTGAGTGGACCCTGTTCCAGCCCTCGTACCACTTTTCAAATTTCGTGACAGAGCCGGGAATCGAACCCGGGCCTCCCGGGGTGGCAGCTAATCACACTAACCACTACATCACAGAGGTGGTCGATGATAAATCTCTAAGTGATATTAATAATTTTACTAGTCGTGATAATGATTCAAATAACTGTTGGTATGAACTTGTTGGTATTTCTAGTGACATTGAAGAATATATTACGGTAGAAGCAATGGTGATGGTAGGAGATGTAGAACACAACTTCGTGTGGAAAATGTTAGCCTGGAGATAAGGTGCGGTCTAATATACTTCCACCGAGCGAGTTGGTTGTGCGGTTATGGGCGCGCATCTATGAGCTTGCATTCGGGAGATAGTGGGTTCGAATCCCACTGTCGACAGCCCTGAAGATGGCTTTCCGTGGTTTCCCATTTTCACACCAGGCAAATGATGGGGCTGTACATTAATTAAGGCCACGGTCGCTTCCTTCCCACTCCTAGCCCTTTCCTATTCCATGGTCGCCATAAGACCTATCTGTGCCGGTGCGACGTGAAGCAAATAGTAGAAAAATACGTTTACTGTATATCCTAGTGTAAGTGTTGAGTTATTACCAGATGTCAGTGCGATTGACTGTTTCGAATTATTTCTAACGGATGACGATTGGTAGTGATCGAAATCAATTCTTATATTAAAAAATGCTTTCAAAAGCTTGTAAATAAATCTCCGCGTACAAGGGATCGATTTTGGAACGAAACCAACTCTTGCGAAATTCGGCAGTTTATTGCGTTGGTAATGTTCATGGGAATAATTAAAAAATACAGTAGTGTAAATAAATTGTATATTAAACCTCTGATAGATATTGAAGATTATATGGATGTCTAAGCATCATTTTTCTCAATACCCGCCGTTAATTCCTTGCTTCGTACAATCATATCATACTCTCTGAAAAATCTCACTTTTCTGGCATTAGAGCTGTGTGAGAACCCGCCACTGAAGGGAATAACGCGGTGATGTATAAAGAAGTTCTTCAGATTAGATCTTCCGAATACTTCATATGGTTCGTTGGCTCAACACAAGCTCGTAATCAGACACGAATCTTCTTACTGTGATCATCAGTGCGTTGCGTGTTATATGGACCATTCATTGCAGTATTTCCAAATGGCTAGGCCGGAGTTCGAGCTGTGGTGCCGCTGTTGACAAACCAGTGACGATTTCACTCGGCTAGCACGCTCACCACGACAATCATCGTCGTCATCATCATCATCATCATCATCATCACAGATTGTTAGTTGAAGTTAAGTGTATCAGCTCCATTCACTTGTTTACCATCATAACTTCTTCCCTCTAAATATATTAATCACGGGAGCCATAATTAAGTCATATTTTTGAAGTATCATCGCTTTAAAAGGAATGGTTATTTTAATTAGTGTTTATGTCACAGTCCGCCTGTGTGGTGTAGTAGTTAGTGCGATCAGCTGCCATCCCCGGAGGCCCGGGTTCGATTCCCGGCTCTGCCACGAAATTTGAAAACTGGTATGAGGGCTGGAACGGGATCCACTCCGCATCTGGAGGTCAACTGAGTAGAGAGGGATTCAATTCCCACCTCAGCTATACTTGAGGTGGTTTTCCGTTGTTTCCCACTTCCTTTCCAGGCAAATGCCGGGATGGTACCCCAGTTAAGGGGGCGGCCGCTTCCTTCCCTCCCTCATCCTTGTCTATCCATTCCTAACTTCCCATCCCTCCACAAGGCCCCTGTTCAGCATAACAGTGAGTCCGCCTGTGTGAGGTACTGGTCATTCTTCCCAGTTGTATCCCCCGACCCAAAGTCTCACGCTGAGTCTAAGGGATCGAATAAGGTTTAGGAAAGGAAGAAAAAGAAAGAAAAATAAATAAAGAAGGAATGAATGAAAGAAAGAAAGAAAGAAAGAAAGAAAGAAAGAAAGAAAGAAAGTTAACGTCACAACCATTTCGACTGCTTTTGACATAAATGTGTGTTATGACTGGTGGTCATCTGAAATTAGCAACCATTGATGGATAACCATATCCGAGAGACATGTACATGATCATTCGATTGTCGTAAAGGGAAAAGTGGTTTAATTTTTTCATCTTTCTCGTAACGCGACTTTTATTTTTCCGATTTAAAGAAGACGGGTTCATTTGCTACCAACATCTCCATCACGGGCAGTGTTCAGAAGGGTTTTGATTACTTCTGTGATAAGATTATAGTATCCCAGCCAACCAGGCAAAAAACATTGCGTTTAGATATCAGAACCTGAAAATTAAAATAGCGATTGTGATCAAGAACATTTTTAAGAGAATGCCTGTCTAGTAACTTAGTACCGAATTTCCTTAAGAGGTACTGTATTTTTATGTAAATAATATTGACACTATATAAAATAAAGTATTGATTAGGTGGAGAACTGATCCTTCATACTTGTACTTCTGTGATGTTTGGCATCCAGCAATATGGCAGCTGATCCAGTACATAACACTCCCATGCCATGTCACAAGATAGCCCCATCTATCAAGTTGTACGTTCAACAAAATGGCCGCTGATTTAGCACACCATCTTATGGCCATAAATATTCGCAACATACATAACTATGAGGAAAATTATGCCCTCTTCGGTGGCGTTACAGTATGTAAGGGGCTTTGTTGTGACCTAGACGAAACGCCGGTGAAAGACTTTAATACTCGATTAAAACACAGCGCCAATTTTACTTACTCTTTATAGAAGGCAGCCTCCAACCGCCCAACCGAGCAGAGGAGGGATGGCCACGGCTCTACTCTTGCTCTACGCCTCTGTATTCGGGAGAGGGGGGCAGGTCCCCACTGTCGGCTGTCCTAAGAATGGTTTCCCGTGGTTTTCCATTCTCCTGCATTAAAGCGAATGCCGAGACAGTTCCTAGTATAGGTCACGGCCGTCAACCCTCTCTTCTTCTCCGTACATCTACTTCTCCGATACAAATCTTCTGGCCTGAGAGACGTCATCACCGTGTAGGATGCCCGCCTCCCCCTTCAGGGGAGTAATGAAAACATTTAATAGTAGTGCCCTCAAGGCGCTACACACCGCCAATAGTCAGCCAGTACTATAATTGCTTCATGCACAGAAGCCTCCCGCTGCAACAAATGTGGTGGCTCACACCACCACTCTGATTGCAAGGTGTCTCGGGACCAGACGACGTGTGCCAACTGCCAGTGCAAACATGCAGCTTCGTTTCTTGGCTGCCCATTTACCAAAAGAGCAATTAGAGCACACTAGGAAAGAACACGCTACCCACCTCACATTCTCCCTCCACCTATTCTAAGTCTCCCGATCACTTTTTCCTCGTATCTAGCCACCCACACCCCCCAAAACTATCATCAGGCACCGGAAGTCCCCTTCTTACCCATACAGACACCAATAGTTTTATCCAGCTCATATTATTACATGTAATTTCCATCCAAATACGCCCCAACATAAGGCAAGTCCCTACAAGACAATAACCCCTCCCTCCGTCAAGACCCCCATCTCAAGAAGAAGTACAGACCAAGACCCTACCAGTGGTGGTGGTGGTGATTGTTTGTTTCAAGGGGAAGTACAACTAGATAATCAGTAACACCAAGTACAACCCCAGCCCTGCCTCCTCACTTCTAATAGCAGGCTTCCCAGCCTACAATTAGCCATTATTCCTTCCAACCTCTCGAAGCACCTGACGCAAGGATCAACAAGGCGGTGCGCATATAACCCTTGTAAACCCATTCTTGTAACACCTAAACTGTTGTTAAGTGTACATATCACCTCACACTCGCGAAATAATTAGCGAATACCGGCGACAAGCAGTGTTCGTATTGTAGCCGCTAAAGCAACGCACACACATATATCTTTTTAAAATATAAGTCAACCACGTCACCACCGGCGCTGTCCACAAAATTGCCGACGATCCATACATTCAATACTCACACATTACATCAACAATAGTAACAAGTCCGCTATTTTAACACGCAAACCAAACTTTATCTGTTCTCTCTTCACAATCTTTATTCTCCTTTTCTATACCCGTAATATTTAAAGAAGTATTCTGAGAGATAGGGCTGGAGGGAGGAGTTTTGCACGCGCAATTGCACGGTGCTACCAAATTCCTTCATTCCGCTCTCTTTCCCCTCGTTTTCGGCGCACTTGTTCGTTCGTTCAGACCGCTCAGAAATTAGAGATTTGGAAACTTCAAGCAACTCGACCCGGCCAGCAGGCTTTTCTCCATGGCAACAGCAGTGGTCACGACCACGTTTCCATGGCAACCATATCCCCTACTCGCTTCTTCCCACCCAAGCAAGCAGTAAAAGGATCTCCCTCTAAGAACTGTCAGAATGCATTTTTCAAAATTTCGACCATACACACTGCAATAATTAAACCATTTTCCCTTCTCTTTCACTATATTAGAAACCTGCTCTCACTATCTAAACTCAGTTATCACCTTCATACCCTTTACAAGACTGGCAGAGGAGCGCATTATCGCGCCGGTACCAGTGGGTTCCGTCCCCCACCCCACCGGCTAGAAGATGACGAACACTGGTGGTGTGGTTGCCACGGTCTCGGTTTTCTGTCCGCACAAAATTCTCTACGCTAAATTGATGACGCGATTACAGGTAGATCTCCAGACCAAAACCATGTCCATGTTAAAACGACTGACTTTCCCAAAATAATGTCATATGGGAATTTCTTAGGTTTCCCTTAACTTGAGCGTTCTCGTCTCCCATCAGCAGTGAACATGTTCTGAGTCGCGAGACTCCGAGAAACGAAGGCCAAGGCACTGCCCACTCAGCTATGGATCCGGGCTGTACTTTGATGAAGTGATGGTTACGGTCAACTGAAGGATCGGTTTTCTTGTCTGCACATCAACATCGAAAATAACAACAGATTGGCTCTACTTAAAGGGCTGATGCTGAACTGTATTTTCGATGAGTGTCCCGTTTAAGGGGTTATTTAACCTTGAATCAAGCTAGTGTTGAGCTAGTTGAACACATTTTACACTGCATTGACAAGAATATCGTGCTGGAAGCTATACATGATGTAATAAATACAACCGTGCAATTGTAATTTAATTATCAGCAGTCATTTAATGCTTTCCATTGTTGAGTGTAATAATAACTGAGCCAAGCGTTAATTTTACACGCTATTATGATGAAACAAGCCGCGGGGTGCGGGTGTAGACGCCAAGTCACAAGTCCAGTGGCATGCTACGCCGTCAGCAGAATTTCGTGCGAGATTTTGGGATGTACTACATCAAGATGATCCACAGGAGAGGGTGTTCTACGTCAACATTAACCAGCACAAATCTACACTGTCGCACCTACGAATACTGGTAGATTGTGGACATTAACGTTTCAACTCTAGGTCTCGCAAGGGTCGAAAATTTCTACTTACTTTCCGTTTCGCACTGCCACGTCGAAAACATCGACTTCTGACAAAAGCGTGATTTCAGACCGTCAGTGACGTCCAATGACAATCTCATGGAACTACTTCATCAGAGAGGTTAGGTTCTGATGCTGTAGTTAACTTCTTTGGTATTATTATGTCCATGAATGGCAAAGGCAATTCGATGCAAAATTTAATAAACAAACAAGCGGGTACAATTTTGTAATAGTGATACTATCTTGAATATTTTAGAAGAGGGAAGTGATTTATTGTGTACGGAGCGAGTGGTTGGGCGGTTTGCATGACGTAGCTCTCGGCTTGCATTCGGTTGATAATGGCCTTAAACTGCCCTGCTCGTAGCCATGATGTTCTGCCGAGGATTCCCATTTTCACACCAGAAAATGTTGTGGCTTACTTTAGATAAGACTACGGTCTCTTCTTTTCTATTCCTAGCCCTTTCCTATCCCATCGTCACCATAAGACCTATCTGTTTCAGTGCTGATTAAAGCCAATTGTAAAGTAACACACATTAATTTTAACAATTACTCATTCAGTTGCATTTATTATCGTCCAAAACCTCATCTTCCGAAGGTTCAAAACTCGTTGTCTATTCGTTTTTTCTTAGGAGAGTGTACCGATCATATTGTTATGCAGTTCGAAGAATAAATTCCACCAGAGTAATGTCGCAGCTGTATTGAACGTAATGTCTTTAGCACCTAATTGTATATAATTAGCAAATTATCTCGACTGCCGCAGTCATCCAATGACAATTCAATAACATTAATAACAATGTTTTTAAGCTATTTGTTCGGGGCGTCGACCTATAGAGATATTTTTCCCCTACTTGCACCATGTGATATGAACCTGCGTGTAATTGGAATTGTGGAATTGCAGAGTGTTGAATGTGAGAAAAGGAACGTTAAGGACGACACAAACACCCAGTCCCCAGGCCATGGATATTAATCATTTACAACTAAACACCCCTGTCCCGGCCCGGAATCGAACGCGGGGCCTCCGGGTGACAGGCGAACGCGTTGCTCCGCACATCGCGGGGCCGGACAATAACAGTGTTACTGGTTTTACGTTCTACTAACTATCCTTACGATTTTCAGAGACGCGAGGTGCCGGAATTCTGTCCAACATGAGTTCTTTTAAATGCCAGTAAATACACCGAGAAGAGGCTTCCGTATTTCAGCACCTTCAAACACCACAGGATGGAGCTGGGATCGAATACTCCAACACGAGCTAAGAAGTCCAGCTCTCTACCGTCTGAGCTCCTCAGCTTGGCTAACAAATCAACAAATCAATATTCCTCACAAGGAATCGTCAGAGTTTCTGTAAAATGTCTAAATCTTTGGCCTTTACATTTATAGAGCCGTAAATAATACCGTATGTTGTCTATATGAGGTCTGTGGTGCATTCCATTATTTCACTGATTACAAGAACCTTGGTTTGTAAATGCCAATCCCTGCAAATAATGCGTCCTCCAGAATTTTATTCTCCACCTCACCACTTTTGCTTCATTATTCCTGTCTGCACCTATTGTTCGCGGTGCATTTTATAGTTCTTCAATTGTCTCAGAGAACAATGGTAATGAATTAGCTAATAGCAGTCTACCAGTTGGCTGCTTTGCAACATTAAATTTTTACAAGAATATTGGAAGAATTATGAATGACTGCTGGAATACATTTATCTGCGTGCATGTGAATGTGTCTGCATGGTTCGGTTCACGTAGTTATCAGCTTCCATTTCTGAGCTAGTGGGTTCGAACCTGACTCTCGACAGCCCTGAAGATGATTTCCCCTGATTTACAATTTTTACACCAGGAAAAATCTGAGGATATACCTGAATTAAGGCCACGGTTGCTTCCTTCCTGTTCCTAACCCATTCGTATCCCATCTTTGTCATGTGAACTATCGGTGTCGGCGCGTCTTAAAACAAATTGTAAAAAAAAGAATAAACTGTTAAAATCGGTACATCGTTACATTCCTTGATCATAATCCCCTCCTATATTCATAACTCTTTGCCTGTCTTACAGAAACTGTAGCATTCAGACGTTGCCCGTGTTTTTCTTTAATGCTCACTCTTCGTGAATCCGTCATCACTAATATGCATTTAGGGCTGTCACTCAGGTGGAAGCTTCCCTATCACTTGTTTGCCTCTGAAATTACTTCACGGAATTTGGAAATTAATCGAACATTTCACTTGAGAAATTTTGCAATCCCCAATTCCTCTCCTTATCAATTAATATTTACCACAATTTGTCCTATTGAATTCCAATTTTTTTTCATACCTTAATATTTCCTGCACTTAAAATCTCCAATAACGTTAATTCGTCTTGTAATATCATATCACGCCATCTCTCCACTGACAGCTGCTCGGAACATGCCGCTTAATCGAGCAGCTTTTCTCCTTACTCCCAAGTCTTCCCAGAACAAAGTTTGCAACACTACTTTTGTCGGAAGTCACTCAGATTAAAGTGTGCTGCTTTACTTTGGCTTTTTTCCAGTTCTTCTTGCTGGGCAGCAATCTAGCGTGGAAAATTAATCCTTTCAGTGTTTTTTTTTTTAGTTCGGTAAACAGACCGAAGTCTTGTGCGATAATGTCTAGGTGTTATGAAGGCTGTTTGAGTACCTCCTACCTCCACCGTTTGAGTAACCTGGTCACAGTTAAAACATTGTTACAGCAAGTTTTCTCACGAACGACAAGGAAGCATTTTAACGAAAATTCCGCCGTTTCGTTCGCAAAGCGCGACGAATATGATGTTCCAGGTACCTTTGGTACTACTTAGCGTTCACAATCTCGCGGCGAGTAACTCTATAACACGTATGGTATATCTCCCTCATTACCAAGCCTTTGCTGAATGGACCACTGTCCGATATGACAAAATAATGTTTGCTTGTCGCGCACGTGATATATTTTGCATCCTTGCCACACATCACTTGATATTTATCTCTTCGTTAGGAAACATTGCTTTTGGCAGGTCCAGTTTCACATCACTACTAGACAGGCTCGTATTCATCGGTCTCCATCAACGACATTTGAGTGTATTGAGTAGCAATATATATTCTATAGACGTGTTGATAACTGCAACAACTTCACTAGCTCATAAGAAGGGCCAGAATAAAGATATGGGACCGAGAAAATAGTTGTGTGGTTTGGGTAGGTAGCTATTAGCTTGTATTCGGGGATAGTTTGTTCGAACCCGACTATAGGCAGCCCTGAAGATGGTTTTACATAGTTTCCCATTTTCAAACCAGGCAAATTCTGGAGTTGTACCAAATTAAGGCCACGTTGATTCTTCCCTACTCCTAGCCCTTTCCTATACCATCATCGCCATACCTAATTATGCCGGTGTGACGTAAAGAAAAAATCATATTAATCGGAATACCTTTCACTTTTTGATCATAATCCCCTCCCATATTCATCACTTAGCCTCTCTTCTGCCAACTGTGGCCGCCAGAAGTTACCTGTGATTTCTGATATTCGCCTCCTTGAATCAATCATCACTGAACTGCATTTAGGGCAGTCGCGCAGGTAGCAGATATCCTATCACTTGCTTAACTAATCTTTTCTTAAATGTTTTCAAGAAACATGGAGATTTATCGAACATTTCACTTCACAAATTAAGAAACATCTTGCCTGTTCCACTCTTCTGTGAGAAGAATTGCATAAATATTAGAGGTTGGTACAATTCGTACGTCAAATATCTACGGTCGTTGCGTTATGTGAAATATTTCAGCTTAGAACTTTGGCTGGTAAGGTTCTGTCATCTAAAGTCTAATATTGTGCGAATAATTTCAAAGAATTCTCGCTTTTATGATATATGTGCTGCGGGTCAGTATTTCTCCAACAACGCTATCACATAGCGGTTTCCGTAGGCGTAACGACGCTTTGTAAATTTAAAAGCAAAACTTGATACTCTTTGCATTAAAACCTGTTCTTCTTCCGCATATTTCCTCTGATCCTGGTAAGTTCTCAGGTGTGAATTGTGTAGCACATCTGTACTTCACCATGTTTTACGGCCGCATGCCCTTCCTGACTCCAACCATATGTGGAGTGGTGTATTAATTTTTAAGTGTTTCTGTGTTGGTTGGTAGTGTGGTGTGTTGTGTGTGTACAAAGAGGCATGTATTGAGAGAAAAACAGACACCCAGTTTCCAAATCCTAGGAGTCAACCAGACGCAATGAAATTTTCCAACCCAGTAGAGAGTAAAATCCTCTGAACCAAAGGTCACGACGCTGACCATTCATTCACGAAAACACTTCTGGGGTCAGTGGAGACACCCTTGCATTATACCTTATCACTGCCTTAAATTCCTAGCCCAAATCTTTAGCAATGTGGTGACTACATCTCCTCGCCCACATCGTATTGATATACGACAGGTATTTTCATGTCGCCATTGATATGATTCTGGGTAAATCAGTTCTGAATATTTAATTACTGCTTATTTTAAATTATTCAATCTCTTTGTTTACAGACTTATAAGAATGCATCAGTGCGTGTTACTTTTCGGAGTTCTCCTCTTCTTCCTAATCACTCAGTGCTCCAGCCATTGTGGAAGGACCAAGAGGGTCATCTACTTCGACACTGAATCGAATATTGACGTCGGTGAGTATCAACATATCTAATGTATATATACTGAACTGCTCTGTAAATCATAAGGTTGTTGAGCTCCGTTACGATGGTGGTTTTGATTGCTGCTTTAAGGGCAAAATTAATGTGATTATCAAGCCATTTTAATACTAATAATAAGTGAGAAAGAAAGAAGTCAATTATTTTGGAGAACAAAAATATCGGATAGAGAAAGAGAAGGAGTATAAAAGGCGCTAAGAAGAAATGTATCCCATGGTTCGCAAACCGTCAGAAGGAAACAGTTCGGACAGGAGAGATAAAAAGGTAAAAGGGAGCAAGTAAGTGAACGCAATGTTAGACTCAGCTGGTGTTCTGTGGTCATCACTCCGCACTCACCAGGTGCAGGGTATCGATGTGATTTACGATCTTTGGTGTAATTTCTAGGTGGTTACAGTGAGATATCTTTCATTTCATGCTCCTGGAGAAAACATGTTCGCTAGTAAGACAAAACGTCTTACAGGATCTTTGATTGCTCTTCACAATAGATTCTCTGAATCATACTAACAAGAGAAAAAAAAATATGCTGGGTACTTAACAGTAATCCACAGCCTGTTTCCAGTCATTTGACCGGGTCAGGAATGGAATGAATGATAGGAGATGTGACGGCTGCCGAAGCCTGTCGCACTCCTCTGGGGCAATGGTTAATGACTGATAGACGAAATGAAATGATATTGGAGAGTGTTGCTGGAATTAGAGATGACGGGGAAAGCCGGAGTACCCAGAGAAGAACCTGTATCGCCTCCGCTTTGTCCAGCACAAGTCTCACATGGAGTGACCGGGATTTGAATCACGGAACCCAGGGGTGAGAGGCCAGCGTGCTGCTTCCTGAGCCACGGAGGCGTCCTGTTGGGTATTTATTCGTCTTAAACACAAACTAACTCTAGACTACTGAATAATTTAAGATGAGCTCTCCTTAGGATTCAAGCATTGAGATCCATGAGAGCCAACTTTCTAGAGAACATAACGGAAACACGTGACAAATGTATTCTGCTGCGAGTAGAGTGTAAGTCAGATTCAGTCTGAGATACTGTTAACAAAGAATCAATTGATTTTAAACTGAATGGAGCTGAAGAGGAATTCACCCTGCAATAATGTAGACATATGACGAATCAATCCACAGTTAATCGTGCCTAGGAGGAATTCTTTCTGCAGTGAGATAAACTTTTAATATGTTTGTTTACTGTCAGTGGACGAGAAGAAAAATTCCCTCTGACATGAAGTAAACATGAGAAGAAGTTATTCTACAGTTAAAATAGTATAAAAGTATTTCGGTCTGCAATGTGGTAAATGCGGGTCAAATTTATTGTACGGTGTGTAGAGTGTAAAATGAATTCATTCTACAATGAGGTAATAATTGATCGATTTATTTTACTGCGAGTAAAGTAAATTAGTTCAGTTCTGAGAGTGTGGTGGTAGTGATTATTATTTTAAGAGGCGCGCGGCTGTGAGCTTGCATCCCGGAGATAGTAGGTTCGAGTCCCACTATCGGCAGCCCTGAAGATGGTTTTCCGTGGTTTCCCATTTTCACACCAGGCAAATGCTGGGGCTGTACCTTAATTAAGGCCACGGCCGCTTCCTTCCAACTCCTAGGCCTTTTCTCTCCCATCGTCGCCATAAGACCTATCTGTGTCGGTGCGACGTAAAGCCCTTAGTAAAAAAAAAATTAAGAGGAAGTATAGCTGGGCAAGCATTCTCTATTAACGCTACTTAGAGAGAACAAGTATTGACCAAGGGAGATTGGATAGGATATATGAAAGTGAGGAGCCCGGCACAAGTAAGTGGAAGGAATGCCAAGACGCCCAAGACTCAGCTAAGGGTGCCAACCTACGCTCCGAAGTTAAGAGCCCGTGGGTCCCCCTTTTAGTCGCCTCTTAAGACAGGCAGGGAATACCGTGGATGTTATTCTACCCCCTCCACTCACAGGGGAAAGTAGTGAGAGAAACATGTAACGAATTTATTTCACATTCAAAAGCGTAAGATAAACTCTGTCTGCAATAAGAGAAATTCGATTGAAACTAGTCCAGAAATGAGGCAAATAATTAATTCAAAGTGAAGGGAGAAATAGAGAGATTCAGTATGGAGTGAGTTAAATATATATGGAATTTATGCTGTAGCGAATGGAGTGTTGTCGAAATTCATTCTGCAATAAGTTGATCGCTTGTCGAATTCATTTATTCTACTGCTATTAAATGTTTTCATTTCTCCCCTGAAGGGGGAGGTGGGCCACCTAGACGGTGACACTGTCTCTCAGGCAAGTGGATTTCTTTCGGGAAAGGAGATGTGCGGAGACGGTGAGAGGGTAGACGACCGTAGCCTATACAAGGAACTGTCCCGGCATTCGCCTTAGTGCAGGAAAATGGAAAAACACGGAAAGCCTTTCTCAGGACAGCCGACGGTCCGGACCAGCTCCTCTCCGTCTCCCAAATTCAGAAGCGTAGAGCAATGGTACTTAGCAGGAGAATTATTCAGGACGCAATGAGTTACTGAAATGGTGGGGGAGGGGGAGGAAATTTCTTCTTATTATTATTACGCTTCAGTCTCAGGGAATGTCCATTCTCATGGATGATGTGATATAAACTACAATTTTCGAGCTGATTCTGCCTTTGCTGTTTTAAGTTGACTCTTTACTCCTAGTAATTAACACGAAAAGGCTTGAAGTGAAAGACTGTTCAATTATTACTACATTAGTGCTATGTAGCGAGTTCATTTCCAAGGAAGAAGTCATAAATGCAAACTTTTGACAACTAGTACAGTAAAGGTAACAATGTTCAACTGTTTAAGGGAATGCGTAGCAAGGAGGTAAATTTTCTTTTGCACAAACGCAATACTGTACATTTTAAGGGTTAAGTGTGTGGTGAATTCAGAGCTCTGTCATAATGGGCTTAACTGTTGGGTTTCAACCTAGGATATTTGAAGAAGCTGACACTTGCCTTATTCAACCAAGTAGGTTTCACCGTGAGTCCACGAGATATAGTATGGAAACCAGAGAAAAGAAAATACTCTGAAGGTCATCTGTTACTGAAGAAGTATCAATGTTTACGTGACCAGATTTGCGTTCAAATACCTACCTTGTTTCTTCTGTTCATTTTATTGACATGAAGTCCGGAGATTGTAAGCTGACTACTCAAGGCCAGATTTTTATCACACTGCACATGAGAACACGATAACAAGCACGTGTTCTAGGAAACTTGCACGGCTTTCCTGGAAAATACACAACACTTCACGTCTACTGGTTCCCTTCACTTCTCTCGCGCTCTCTTGGAATTCCGTGGCAAGTAATGTTTAGTCCGTTTCTTGTTGGTAAGGGCACCAGATGGAGCACGATCAAAATTCCTTGATAATATCATAAGGATTACAATAACTTTTATCAGATTCTCAGGAATATACCTAAGATGAACGATTATTCTAAATTAATCTTATTCGCCTCCTTCCTGGTCTCTTTTAACATAGATTGAGGTAGCTTCTTCATGTAGATCTGGCCAAGATTTACGGCCAGATGCCCTTCCTGACGCCAGTCCAATGTGGAGGGACGTATTCACTATGGCGTATTTCTGTTGTGGTTATCAGTGCGATTTTTTGTACGTAAATAACAAACTACCAATCCCTGAGCAAGAGGAATTAATCATACGCAATTAAACTCTGCGGCTTAGCCGGGAATCGAACCCAGGCTCTCTGAACCGAAGGCACGTAGGCTGACCACTCAGTCAAGGAGCCGGACTGGGCTTATTCAAAATTATTTACCAAAAAGTAACATTAAATAACCGTATATGAGTACGTCCAACACTTGTCCCGTTTCTGTTCAGGGTCGGGTATGACGTGCGAAGAAACTTCGTAGAGTGTTTTTACGACCGGATGCCCTTCCTGACGTCAACCTCAATAGATTAGTTAATGAGATGAAAGGAATGACATTATACAATATAGCAAGAAGGAAGAGCGTGAATCCCGGCGCACCGGGCGAGTTGGCCGTGCGGTCAGGGGCACGCAGCTGTGAGCTTGCATCCGGGAGATAGTGGGTTCGAATCCCACTGTCGGAAGCCCTGAAGATGGTTTACCGTGGTTTCCAATTTTCATTTTCATTTAAATTAAGACCACGGCCGCTCTTCCTTCCAACTCCTAGGCCTTTCCTATCCCATCGTCGCCATAGGACATCGGTGCGATGTAAAGCAAGTAGCAAAAAAAATAAAGGAATCCCGGTGCCGACATATAGCCCACTCTTGTCGAATAGCACCCAGGGGTCTGCTCAATGCTTTACACCGCCATCCGACGGACGATCAACCAACAGCGTCATATACACTCACTCCTTGTGAACACTGCGGAGAGGTTTGGAATTTAATCGAGGCTTTTGGCACGCAGTCTAGTGATTAGAACCACCACCTCCCCTATCCTGCCGGTCAACATTCTGATGGTAAAAACTGTTTCGGCATCGAAACTCAAATAGGCTATATAGACTTCAAGCCTTAACGCTCATGGCCTCCAGGAGGGCTAAATAACTCGTTATAACTGTATATACGTACTGCATCTGGCGAGTTGGCCGTGCGGTTAGGGGCGTGCAGCTGTGATCTCACATCCGGGATAGAGTGGTTTCGAACCTCACTGTCGGCAGCCCTGATGATGGTTTTCCGTGGTTTCCAATTTCCACACTAGGCAAATACTGGGGCTGTACCTTAATTAAGGCCACGACCGCTTCCTTCCCATTCCTAGGCCTTTCCTGTCCCATCTTCGCCATAAGACCTATCTGTGTCGCCGCGACGTAAAGCAAGTAGCAAAAAAATATATATATATATGTAAGTACTTCACAAATATATTTGTAATTCACAAATTGATAGGACATCAAGACTATTTGGCAAATACTGAATGAGCCATAATTCTTTCAAATTTAATTTAAGATACGTGAGAACTGAATCTACTTGATCCAGAGCATCATCAGTCAGTTGGAAAAGTTAATCTAAAGTTGAAGGAATCGAGGGATTATTCTCGTTGTCTTAAATATCGTGTGAGAGAGAAAATCTAAAGGCCACAAATCAGGTAGTTGTGCTAAATTCCCTCCACGGTCAAATCAAGCAGGAATTGGGCATGACATATCTTACTGCTGTGGCATATTTAGATATGTGATATCAGTAAACATCATCAGATACCGATCAGTATGCTGGAGTAGAGACAATGCAGGATTTCATTAAGATAACTTCTTGATTTCAATTTCATAAGTGTTCGGATAGAAATAAACGTAAATATTTCCAAATATTGAGTGTGACTTTATAGAACCTGATCATGTTCTTTTAAGAACGAAACACATAATTCTTTGTTTAATAGTGTGTATCATTATTCCTTGTTCAATAGTGCGTCTTTTATACAGGTATGTTATAGTGTCATATTTATACTAAACTTGTGTGTTCACAGGATTAAAAGCTCTTAAGTTAAAGATAGATTGATAACTAGATTTATGTAACAGCTTAGACTTTCATAATGAGTGTCTCTATGATATTAAAATTTTACTGAAGTTATAAGTCGTGGTTCCAATTTTGTTTATAGGCTACTTACAGTAGGAAAGTTTATCCTGTGCACGGAAAGTTTAGCCAGTGAGTGATTCGCCATCCACGATATGGCAACCCTGATTCTTCATCAAACAATTTTGAGGATAGGGCATTGTAACAACAATATCAACGAAAACAACCATTAAAACAACAACAGTACTACTACTACTACTACTACTACTACTACTACTACTAATAATAATAATAATAATAATAATAATAATAATAATAATAATAATAATAATATCTCATCATATTTTGAATTATAAAAAACTTCCACTTCAGCTTGAAATTAGGTAAGAAAATAGGTAGGCCCTAATCATGATGTACTTCTGAGCACGTCAGGTCTCTAGTATTAAAATTGACAAAACAACCAATCCTTGTAGAATGTGATCTGATAATGTAGGCGTTATGAAACGCTTGTGTGATACCTGCGAATACTGACCCGCTACTCACATATGTTCGAAAGGTTGTATGAAGTGCAAGCAGATGAGATTTTACCAGAATTACAGTATGTATGTTATCATTTGCAAGACCCATTTTCACATTAGACAAATGCTGGGGCTGTACCTTAATTAAGTTCAAGCACGCATCCTTTCCACACTTGGTCCTTTCCTATCCCATCTTTGCCATAAGACCTATCTGCGCCGTTGTGACGTAAAACACACTTAAAAATCATTATCAATTAGACTTTCACGGCCCGTGTAACTATTCACTTGTTTAAATTATTCATTTGTTTAAATTATTGAACACACAGCTATTTGTCTTCCAAAACTCTATTGAAGAATTACATTCCCTTCAAGCCCAATGTCCAGATGTGAGGATAAACACAGTTCTTCTCTGAAAATATAAATAAAATTCAAATTGTCTAACATTTTAGTAAGGATTGCAGTGGTTCGCAAAGCTCGTCTTCGTCATCTGACTGACCTTCAAAATGATTTAACCTTTTCGCGGTTTTGAAGTGGGCGGAGAATGTGATCAGTGAAACTTCCCCTAGAGTTCTTGGGCCTACACTGTATATCAAGAAAGGAGGTGCTGAAAACAACAAAGGGTTATTTTATGGTGGTACAGTCCTTTCTGGGGAAAAAGTACTTTAGTAACACAGGTGACTTCCGATATTGCGACTATCCACAGGTCATAGCCCAAAACTAAGAAATAGCCAGCCTAATTTAACATTTCTCTTGGTATTCTTTAATAGGCACGTCGTTGTGTGGCCGATTTAAGAATCTAATACAGAATCAGACCAGAAAACGAACAATTTTAACGTCTAACTTTCCCCTTCCAGAACCCCGAAATCCCCCATGGCAACGTAGTAAGGATGTAAAGCAGAGGCCATATAAATCACTGGTAAGACCCCAAGTAGAGAATGGTTCCAGTATATGGGATACTGACAACGACTACTTGATTAGATAGCTGGATAAAGTCCTAAGGAAAGCACCTGTATTTGCTCTGGGTGATTTCCGACAAAAGGGTAGTGCTTCGAAAATGTTGCAAAGTTTGGTCTGGGAAGACTTGAGAGAGAGGAGGCGAGCTGCCCGACTGAGAGGTATGCTCATAGATGTCAGTGGTGACATGGCGTGAAGTGACATCAGTAGACGAACAAATCTGAGTTGTGCTTTTAAAAGTAGGAGCGATCAAAATATGAACAGCCGGGCTGAGTGGCTCAGACGGTTGAGGCGCTGGCCTTCTGACCCCAACTTGGCAGGTTCGATCCTGGCTCAGTCCGGTAGTGTTTGAATGTGCTCAAATATGTCAGCCTCGTGTCGGTAGATTTACTGGCACGTAAAAAGAACTCCTGTGGAACTAAATTCCGGCACCTCGGTGTCTTCGAATACCGTAAGAGTAGTTAGTGGGACGTAAAGCAAATAACATTATTATTACTGTCAAAATATGAACATAAAGTTGGAATTCAAGAGGACAAACCGGGGCAAATATTCGTTTATAAGGAGAGGAGTTAGGGACTGCAATAATTTACCAACGGGGATGTTCAATAAATTTCCAGATTCTTTGAAATTATTTAAGAAAAGACGATAGGGAATCTGGCCTCTTGGCTACTGCTCTAAATGCAAGTCAGTGGTGATTAACTGATTGATTGGCAAAGTTGTTGCCCACCTCCCAAATATTTGTGTGCAGAATTGCCATATGGCTTTTCCTAAAGGCCCATTAAATACGCGAGTTTTTGATGTCTTAATTTGGTCTTGATCCTTTAGAGGATATTGGCTGCGTTTCAATCGGCCTTGTCTAATAAACACAGACGTATTTATTCAGTAGTATGTAATTATATATGCCAGCTCCGTGGTGTAGGGGCAGCGTTCCTGCCTCTTACCCGGAGGCCCTGGGTTCGATTCGCGGTCAGGACAGGGATTTTTACCTAGACCTGAGAGCTGATTCGAGGTCCACTCAGCCTACGTAATTAGAATTGAGGAGCTATATGACGGTGAGATGGCAGCCCCGGTCTAGAGAGCCAAGAATAACGGCCGAGAGGATTCGTCGTGCTGACCACACGACACCTCGTAATCTGCAGGCCTTCGGGATGAGCAGCAGTCACTTGGTAGGCCAAGGCCCTTCAAAGGCTGTAGTGCCATGGGGTTTGGTTTGGTTTGGTTTGGTTATGTAAATATATTCATACTTGGAATAAGGACAACGTCCGCGTATAGGAAGTTACAAATACTAGCGAAGTACTTAAATGTACCTGTAATAATAGTGATATCTACAGAAAGATACAAAAGTTTAAAACGAGAAGAGCAGCTGTAACTGGTAGGATTTCTAAGGATGTAATAAAGGCTATGGGTTGGGATATTGTTGTATATCTGAAGTACCTATTTCCATGAAAGAGGATTTCAGATTAATTGGAAGTTGCTATAGAAGCCCCATTGTAGAAAGGAAAAGGTGATAAACACAAAACGGATAATTACAGGCTAATCAGTTTGAAATGTGTTGTATGTAGGCCCTAGGAGATAATTCTTTCTGATTATATTAAACACGCTTGGAAAATTACTAACTACTTTTATAGGATGCAGTTCGTGTTTAGGAAAAGTTATTCCAGTGACGTTCAGATTGTAGGATTCCAAAAAGTATGTAAAGCGAGGGCATGTAAGTCATTGGTATGGTTTCAGTTTATGGGACCCTCACGAAGATCACTCGATTCGAGACCTGGAAGCGATGCAAAGGAAAGCAGTGCGATATGTTCTGAGTGATTTCCGAAAAAATGTTGTGTTACGAAAATGTTACTAACTTTGGGTAGGGAAGTTTTGGGAATAAAGTGAAGAGATTCTCGACTATGTTGCATGTTTCGAGCTGTCAGTGGAGGGATGGCGTGGAATGACATTTGTAGACGGATAAACTTGAGCGGAGCGTTGAAACGTAGGAAAGATCATAATATGAAGATAACGTTGGAATTCGAGAGAACAAATTGGGGCAAATATTTATTGGACGAGGAGTAAGGGATTGGAATATATTATTGGAATATATTATTTTTCGATAAATTTCCAAGTTCTTTGAAAACGATTAAGAAAAATCAACTGGTAAGGAATCAGGGTGCATGCGCCTGGTGCATGTACTATGCACGGTGCAAAAGACGACTTCGATTGGTTGACCAGAGTGCAGACCCCACTTCTCGATTTGGAGCAATAGCGCTGTCTCTCCCTTTCCCCACGCCTGTCTCGCTCGCTCCCCCTCTCTACCTCTTCCTCACTTGCTCCGTAGCGCTCCAAATGCGAGTCGAGTTGAGCCGAGTTGAGCCGAGCTTAGCCGAGTAGCCCAGAGAGGAAGCGTTGGTCCGAGCCGAACCGAGCGTGGCCGATGCACAGTGCACGGAGCTCTTGCGCCTCGATTTGCACGCGTGAGATTTTGGGCGTTTGAGAGGCCCTGCCCTAAATGCAGATCATTGATGACTGACAGATTGAATTCCAGTTCGTGCGATGACTATTCAAGTCACTCAAGTATATAAAGGGATGCTATATTCTCTATATGCAGACGCCGAGGTGTCCGAATTTTGTCCCACATGAGTCCTTCAACGTATTTAAGCACATTCAAATACCACCGGACTGAGCCAGCATCGAATATACCAAGCTGGGCTCAGAAGGACAGCGTTCTTTCGTCTGAGATACTCAGCCCGGCAGATTCATTAGACGGAATTGGAACATTATCTTTTCATACCGTCACAGCATTTCTATGTGTTTCCCTTTCTATATGAAGATTTGTGCCCTTTATCAGAGTAAGACTACAACTGAGTGACTGGAGCAGCACTTACAGTAGATAATTCAGTTACATTGCTTTCCGGGAAGCTTTTGTGGCATTTCCACAAATATGGCAGACCAATTGTGCTCTTAGGAACCTGAGCAATCATACGACAGCCTTCATTGTAGTTGAGAATAAGAGAGGGCCATTTCAAAACTTCAACGCAGAGCGCATGCGTGTCAGTAAGAGTGGAACGATTCCCGCGTGTGAAGCGTCAGTTGTGAGCCAGAAATGCAGCTATCATAGGGTGATCAGATATTCAAAGACAAAAAGCAGGACCTGATTGTAAATATAATCTAGCAGCGAACTTGATCACCAATTTTTCTCGTTCCTTTTAAGCGATACGAAGCGTAAAAATCATACAACGAATCGTACATTAATACTCACTACAGCATGAAAACACTTTTTTTTAAATGTGATTTTAGATGCTATAAAAAGGAAGTAATGTGTTCCAATAACAAATATTACAAAATTTTATTAACCTACTAACCTATTATGCTATTACATTTGTTTACATTACAACACACAGTGTTACATTAACACGTTGCAGTGTGAAGTCACTGTGACATACTCTCGTACTTTCAATTGAATGAATTGTCTTCAACAACTTTAAGTTTCCACGCAGTATGTCATAAAACTCTACGCAATTTTAATCCAAGTTGCACCTAGTGATTCCCTTGTGTTTTACATTTTCAGGCTTTAGCCTGGATTTTTTATCTGGCCAAAGATTGTTCATTAATGAAAATACCCATTCTGTAGGAGCATTTGTAGCAGGAAAGCATAACACAAATTCTACAATATAACCTATATTCCTGAACCCAATATTCCTATCTTCAAAATTAGTGAATATTTCCACCCACCTCAAATGAGTTGGTGTACGAGCCGAATTCCATTCCTTTACTTTAGTAACTGTGACATATATTCTCTGACATTAACAATCTCATCAAAAAGCATTGTATCGCATATGTCTTTCCCAGTGTACTTAAAGTACAAAATCTATGTACATCACTCCATTCGAACACAGAATTAAGATCTGCCCAAATTAACACACTGAGTTTAGAAAAATGAAAAGTCCACTGGTCTAAGTATTCCAAGCAAGTGGAGTAAAATATTTCAACATTTTTCTTGAAATGTGAAACATTAACTAAGTCATCATTTTCAAGAATCTTTAGTTTATATTGAACAACAGAGGGTACAAACACACAGTCTAGCCTATTTGAGAGCTTTTTCCTTTTCAAGTACTTTACAAGCATCCAACATAACAGCATGTTGCCCCTTTAATAACTGAATACCACTGTGAAAAATTACTGCTTTAGTATGCACAAAATTGAACCACACCTCAGACAAGGGATCATCAAAGAACTGTTTGATTACAGTTGGACACCTGCTTTGTGATTCAAGATATGATTTCAGGGCTGGATACAACTTCAGGACTCGTTCAATGGAAGGTAACAAAGAAAGCCACCTTGTTCTACTGAAACCAAGAACTTTGGAATACTCAGTTTCGATGAAATCACAAAACTCAATCAAAGAGGCCTCACGTACAGTGTAAATGTGAAAATATGAGTAGATTTTTCTGCACTACACTCTGAACACAAACTGGATGACTATGTTGACTATGTGAGCACTGCATCCAACACCAACAACCGATTTCTCAAGAGACTTCAGCACGATGGAATAAACATTTTTAGAACCTTTCGGAGATGAGCCACCAAAGTTAGTATTAGTGTTGTCTGCAGAAGGTCCAACCACTCGACTTTCAAGATGAAAATCATTTAGCGTTTTCAGGACGAATGACGAAATAATGTCAGCAGTTTCCCCTACCTTGAAAATCTAACAATTTTACCTGTACTCTCTTGTTTTAAATAAAATAACGAACAAGAAGGGGAAAAAGTTTGGTGGATTTATTATTTGAAGAGTCTGTGTAGACCGAGACATAGTTCACATTTTCCAAGTCCTTTTTCACTTCAGATATCGCAAATGGACGAATCACATTAGTGACAAGAGCTTCACACTTTGTCTTAGCATACGAATATTTTGGTTCGAAACACTTCTGAAGCAGTTAAGACGCACGGTCTGCCGAGCGAAATGTTTGGTTATGTTTAACAGTCTGGAATGCAAAACTGCCTTCAGAAGCTCCCAATTTCTGTTCAGCGGACCCCAGTTCAGCTCCTCGAAAGAAAGTAGTGAGAAATGAGCTGGATACAGCAACATTGTCAGCGAGTTTGTGCTTCTTAGTATCCAAATATCGTACAATCTCGCTTTTCCCGCCGTTTGCTATTGAAAACAAAGCTGAACATTTGGTGCAGCGAACGTCGCTTTTCGATTTATCTGGTACTATAAACGGGTAGAGAAACTGCAATTCGACATTTAGTACACATTTACCTTTAACTTTCGGCATGATTACCACGGCTGGCTTAAACCACACTACCTGATGATCTGGATAATCACCAGTGCCGTTGCCTACGTTATACTCAAAGCCGTAAAAGAGTTGTCACAACGCAAGTACCAGCCAACAGCTCCTCAGTACACAACTATACTGCTCCAAACTGTTCTTCCCGTCGTGAAAATAACCACCGCAACGACAACCGGAAACAGGAGCTGTAGCCATCTTAAATTAAATATTCGTTATTTTTCGTTCACTTTCATTCGTTTAAAACATTAATAATTACATATACCACATTCTGCAAAAGAAATGAAACCATTTATAAAGCAAAAAAATATTTCGCAGTATTTTCGCAGGATATTTTATAAAAAGCAGAACATTTATACGATTTTCGAGCCTCTTCGCGGATCGCAGGATATGGTGTTAAAAAAAGGAGTATCCTGCGAAAAGCAGGACATCTGGTCACCCTAAGCTATCACCACGTGTTTTCACTATTTTGATAATTTATGTTTTGAGTGAGAAATTCTGATTTGAAATGGAGGGAGTAAATGACTTACGTCAAATCTCACGTAGGGGCCAATGGTCTCATACCAAAATTGAAAGTTTGCGGGGAAAATCACCTACCGAAATTCACAACGCTCTAGTTGAAGTTTGTAGGGATAGTGTACTGGATAAAATCAGAATGTCACGGTGGGCTTCCCGATTCCGCGAAGATCGAATACAGTCCAAGGCGTGGCGGCCGGTAAGTGCAACAAACTCCACTTCCGATATCATAATGGCAACATTTTGGAAGAAGATGATGCAAAACATGCGTGGAAATTGAAAATAAAGCAGAACTTTCTGAGAAATGTTTTGCGACCAAAGACTCGCCAAAGAAGGTCCGACACTTTCGCAGGTGAAATGCTCATTCTGCGTGATAACGCACGACCGCATACTACTGAACCAGTACTCAGAGTTTTGGAGAAATATGGTTTGGAAATCCTTCCCCAACCACGCCACAGTTCTGACATGAGCCCACCAGACTTTGATTTGTTACCAGAAGTCAAGAAACCACTCCTATGGAAATGTTTTCAAACCATTGAGGAAGCTTCTGGTGCAGTGACCCGAGTAATCAGATGGCTGCCGGATTATTTATTTATTTATCGTATGGCATATATATATATACAGAAACAAGAAAAGAAGCACATTATATTTTAATGTCCAAAGATGTTATCCATTCTAGAGTCGGATATTTGCGGTCTTCGGATATTTGCGGTCACTGCAGCACGGGGTGGGACTCATTAGCTTATTCTCGGGATATCCCCGCTAACCTGCCTGGGCTCCTGCTCGCTCATTCTAGATCCATATTATGGATAAAGTGTGAAGGGTATCAGCATTTTAAAACTTATAATTTATCGTCGACTAAATTATTATATGTACTCGAGTTTTAGATTGTTCATAAAATAACCAATAAGACTACAGAAAATCCAATGACGGCATCATCTTCCTCGTATCAGTTTACTTTAGATTTCGAATGTGCAATCGCAGGTGAAACGCAGAAAGTGTCCGTTTTTAAACGTGTTTTATTCGTGTATTAGATATTGTTATTCAAAAACCCATCATCTGATCTAATGCAACTTTCAACACAATATACATTGGAACGTTTTATACTTCGTTTCTAAACTGCAGAATTGTATATTTCCAAAAACATGACATGACTTGTTTTGCTCCTTCAGGCACACCCAGGTGACCATGCCATGTTGACTTTCCGTATACTTTCTGTACATATAACCATTGCAATGTGCACAACGATTTGCCTCATTATTAACTGTCAACTCCATTACAGAATACGCCAGTAAATACTTACACAAGGACGTTTCTATATAGAATGGTGCTTGTAGCTGAAGGATATCATCAGTCTCTAAATAATGCGAACGAGAGAAGAATGTTGATCTAGAACGAGTGAGCAGGAGCCCAGGCAGGTTAGTGGGGATATCCTGAGATTAAGCTAATGAGGTCAACCCCCGCTGCACTGACCGCAAATCTCCTGTGACTGCTGGGGAATTTCTGAGAGTGGGCACAACTATATGACAATGACCGCAAATGTCCGTGACTACAAATGTCTGGACACCAATCAGACAGCTCATCAGAGATGGCATCCTAACAGGAACAGGCACAAGATTTGCCGAAACGCTGGGCTGATGGTATTGAGAAGAATAGAGATTACATTGGAGGCCTGTAAAGTCATTTTGTGAAAAAAAAAAGTAAAATAAGTAAGTTGAATCATAATTTTACGGCGTGCAGAATTCTTGAAAAGACTTTCGGTACAGTGCGTCATAATATTTTCTCCTGTAGGTTAAAATAAATTCAGTTAAGGAAAACTTTAACTCCCAGAATGCAATGTTTCCCTTTTTTTATGTTGGCCAGTGTGCAAAGTCACGTGCAAGAGAGCCAAATGTGAAGACTATTCAAGACTCAAGGCTACTGTGATGTTAAATGTTCCATTTATCATAACCATTTTAAGGTGGTGAAGTAGACAGGTCCGTAGGAGATAAACTGGTAGGGAACATTTTTTTAAAACTAGACCAGAAATAACTCAAAACGAGATACCTTTCGGGAACCTCGACATGCTGGGTACGGAATCAGCTATCATTCATTTCTTAATTGGAGCCCCGTTCTCAAAACAGATCAATGTGAATGGCAGTACTGTCACCATTAAAGCCACCTCCGATTAGACGAGAGTCTTAATTTGTAACCTTGGCACTAATTGGCGCAGAGTGAATTGCTAGTTTCAACTCCAATAATTAACCTGATATTTTTGTTGTAGGCTGAGTGTACCCTAATGATACGTGCTTCTGCATAAATTAATGCCAAAGTTATATATTTCTCTAACCCACTGGTATCTGAAATACGTCACCTTCGTGTCGATGGAATTGCCAGCACCTTCAAGAGCTACAGTGGGACAAAATTGTTGCACCTCGGTGACACCGAAAACCGCAGAAGTAGTTCGTGGGACATAAAAACCAATAATGTCAAAAGTATATAAAAATTATAATAAATTATTATTATTATTATTATTATTATTATTATTATTATTATTATTTTATTATTATTATTATTTCTTAATCCGTTTACCTTCCAGGCTTGGCTTTTCTCTCGGACTCAGCGAGGGTTCCCACCTCTACCACCACAAGGGCAGTGTCCTGGAGCATGAGTCATTGGGTCGGGGGATACAACTGGGATTGAATACCAGTACCTCGTCCAGGCGGTCTCACCTGCTATGCTGAACAGGGGCCTTCTAGGGGATAGGAATATCGGAAGGGAGAGGCAGGGAAGAGGAAAGGAAGTGAACGTGGCCTTAAGTAAGGTCCTATCCCGGCATTTGCCTGGAGGAGAAGTGGGAAACCACGGAAAACCACTCCGAGGATGGCTGAGATGGTAATCGAACACCTCTCTACTCAGTTGACATCCCGAGACTGAGTGGACCCCGTTCCAGCCCTCGTACCATTTTTTAAATTTCGTGGCAGATCCTGGAATTGAACCCAGTTCTCCGGAGGTGGCAGCGAATCACACTAACCACTACACCACAGAGGTGGCCATTATTATTATTATTATTATTATTATTATTATTATTATTATTATTATTATTATTATTATTATTATTATCATTGTTATTATTTCACTTTTCTGACAGAAAGTCAAACCCAAGTGAACTGAATACATATTTATCGTCTCGGTTATGCAGCCCCCATTATTTCGATGTAGCGAGGTTAAAACAGTCTAGTTAAGGGATGAATTCTTAATAATAATAATAATAATAATAATAATAATAATAATAATCTTATTGGTTTTACGTCCGACTAACAAGATTCTGTCGATTTTCGGAGACGCTGAAGTGTCGAGATTTTGTCTTGCAGGAGTTCTTTTACAGGTCAGTATATCTACTGACACGAGGCTGACGTTCTTGACACCTTCATATAACGCCGTACTGAGCCAGGATCGAACCTGCCAAGTTGGGGTCAAAAAGCCAGTGCCTCAACCGTTCGAGCCACTCAGCCTGACAATGTTATTATTACAGTCTCCTCTATAACAAGCAAAGTAAACGAAAAATTCACAGTGCATCTGAACTGAGACACACAACAGTGTCCAGTCTTCCGCAGGACAGAATTTTCTACATTCTTGTTTTTCTTCTTCACTTAATGAACTGTAGACGTAAGTCATGGATCTTAAAAATAAATAAATAAATAAATAAATAAATAAATAAATAAATAAATAAATAAATAAATAAATAAATAAATAAATAAACTGCTGATTAGAACCCTCCTCCGAATGGCACTTATTGTTCATTCGCCTTCCCCATTTGACGCCCAAGTTAACTTTGAAGTCGACACACGTCTTACACTTTCCCAGCGAGTTAATTCGGATTCCAAACGTGGCGCTCTCTCTGTCCCAAGTTTTATACGGCACACTAGTTATGTTGTTCAGTATTTGGTGGTACCGTCTGACAGTGTCCTGTGAAATCGACAGACGGTTCGATATATAGCTGTACCGTATTTTAACAACAACAACAACAACAACTATAACAACAACATAATCAATAATAATAGTAATAATAAATAATTTCAGGACCTCAGCTAACTTGTGTAGGAATTTTAATTTGATGCCGTCTCGCAGTCTGCTAGTCAATTTCGACGTTCCGTTTTATTCTAGGCCCACTAGACAGCAGTGCAAACGGCATCTCTTTTCGGCGTCTATGGCTGAGTTTTAATGAGCTTTGTCGGATGTACACCAAATGTGTCACCAGGGAACTTTTACATGCCAACAACGTACGGCATCGAGTGCCAAATGGACTTCAGAAATCTATCTCTGTCGGGTTTGAACCTGATACCATGGTGTTCGAAGGCCGACATTCTACCTCTGATCCACTAAGGCTCAGTCTTTTACAGGACAGAATTTTCATAGTTTTCTTCAATCAATGGACTGAAGACGTAAGTGATGGATCTTGAAATAAATAAATAAATAAATAAATAAATAAATAAATAAATAAATAAATAAATAAATTAGACTGCGCTTTGTGTTTTACTTCGATCGTTGTCAACGGCTTTCAAAATTTCTACGCTCAGGTCTAAAGAAAGTATGACAGAAGATTACAAATTTTTAGATATTTCAATGAATGATGATGGTCTGACATTTACTAGGAGAGTGAATATACCGAGCCAGATGGCTGTGCCGTTAAGTCATGTAGCTTGTGAGGTTGTATTCGGGAGACGGTGGATTCGAATGTTACCGTCAGCAAGCTGAAAATTATTTTCCGTCGTTCCCGATTTCCACACGATGCAAATGCTGGGGTTGTACCTGAATTAAGGCCGCGGTCGTTTCCTTCCCACTCCTAGTCCTTTCCTCTCCCGCCGTCCCCATAAGATACATCTATGTCAGAGCGACGTAAAGCAAAATTGTTAAAAAAAAAATAAAATAAAAAATAATAATAATAACAGTACCGAGCTCGATAGCTGCAGTCGCTTAAGTGCGGCCAGTATCCAGTATTCGGGAGATAGTAGGTTCGAACCCCACTGTCGGCAGCCCTGAAAATGGTTTTCCGTGGTTTCCCATTTTCACACCAGGCAAATGCTGGGGCTGTACCTCAACTAAGGCCACGGTCGCTTCCTTCTCACTCCTATCCCTTTCCTGTCCCATCGTCGCCATAAGACCTATCTGTGTCGGTGCGACGTAAACCAACTAGCAAAAAAAAAAAAAAAATACAAAAAAAAAAAAAAAACAGTGATTATATTCCAAAGTGTTGTTACAAGTTTTAGTGTTTTCAAGTTGCAATCTGTATTGAATTATGGCAGTGACACCGTATTTAATAATGTCAGCTAATATCAGCCTTCCTTCAACCTCCTAATTTTGAAAATGTCCTTCGTTTCCTGATGTTTCACTAGAAAAATTAAGTGTACTATTTAGGACGATTTGGTTGGTCCCTAACAGTGGCACTGAACACTTAACATGTAATACGAAGTATGATTTATAAGATTCCACTTTTTAATTTGCGTGCTTTGTCTCCTGGACCACCTGGGCTGAGTGGCTCGGATGGTTGAGGCCCTGGCCTGGCCCCAACTTGGCAAGTTCAATTCACTGTTAACATTCGTACACGCGCGACTGTTGTGGTAGCTGATACTCTTACCAGCTTGGTGTGGAATATTCTAAGCCGGTCCACCATTTACTAATAATAAAGATCCGTGGAACGGCCAGTGGAATTTGAAGTTCTCAATTACGTAAGCCTCGTGTCGGCAGATTTACTGGCACGTAAAAGAACTCCTGAGGGACAAAATTCCGGCACCTTGGCGTCTCCGAAATCTGAAAATAGTGGCTAGTGGGACAAGAAACAATAACATTATTATTCTTTTCTCATCACCCTTCCACTGCAAATCTCTTCTCAAGTGTGGAACGTGATAATTTTGTAAATTATGTGAATTTTTACGTATTACGTAGTCAGTAGAAAACATGTGAAGATGTGTATCTGTATGTTTATGTATATTTGTATATATTATTTAATTTTCTAATCACATAATCTGTAACTGGAACGTCCTGTAGGTGATAAATAAATATATTCCATTATATTCTATTTATTCACCTGGACCACTGTCCGACTCGTACCGGCCTTCGGTTCAGAGGGTCCCGGGTTCGATTCCCGGCCGGGTCGGGAATTTTAACCTTAATTGGTTAATTCCTACGGCACGGGGGCTGAGTTTATGTGTTGTCTTCATCATCATTTCATCCTCATCACGACACGCAGGTCGCCTACGGGAGTCAAATGGACAGACCTGCACCTGGCGAGCCGAACTCGTCCTGGGATACATCGGTATAATGAATTATACCGAAAGCTTATTTCTTGTAAAGTACTACCGTGAAAACTAAATATTTAATTCACTGTAAACATTCGTGCACGCGCGGCTGTTGTGGTAGGTGATACACTTACCAAGTTGGTATGGAATGTTCTAAGCCGACCCAACATTTACTAAGAATATATATCCGTGGAATGGCAAGTCTAGTTGCGATAGAAGAAGTCGTATTTGGAATGAAGTAACAGAATACTAATAAGCGATGATTACATGAATCGTAATCTCTCGCCTACTCAGTACGATGGTCTGCATTACTTGCTGGTGGTCCTGTATTTTCTATAATTGCTCTTGAGTGGTTAAGAAGTCAGCCTTCGCATCGAAAGGTCATAGGTGAGACAATCGCCCGAGGTATGGGTGTGATGTAAAATACCCTGGATAATGCAATATAACACGGGTGACTTAACATCACTTCACAACAGACAGCCTATGATACCGAGTCTGAATCACATTTTTTTTTGGCTTCATGTTGTTGTCACATTTACTCTGACAAGAGAGCAACTTGAATAAATATTGGTATTATCAAAAGAAGGTACCAATCCTCGGAAGCTGATTTCCGAATACGCCAGTAAAAAATTAGCAGTTTCTTACGAAGGCCGCTAGATAGCACTAGTATGCATTTTATACAGTGTGTTCTCAAATAACGATCTTCGTCGGAATACACATCCTTCACACGTAGTTTCCTCAACTTTTTACTACGGCTAGGGAACACTCCAGTCTCCAATTCGTACCCTAGCCGTGACAACAAAACATAATCAGGCCAAGACACCAAACTGGAAGTCGGCCTCCCTCCAACATGCCCAACTGCATAATTCCTGGCGTAGATCGCTCCTTCACCGACGCTACCTTATTCGGGTACCTCAAAAACAAAGGAGTACCAGTATTAAACCTAAGCCGAATACTGGTGGATTTTGTACCCACCGACCGAGTCCTGATCCAACTTGCCACAGAAGAAGCTGTCCAAAATGCCATAAGATGGGGCATCTACATAAATGGAAGACCGCATTACGCAGAACCATGCCCAGCCTACATGGAAAATGACTTCGCACCGAACCCGGGAGCCCAGCCACCCCAACAAATCCAACCTCCATCACCACGGCCACCACCTCCATACACCCCTCCACGTCATCCGTTGACCTATCCGCACACCACTACAACTACCACTATCACCACCACCATTGCTACCTCTCCCCTCCACCCCACCACTCTTATAACTTCCACAGTGATGATACACTCCTCACCCATAATGATGTCCCCTCAACCCACCAAGCAGCCTGATCCAGTAAACCTACAGCCCGAAGAAGAAGACGCCACCAGCGTCACCATGGAAACTAGAAGAGAAACACCACTACCAGCTCCCGAGTCCAACGAAGCAACTCCGCCGACACCACCACCAGCGTCTCAGTCCATCGCCAGTTGCGTTATTAGAGGAATCAATCCAGCCATCCCCCAGGAAATCATCACACATGAACTTCAGCGATCGGGACTCAACCTGAAGAAAGCAGCCAGGATCCACAACACGGCCGGGCCCACCTACATGGTGCGGCTCCTCCTCCATCAACCCGAAGATGCACAAAGACTAATACAGCAAGGGATCCAGCTCTTTGGAAAACAACACCGGGTGGAACCCTCTCGCTCTAACCCTCAACCACCCACCCGCCCTAACACCAACCCACCCCGGAACCAACCCCGCCTACCCCACCATCGCAGCCCACCTACTAACTCTAACCTTCTCGTCCTACTATTCACTTCCCTCGTCAACATCACCTCCTTCTACCAACAAACGATTCACCTTCTCCTAGCCAACAACACCACTCTTAATTAAAATCTGTGTAACTTGTAAATCTGTACTGTAATCATCCAAAATATGTAAACCATTGTAACTAATGTAATAAGAACCAATAAAAAGCAGGAGAGCAGATGCTGCACCCTTAGCCAAGAGGCCAATCCCCCACATCACTAAATTAAAAAGCACCCCCCCTCTCTCATCTAACCTATCAAATCCCCAAACCCCGCTGAATCTCCTGGCCAGAGAGAAGGCGTTACCTTCTAGGTGGCCCGCCCCTCCCCTTCGCGGAGGGGAATGAAAACATCCCCCTTGGTCCCTTGGTCCTTTCCTCAGCCCAAACATAAAATTACATAAAATGCATCTTAAGAAAGAAAAAAGGAGCTTATTTATTTGTTTTTCTTTCTTTCCTTGTCTTTCCGTCTTTCTTTTTCTTTCTTTCTTTCTTTCTTTGTTCTTTCTCACTTGGCTAAGGCTGCTGTATTCAGTCTGGGCTCGAGCTTAGGATAATGGCGCCCTGGACAAGACGTAACACAGGTGCCTATACAACCACCACCATCTTCCTCTCCAGAATTGAAATGGTGGTGTATCACTTATTATTCTTTATTTCCTAATCCGTTTACCCTCCAGGGTTGGTTTTTCCCTCGACTCAGCGAGGAATACCACCTCTACCACCTCAAGGGCACTGTCTTGTAGCTTCAGACTCTGGGTCGGGGGATACAACTAGGGACGATGACCAGTATCTCTCGCCCAGGCGGCCTCACCTGCTATGCTGAACAGGGTCCTTGTAGGGGGATGGGAAGATTGGAAGGGATGGCAAGGAAGAGGGAAGGAAGCGACCGTAGCCTTAAGTTAGGTACCATTCCGGTATTTGCCTGGTGGGGAAGTGGAAAACCACAGAAAACCACTTCGAGGACGGCTGAGGAGGGAATCGAAACCCCTTCTACTCATTTGGCCTCCCGAGGCTGAGTGGACCCCGTTTCATCACTCGTACCACTTTTCAAATTTTGTGGCAGAGCAGGGAATTGAACCCGGGCCTCTGGGGATGGCAGCTAATCACAGTAACCACTACACCACAGAGGCGGACACTTATTATTATTATTATTATTATTATTATTATTATTATTATTATTATTATTACTATTATTATTACAAATAATAGCATATATGTTTGTAATATTTACCTTTTAATTTGGGTATATAGAATGTAAGTAGTCAACTTTTAACCGCCATACTTGTTTTACGTATTATTATTTTTCTTTGTTGCCCCATTTCTAAGTTCCCTTATTATTGCATTTTTCGAATTTATTATCTTGTTTACGTAACTACTTATATGATAGTACTACTTTATTATATTGTAATTATGTACTAAGTGTAAGATGGCCACGAGCCCTAAATTCGCCACTACTAAAGACATAAATAAATGAATAAATAAATAAAGAAGAAAATAAAACATGCAATTGTATTTGTTACGGAGTTTTGGTGGATCAGCAGAGGTGAAAGAAGGTGCGGGCTGGAATGGGTCTAACTACAAGTTCAAAAATGAATTAAAATTTCAACAAAGGTTATATTTTCAAAACTTAACAGTGGTGACATAGAATTTGAAAACTTAACAAGTCAACAACAAGCCAAAATCAGGTACAAAGAAATGACAAGAGTTAGGGGATAATTATAAGATCTGGGCTTCGAGCCCCACAATGACAATCCTTGAGCTATTAGCCCAACTTTACCAAGGTACAGAATTAAACAAAGGGGCAGAAAACCCCATCATGTCAAGGAGCACTTGCTCCTAACTACAACGTTAAGCCTCCTAGAGGCGCACAGGAATCAAATTTAGGAAAGAGCAGACCTGCTCTCAATAGTTCAAGCCTATCAGGAGGCCATAAGCAGACCTTACACTCAACTGCCCTTAAGGCAAACTTATAAATCAACAGGGGCAACTTGTACCCAATCTACTGGGCCTTAGTGTGCAAAACTAGGTTAATTTAAATGGCCCTAAACAAAAGGATGGAGGCGATTACTTGCACTCCTACACTAAAGTTTTTGTTTAAATCCTATGTGGCGCTAGGCCGATAATACAGGGGCTAATCCCAAGCTAGGGAGGTTATTATTAATTTCGTGTGGCTATTTCTAGCCGAGTGCAGCCCTTGTAAGGCAGACCGTCCGATGAGGGTGGGCGGCATCTGCCATGTGTAAGTAACTGCGTGTTATTGTGGTGGAGGATAGTGTTATGTGTGGTGTGTGAGTTGCAGGAATATTGGGGACAGCACAAACACCCAGCCCCTGGGCCATTGGAATTAACCAATTAAGGTTAAAATCCCCGACCCGGCCGAGAATCGAACCCGGGACCCTCTGAACCGAAGGCCAGTACGCTGACCATTCAGCCAACGAGTCGGACAGCTAGGGAGGTGACCCGTATGAAAAAACTTTAACACATTGAGGAAGAGAAGAAACGGTTACGAAAACGTGGTCACCTTAATTTCAAAATGAAGGGGAGCTCGAGAGGGTAAGGCACTCTCTATCCCCGCTTTACAGTAAAAGAGATTTGTAGTTTTTACATAGACTGAAAGGAAATTTACATTTTAAAAAGGTGGGTTACATATTAAAGGTTTCGAACCTTCCCCGAGAGTTAGACTGCTGAGCTAGCAAGGAATAAAGATGTTAAAAGGCCATTACCTTGTAGAAGAACTGCTGCTTGAAGAAAGAGGAGCTTCCCGCCCCCTGCTACATATCCACACACTAAGTTAGATGTTACAGAAGTGGCACCGAGACAAGAAAATCAGCAGTTTTTATACCCGCGTGGAATATTCGAGACCTTTCAGGAATGAGTAGACACACCCCCCAATTTTATTGGGTCGCTAAAAATTATACATCAACATCGAAGAAGAAAGACACTATTGGTCAGAAATTAATTACAAAAATTAGTGATTGGTTAAATTCAAAACAGGCGGAAAGAAAGGATAACTGTTGCCAACCCACAAACCACAGAACAAAATTTAGTAAAAACAAAACTTAGGAATACAAAATTTCTTCAGGAGAATACATTCCATTACACAAGAGTGTATTACCATAGTTTTTGGTAGAGGCATCTGTTAGAGAATGTCCACACTTCTTGATCCATGAAAAACGAAAGCAAATCAAAAACACCCAGTGACCTCTTCTGATAACTAGTGGAGTTAGTTCAGTGGTAATGTTCCGGGTTTCTCCAGTACAGGAGTTTCAATTGGCGCAAGATTTGAACTTGCGTCGCGTAGAGGTGTACCGCCCGGTACAGTATTTACTTACTTTTCATTTAATTCCATTAAGTAATATTATTTCTATAACTGAAAACAAACAACTGTTAAATACTTTCAAAATATATAAGAAATAATAAAGCTGAATTAGGCTACAGATTTTTCCCAGAAGGTAGCTTAGCAGGTCTATTTATTTTAATTAGTTACGTATCAATAGAATAGGTGAATGAAAGAAATAAACAAAATTCCGTAACACATCTTCCTTTTATTTTAGAATGAACAACTTTTAAATGATCAGATTTTCCTAGCTTTCAGCTTTGCAAATTTATTAGTGATAACTGAAAAATTGTTAAGGTGATGTCTCTCTCACAGCACGTCAGTATTAAAGAGTTTAGCTTTCTGTCTGAAAGGGTAGACATGTCGCATTCTTCACTCCTGTCAGTACAGAAAATTCTCTTTAAGTAGTGCAGTGTAGTTCGTGACTGGTAAGGAAATTAGGAATTAGGAAAGGTAATAACCAAGTTATTCTGTTTAATGTTTGTAAACACATGAGATATCCGTTGTATCTATTCCAAATGAGTATAAGCCTTGAAATGTGAACATTCTTTAGGGAATTCCTGATTTATGTCTTCTTCAGAAAACTAAGTCAATTTTGTAGCTGCTTTTGTTATCACTTCATTGGAAGTTTCTGATAATAGAAGTGTCAATACTTCAAACTGATCCACCAAAGGACAAAACCATTTTCTCCTCATGTCAGCTATGCTAGTGGGAAATCTATTGTAGTATTGTGCACGATAACCCTAAATGTAGTCACATCATCATAGTCGCCTTCAGCTAGAACTCTAAGTTTTCATCTGCAAGTACTTTCCGCCGTCTAATCATATTGTTCTTTTGTGCTTGCGTCCCCTTGGACTAGGCGCTCTGTGCATTTGTCCAGTCTGCCCGTTTAAAGCCTGGGGTCTGTACTCAGTATTCCTGACGGAACATTACTATAGGCCTACACGTAATACTAAAAGAAGCGTTTTGAGAGAGAGAGCTGGACGGAGGAGAATTGTATGTGCCGTTGCACGGTGTTGCCACATTCCTACAGTCCTTTCTCCTTGCCTTCTCTCTCGGCTCACTTGTTCATTTGTTCAGACCGCTGTGTTCTGTTGTACGTAACTAAGAAGTGAGCGGTTTGGCAACTCCAAACAACACTAGCCGGCCAGCAGGCTTATCTCCATGGCAACCGCAGTGGGTCCCCCACGTTTCCGTGGCAACCATACCTCCTACTCCCTTCTCCCCACCCATGCAGACAGTAAAGGAATGTCAAGACGTATCTTTTAATATCGCGACTATAGCATACGTACAGCGGTGCTGAGTGACTCGGATGATTGACGACGGCTTTCTGGCAGGTTTCGTTGAAGAATATGCCAATCTCTTGCCGGTAGATTTATCAACATGTAAAATAACTCCCATGGAGCTAACTTGTGGCACTTCAGTGTTGTCAGAAACAGTAAAAGTGGTTTGTGAGTAATGTTATACATACCCGAGTCACAAGCCTGTCTACGATATGAGGAAATACTTCGAGAATAAAAATGCCTCCATACTTCTTCGGGAGAAATTAGTTACGAGAGTGTACAGCACAAGGCGTCAACTTTCAGTTCTGTGCGTATGTACCAAGAATGACAAAGAGTAAGAATTATAGCCTCGAACTCAATCGATATCGGTAAAGGAAAGGGAATAAATACTGCTAGGCCCCAAGCTACTCTCTTCAGCTACAAGCAGGATCGCTCTCACGTTAGTAGTAGTTTCAAGGAAATGGCAGGAGCGCAGGTCATTGCGCTTGTGTGAAAGCGAGACTGAGTTAGCGGGAAATGAGAGACAGAGATATACGCTAAAATGCTCTAATTATTTGAAGAATGTCTCTAGAAGTTTCGGCATCCTTATGATTTTTGAATAAAACTGCAACCTAGAGGGAATACGTACGCAAAGCTTGAGCTTCCAAGCTGATGGAGAAGGGTGGTGAAATCTCTCGAGTAGATCCACAACTGGACAGAAATAGTAATGGTATGTATAATATTACGAAACACGTAATTTATACCGATGTACAGTTGATATTCTGAAGTTGGAAATTTTGCTTTTCATTGTAACATTATCATCACGTACCGATAGTAAGAAAGTTCTCCAAGCAGGTTGAAGAACTAAACTTTTCCCTTCGAAAAAAGCTAATGATCAGGAATACTGTATGTCTCTATTAATAATCTTGACCATAATGGCCATTATTGGGTCCGTATTGACTTAATCACAGTATGCCTTTCAGTTAATGAAACTCAAATACTGATAACGATAGCCGTAGCACTGACGGTATACTTTCTATATCAACACACTATATTTATATAAATCCACAGCCGCAGCATCCTTGGCGACCAAAACCCACGGTAACGATTAATGTGACGTCACTTTCGTCACATATTTTGTCGCGTCACGTGACACAAATTTTCGGATGAACCCCAGCCATAAGAGATATTTATGTTGAAACATCGTGTTATCTGTGACTTGAAACTGTATTAATATGTCCTAATTATCTCGTAGCTACTGACATAAGTACAATCTTCTCAAGGATGGGACGAGGATAAAATGGTGAGGATTCCTTAATCGTACCGACTTCTATTTCCTAAAAGGTAGCAGTACTTGCGTTTGACTTTGCAGGGAAAAACGACTCGTCACATAATTTTAATCACGATCAAAGTCTGGCAGGCAAACTATGGTACCCTATATTCGGGGGAAGATATCTTATTTTGTCCAGTAGGTAGCCGTAGCCGTATATGGATTCTTCGATCTTCTGGAAAGCCTTTCGATGGACACAACTTAGATTCTATCATGATATCCAACGAATATGAAAGCGAGTTACTACGGCACAGAGAAGAACATACAAATATTTTATATCTAAGGGAATAGAACAGTTGTTGTGATTTTGAGGGGAAATGTGCTGTTTAGACAACACGGGCATGCTGGTCAGTATATTGAACCAATGATTATTTTCAAGAAGAAAAGTATAAGTAAATGAACGCTCTGTTTGAGCTCCACCAAGCAGCATGATGACAATCTCCGGTAAAGTGTGCTTAAAACTCCTTCGCTATCTGCCCTACAAAGGAAAGGCTAGTATCGTTGTTTCTTGATCAATGAATGAATGAATG
Source organism: Anabrus simplex (assembly GCF_040414725.1). Taxonomy (NCBI): domain Eukaryota; kingdom Metazoa; phylum Arthropoda; class Insecta; order Orthoptera; family Tettigoniidae; genus Anabrus; species Anabrus simplex. The sequence continues at coordinate 248,875,111 of NC_090271.1, forward strand.
AATGAATGAATGAATGAATGAATCAATCAATCAATCAATCAATCAATCAATCAATCAATCAATCAATCAATCAATCAATCAATCAATCAATCAATCAATCAATCAATCAATCAATCAATCAATCAATCAATCAATCAATCAATCAATCAATCAATCAATCAATCAATCAATCAATCAATCAATCAATCAATCAATCAATCAATCAATCAATCAATCAATCAATCAATCAATCAATCAATCAATCAATCAATCAATCAATCAATCAATCAATCAATCAATCAATCAATCAATCAATCAATCAATCAATCTTCAGTGATCTGCTTTTAAAGCTGTCGCCCAGATGGCAGTTCCCTATCAATTGTTTACCTAGCTTTTTATGTATAAGGGGCGATCAAAAAGTTTCCGTTCGGTGGCCATACGGTCCTGAATCGGGACGCTAATCAGGCAAAATCGCCTTGAGCATTGAGGCACTCATCCCACCGACAAACCAGATTGAAGATCTCCGTGTGGTAAAACACTGTGTCCTGCTGCGTGAAGAAGTCCGTAACCGCCTGCTGCACATCCTCGTCCGACAGGAAACGTCGACCCTTCAAGGTCTTTTTTGAGGGGACCGAAGACGTAAATGGTTATGCGCCTGTCCACCCTAATCGCCTCATCAACCGATCGCTAGTAGTTGCCCGTAATAGATGAGGCCGGCCTCCCAGATCGACCAGTATCTGGTGTCGAACCGCCACCAGCACGGAACTTCGTGCACCACTCCACAACGGTGGTTTTCGACAGACATGCTGCCTCATACACAGTCTTAATTCTCCGATGGATGTACACCGGTGATTGTCTTTCGGAGGCCAAGAACAGAATAACATCACGTTGGTCCTGTTTGGACGCATTTGATAATAACGTCTCCATAATTCATGACTGCCACCCTAATCGTTATGCCTACATGTCCGTGCTTATATACCCGCTTTGGAGTCGCTGTACGTCGCATGTACGTTGCAGCAAGGCCCTCAAAAAGAAACGTTTTGATCACGCCTTATACATACAACTCATAGGAGGTAAAAGTACTTTATTGTCGAAGAAAATTACTTACGGTCCAATTTAGAAACCCACTGGTACTATTTAAGAAAGCAGTTTTACAACTTATGAACTTTCTCTGTCCACGTCTACGTTTTTCTTCTATCTTACATCAGGCTCTACTTGTCATTTTGGAAGATGTGATCGACGTAGGTCGCTTTTCTGCATTTTGTCAGGTTCAGCACTTCACATGATTTCTTGACATGATTACGTGTCTCCAGGTTAGTGCTATGATCTCCTCATGGGAACCGTAACAGTATGCAGCACATCCACATTTAAAAAGCCTCCAGGCGGTTCATTGACAAAGCCTAAAATGTCCATCCTTCGACATGGTAAGGCGTAACATTTAACAATCCACCAAAAGGACGGTATATCGTCCGCATTTGCTGCTTCTTCTCAGGACGTAATGGAAAGCGGTGGTCTTCCATTGTATAACAATACACCTCTAGTAGCTTGTTGTTTTGTTATTCTGAGGTTTCCCTTTATAACGTCAATGTTTGAGAAATTAACAACTGGTTCGATATTAAGGCATTTAGAATGTAGGAAATATTAGTGTACTTGTAGGATTCCAGCAAGATATACCAGATATCTTAGATTCAGGAGGTGATATGGACTGTATCGTGAATGACGTATCTAGGGCATTGGATAGGGTAGATCGTGAGAGACTACTGGTAAAAGTGAGTGCAATTGAACTGGACAAAAATAAATGAACTCGGAGAATTAGAGTAGGTGAAGCATTATCTGATCCTGATGTCAATAAGGGAGGAATTCTTCAAGGCAGTAATATTGGACCTTTTTATTTTCTTATATATGTATATATAAATTATATGAGTAAAGAACTGTACACACCGGGCAAGTTGGCCGTGCGGTTAGGAGCGCTCAGCTGTGAGCTGTCGGGAGCCCTGAAGATAGTTTCCGTGGTTTCCCATTTTCACACCATACAAATGCTGAGGCTGTACCTTAATTAAGGCCACGGCCGCTCCCTTCCCATTCCTAAGCATTTCCTGTCCCATCGCCACCATAAGACCTGTCTGTGTTGGTGCGACGTAAAGCAAAAAAAAAAAAAAAAGAACTGGAATCAGAGATAAGGCTTTTCCGAATGATATTATACTGTACAGAACTACAAGATTTTGAGCAACTGCAAAATAACCTCGATAATGTTGTGAGATGGAAAGTAAGTAATGAAATGAAATGGCGTACCGTATGGTTTTTAGTGCCGGGAGATCCCAGGACGGGTTCGGCTCTCCAGGTGCAGGTCTTTTGATGTGACTCCCGTAGGTGACTTGCGCGTCGTGATGAGGATGAACTGATGATGAAGACAACATATACACCCAGCCCCCGTGCCAGGGAAATTAACCAATGATGATTAAAATTCCCGACCCTACCGGGAATCGAACCCGGGATCCCTGTGACCAAAGGCCAGCATGCTAACTATTTAGCCATGGAGCCGGACAGTAGGCAATGGTATGATGATAAATGGGGTTAAAAGTCAGGTTGTGAGTTTCATTAATAGGAAAAGTCCTCTCACTTTTAATTACTGCTTTGATGGTTTGGAACTTCCTTATGGGATCACTGTTAATACTTAGGTATTAATATAAGGGAAGATCTTCATTGATACAATCTCATAAACGGGACTGTAAATAAAGGGTACAGATCTCTGCATATGGTTATGAGGGGGTTGTAGTAAGGATGCAAAGGAGAGAGCATATAAGTCTCTAGTGAGACCCCAACTAGAGTATGGTTCCAGTGTATGGGAGTCTCACCAGTATTAGTTGATTCAAGAACTGGAAAAATCCAAAGAAAATCAGCTCGATTTGTTCTAGATGATTTCCGACAAAATTGTAGTGTTACGAAAATGTTGCAAAGTTTGGGCTGGGAATACTTGGGAGAAAGGAGACGAATTGCTCAACTAACTGGTATGTTCCGAGCTGTCAGTGGAGAGATGACGTGGATTTCATTTGAGTGGTGTTTTTAAATGTAGGAAAGTTCACAATGTGAAGAAGTTGGAATTCAAGAGGACGAATTGGAGCAAATAATATTGTATAGGAGGAGTTAGAGATTGGATAATTTACAAAGGGTGATTTTCAAAAAAATTTCAAGTTCTTTGCAATTATTTAAGAAAGGCTAGGTGATAGGCAATCTGCCATCTGGGCGACTGCCCTAAATGCAGATCATTGATTGATTGATTGATTGATTGATTGATTGATTGATTGATTGATTGATTGATTGATTGATTGATTGATTGATTGATTGATTGATTGATTGATTGATTGATTGATTGATTGATAGGAATTCACAAACCTCGCCGCAGGAGGAGAGAACTAGCGCTCTGCGCTGATATACAAAATATTATCCTCATCCGCACATCCTTCATCCTCATTCGCGAATTGTTATCTGTCGATATATTATGCCCAAGGTATTGAAACGAATAGATCTCTTAACATCATACAATACAGTGACACGTTTATCAGGGATTTCCCCTTGCGACAACTACCGAGTTATTAAGCGGTTCTCTTTCGGTACCCTTTTTCCTTCCACTAATAGCGGGCATGAACCAGATAGGATAAAGTCAGATTTACGGCTTTGTGGTCTCAAGGCTCTTTCTTTATCGCCATTCTCGCATATCCATGTCAAGAGTCGCCTAACCACAATCAAAAATAAGAGTGAATAACACTGAATGGAAATCAATAAACCACATTGTTTAGAAATGATCAGGAAAATTATCCGCGCTGCCATACAGTTTGCATTCACTAAGGCACTAAATCCGCGGATATCCGCATCCGTGCAGGGTTTTAGAGTGAACGAATGGACTATACCAATCCCATGGGCACAACCACCTTTTCCGACATTCAATACAATTAATCATCCGTTTTCATTCCAAAATTAATACAATATCTGCCATTCTCTAAAATCGAAACCGCAACATTCCAACGTTCAGTCTGAAGTCTTCTATGAGTGAGCTACACATCCAATACTGCAGAGATATCTGGTTTTTCATCTTTCTTCCTGAAGTAATAAATAATACTCAATCTAACTAGCGCCTTTGAGATCCACATCTTATTCATATTAACCTCGTCCAAACATTCTCATCACATAATCCTATCATTTAAGGCAGGGCCGCTCAGAGTGCATGCCATCGTTCAGTGCGCTGTCCAGTACACAAAGTGCTCGCGTTGGAAAGGCACCCTCTACCACAGCTCACTGCCACCTATCTGTCCCCGTACCCTCACTGTTTCTCACATTCTACCACAGTTCACTGCCACCTATCTCCTCCCATACCCGCACTGCCACTCACCCTCTGCCACTGCTCATTGCCAATATCTCCCCCCTACCCTCACTTTCTCTCACCCTCTCCCATCTGGTCACACTCTACGCAAACTGTCTAGCAGAAGGTGGTCCCCAATCTACTTTCAGTGTAGTACCTTTCGTAAATGGCGCATTTCGAAAACTAAAAGTAATAGCACATTTAAAAAATATGTATTTCTGATTTTTTCAGCTTGTCTGTGATATCAAGAGCAATTGTCCGACTGACAATCTTTAGAATGTTTTCCAAGTTTGCGTCTGTCTGAAGTGGCCATAGTCTTGATTTCGTACTTTGGAATACTCGTCACATAAGGCTATACACTAAAAGACAGATATCGTCGCACCATTCTCTCCTTTTTTTTAATGCTCATCACTGCTGCCAACTTGAGTTGTTACATATTGCAATCACGAGATACAACCATCAACAAACTAACCTCAATGTAAGTAGCAATAATAAGAGGTTCCCTTATCCAAGTAAATGATAATAACTGATCAATCAAGATATTCATAATTAAGTCGGTTTTCAAGCTTAATGAGGAATTAAGGAAATATACACTCACTCGCTTACTCTCACTCAATTTAATGTTACATATTTATGCCTTTATTTTGATATACACATTTCTACAACCGTATTCTCCGGCGTTTGCCTTGAGTAAATAATTCATCCCTCTCCTTGAAATTTGCTCTCATTTGTCGGATTGAAGAGAAACTGTGTTTTAATAATACACACAGGCTAAGTTTGCAAACCGTACCAAAGTTGTGACAAGACAAGATTAGTTTAAGTTAGGTTGATAACGAAATTGCCTTCCATTTGAACTCAATTGACCTGTATAGAGAAGGTAATGTTTCTTTCCTTTTTGGAGGAGTTTTTTGCAGACTTTCCTTGCTTTTCAAACATCCTAAAATAGAATTATATACGTAAGTACTGGACGAAGTAAGACTGTAATTAATCAAATGCTGCGTTCGTCGTATCACACCAACTACGTTATTAAGTGCATTATTCGAACATGCCACAATTATATTTACCTGGTATTACAAAAGAGAGTGAAAATCCCACAGAAAGAGAAAATATGCTTTAATTTTACCCGGAAATGTAACACTAGTGATTTTAACAATATGGTTGTGGCAATGTGTAATTCTCCCAAATCACGAAATAAAACAAAGCTTGTATAGTGCCAACTTGCCAGATTAACAGTAACTGTAAGACGTCATATCGACAAGTAGGATCCCTGAACTGTATGGTTAGCAACACTGTATTGAACTCAATAGTTAGGAAATAAACAAAAATCCCTACCCTCATATTAAGAGGGAAGAAAGAGTAAGGTTGTGCACTTAGTGTACAGACTTACGTGCCAGAGAGCAAAACCGTTCACAGGGACCCAGAAATGGATAAAACATTGACTCCTTCTCGATAGCCTAACTTGGGGTGGTACTGTACTAATTATTGTAAATGTTCTGGAACATCTGCTACGTTTAGAGAAAACGACCTTATAAACGCATCACGGAACGCGGCTTGGCGATGACCTCAAAGAAGATTTCTCAGTTTATAAATAAAAATAAATAAATAAGACTTCTTTCTGTGAATTCCCGGTCTAGAAAGCCAAAAATAACAGCCTAGAGTATTCGTTGTGACACTACGTAATCTGCGGGCCTTCGGGTTAAGTAGTGGCCACTTTCATTGACCTGCCCCAGTCTTATCCTCGGCGTTGACAGTATCAGAATGGCTCAGGAATGAGTGATGCAAGTAACGCCAATTCTTATGCAGCCCGTCCGCCTGATGAATGGTGTCAAAATGTCACTGAAAAGTTAGTTTGCGCATTTCAGTGGGCTTGGCAGGCTGATATGGAATAACACCGTCTGGCTCAATGAGTAAATCAAAAGAAAACGTCCTCACTCCTAATTTATGCTATAGAAGTGTTCAGTAATAACTCAGTTATTTTTGACACCTGATGGTGAAGCTATTTAGGATCTCACCAGCCCTTGGGCTGAAAATTCAACATACATACAACATAAATACCTGGATTTATTTATTCGTGTACTTATTTAACGCATTATTTTTATTACTGTAACTACTCCATTGGTTTATTTTACCCGAGCAGTATGCATTCCATTATCCATGTTATGTAAGTTGTGCTCCACTTGGCTGCTGTCCACGGCCTCGTGAGACATGTGGGTTCCACCGGGACTAGTTTAGTGTAGAATTGTCCAATAACAAGGCTGGTTTCAAAACAAGAGTCTTTAAAGAGTTTTTCTTGGATCCGATGTGCCCCTTTGAATGTGTGATATAGTACTTTTTATCTCATTTCAGCAATACAGATTACAGTGCCGTTCGGAATCGCATTGCCCACAGTCAAGAAGAAGAAAGGACGTCAAAGTAGGAGGGGGACTTCTGATGAACGAAAAGAATTATTTAAAGGAGAGTCGGGGAACCAGACGCATACACCAGCTCTTAACCGCCTGGAAGAGATCTTCAGCTTCTTGGAGGTAAGAATAGAGTATACATACTCCCCTCAAAAAGACCTTGAAGGGTCGGTGGGATAAGTGCCTCAATGGTCACGGCGATTTTGCCTGATTAGCGGCCCGATTCAGGACCGTATGGCTCACCGGACAAAAAATTAGTTACTCCTTGGATAAATCATTACAAGCATCATTTAATACTGTGTAAACCCGCCTCTGGACTTGATAATCGCCTGCATTCGATTAGGATGTGAGTCCACAAGGCTGTGATGGGGCGTCGAGGTTAAGTCATTCGCCGAGGGCTTGATCGCTTAATTCCACCAAATTGCGAGGAAGTTGATGTCAACGTTTTACCCACTGTTCCATCATGCCCCACAGATTTTCAATGGGATTCATGTCAGGTGATCTTGCAGGCCAATAGAGATGTAATAGAGCGGGAGAGTGTTCATAAAATCAGTCACATATGCGTCCATCCCGATGAACTTTGCCGTTGTCATTTTAAAAATCGGGATATGAGAAGGATACTCATCATGTAGAAGCTGGCTGAGAGGCATCGCCTGATCATCCAGAATGTTTAAATACACATGCTGGTTAATGTTAGTAGTCACCTCAGTGAGCGGGTCCAATCCATGACACAGAAAACACCCCCAAAACATCACAGACCCACCTCCGTCTTGAACCTGACCTTGCACATATCCAGGATGAAATGCTTCATTTGGTCTTCGGTGTACTCGATGACGTTCGTCTTGGATTACAGACACCAGTGAGATTCGTCACACCACATTACGTTCCACCAGTGAGCTACTGTTCACGTTCGATTATTTCTAGCCCTTTGAAGACCTTGTGTGGGCAACGGCCCCTTGCGGGGTGACTGATCCCAAATGTTTCTTGCGCGCAGTACCCGTCGCAATTTTCTCTTGCTAACAAGTTGGGATGGACCTTCATTCACTGACTGGAACAATTCTGTCGGGTTTGGAAGCAATTTTGATTCACAAGCCGTGAAACGCGTCTCCGCTCCCTCACAGTCAGGATCTTTTTCCGACCACAATTCTGACGTCGTGTTTCGTGGCCACATGTAGTACACGACTGCTTGTTCAGAGTCCGCTGTTAAACACCAACAAATACAACAACTTCACGCACCGTATGGCCATGGGCACGACCCAACACGATTGCCAGTTTTTGTCACCCTGTTACATCCTCACATCTACCCATGATGACGTACTCTGTCCGCTTGAAACATAAATGTCCAACTGATCGCTACTGCCGTGTACTCACATAGAGGCAGTGCGCGTGCGGTTGAGCACAGGATTCGTTCTCTGCGCCATCTTTACACGCTTAATGATCCATCTGTGCGTGCGCACGCAAGTGACTATTTTTTAATTCGGCGAGTTTATTATCAGCTCTCATTAAAAATATAAAGCACAATCTGTATACATACTAACTGAATACATAAAACATAAGGTACATAAAAGATATTCTTTCACCAGTCTGTACTGAGCGGTTGCGTTCTGCTGCCGCAGTTCAATGGAAGGTACCGTGAACAGCGCATGCATGCCACAGAATCAACGGATACAATCCTCCCTTGAAGTGTGAAGTCCACTGATTAGACCCATGCTCCCGTGGAACTCGTGGACGCCGAACCGTGTGCATATGTGGGCGTAGCTTGTAATTAGGTCCTCTCCAGATACTCGTCTTCGCTACTTCCTTGTTGAAGAATTCTTTTGGAATCCGATGAGGTCTTTCTCCTAGCACAACAATCGATGCTGTAGTATCAGGGAGTCTAAATGTGGACTTTAAATGTCCTCCAAGAAGTATGACTAATTGGCTATTACGTATGTCATTCGGTTTCCGTACATTTTGAAACCTGGAGGACTCGTTTCGGGTTTTATGTCCTCAGACTTGCTACAGTCAGTTTAGACCATATCAACCGAACACCATACGTTGCAACTGGAGCGATTATAAATTTTAAATATTGCCATTGCGGTATCTATTGAGAGGTTCTGGTGCTTAGGGATCTCATACATGATAGTGATTGCTGCTGCACCTTTTTCTTGAAGTGGGAACGTTGAGCCTGTAGTTTGAAGAGTGATTCCTTAGTATTTAAGCGATGGAACAGTTTCGAGAGGACAGCAGCTAATAGTGTTAACCGTTCCGCTACGGAGGCGGACAATAATTCTGGTAACAAAGTTGTGAGTTAACAATAAACAAATTGGAAACCAGTTAGAAAGTTATTTAAAAGTTCTGAATATAAAGTTTTGACTTAAGTCTACAAGAAAACCGGGGAAAAATTTCTAATGACTAGAAAATATAAAACTAGTGAACCAAATTACGTTAGCTTCCATTTCAGCAGCATCACGGAGAGTTGGATGGCGTGATTTTAGTCTATTAAGATTCAAATGTGGCAGGTCATTATACACGGGTAGACTAGGATTTCTCAAGATCTTGTGGAATTCCTGCATAAGGGCATTAGATCGGCGTAGGTCAGGTGGCAATATACCAGTTAGCAGTGGAAGCTAATGAACTGGAGTAGATGTGATTGCGCCAGATATGATGCGCATTGTGGTGTTAGGCTGGGTGTCAACAAGCCTTGTATGATGACTGTACAACTAAACTGGTGCACAATACTCACCACTTGATTACACTAAATCCAAGGCTGAAGATCGTACGGTGCTTCCTGAAGATCCCCAGATAGTTCCACACAGTTTAATGAGGATGTTGTTTCGAGACTTCAACTTTTGTGCTAAGTTCAGGAGGTGTTGTTTGAAGGTTAGTATACGGTCCAAGATGACACCAAGGTATTTTGGGTTCCAATTATGACAAAGAATTCTCCCTCTGAAAGTAACATTCAGTTTCACGTTCGCCAAACGATTATTTAAATGGAAGCAAGACACTTCTGTTTGACTCGCACTATACAACTATATGATGTATTCTGCCAAAATAATTACCATAAAAGTTCGTTAGTTTTAGAAGGTAATATACTTAACTTTAGTTACAGTCGAAGTGAGGTTAAAATCCAGTCTTCTCAGAAGATGATAGGCAATGCTTTCGTAAACACAGTTTGGTAAAAGCAGAGGGAGTTTCATCTATCACATGTTGCTGGGTTGAGAAATTGGATTCCTAACTCTGACGAACATTGAGGCAGACTACTTCTAATTTTTTGTTTCATTCCGTATGCCTCCTAGAAGGTAGCGCTTTCTCTCAGGCCTGAGTTTCGGAGAAGGAGACGTGTGGGTCAGTGTGAGGGATTGGCGACCGTGGCCTATATTGGGAACTGTCCGGGCATTCGTCTTAGTGCAGGAGAATGGAAAACCACGGAAAACCATTCACAGGACAGCCGACGGTGGGGACCAGCCACTCTCTGTCTCCGGAATACAGAGGTGTAGAGCCAAGGTTGAGCCGTGGCCACCGGTTCTGAGGTCCAGAGTCGTTGACTGGAGTAGCTTGCAGCGCAGTGATGTAGGCCTACAGTGCCGCGCGGTGAAGTCTAGTGAGGTTTAGTGACAGTTGATGCCAAATATATAATCAGTGCTCAGATGAAGTAGGGCCTTCCAGATGGATCTCGGACAATAATTGTTTAAAGTATGAATGCTAAACCAAGTTGGGAGTATTTTGCTTTCAATTCATTTTTAGATATTTTAAATTACAAGAAAGTGTTCTCTACATTAATGAACAAAGTTAATGAAAACTATTGACAGTAAAAAAACGAAATGCCAAAGACGCGGTTACAAAACCCAGATAGGTAGTTACAATCAGAAAACTAAAATATTTTTGCGTTAAGTGCGAAAACACAATAGCCTAGAATTTGCCTATCCGTCGAAATGACATAGCAACGGGCGACATTTCAGTATTAATGTGAAGGTCCTCCTACACGTACGTATGTTATGAGCTCGATGGTAATAGGCATGGAATCTATGTTGAGTGAAAACAGTGTTATATG